>NW_023494796.1:365000-554540 GCF_904425465.1 Colossoma macropomum | reverse complement strand
TTTTTTTTTGCATTCTTCAGTAACAAACCACTCTGAACATGCTTTCTTCTTCCAGACTGTGAAACACAGCAGGAACGTTCATCAACGACAGAGAGCAGACGATCTCACTCGTTACTCGCCACCTGATTCACGCTCAGAAGAAAGCATCTTAACTCGTCATCGTGGTTAGAGAGACATAACACTTTCAAATCAAACTTCCAAGTCAGAAACTATAGAAATGATCCCTGAAAGTATAGTCTTAACCTGCAACCTCTAAAGTCAGGAATCTTCCATCCACACACAGCGATTCACCCCGATGGTGAGCAAGGAAGCAAAGTCGCGTGGCTGATGTTAGAGGGACGGAAAGTTGAAATTCTCTGGCGTCTGGAAATGGAGTCTCCTGGCTACGCTAATGCTAGCCAGCTCCTCTCTCCTAGCTAACATAGCTTAGCTAAAAAGATCCAGACACCCCAGTGCAGGTTCGATTTGACTAACTGGTGCTCTGCTATTACAAGTATAGATGATAAAAACTTAAAGCAGCAAGAGCAAAGCCGACCCATCGGTGTTGGAGTGACAGAAAGCCCAAACCGAACCTGTTCTGTAGTGCTTCAAGCTGTAGCCTGCAAGCCTAAGCTAAAGCCAGCGCACGGTGCCTCCCACTGCAGTACAGGCTCAGTTCTAGCAAATCGATGATTAAAAACATCCATTTATAGGATAAAGACACGTATCTGAGATTACAGATTCAAATGACTGGTGTTGGAGCGACAGAAATAGCAAAAATACAGTTGTTCCATGGTGCTTTGAGCTGTAACCTGCCCGGCGACACTAATACACTAATGCTAGTGTAAATAACCGCCTACAGGTGAAACCCACCCCCAGTACAGGCTGCTCCAGTAACAGATGCTCAAATCACACCCGTTTAGAGGATAAAGAATCTGAGAGCACGTCAAGAGTCTGGAGTTGGAGTGACGGACCAGAGCAAACCTTTCGTGGTGGGTGGTGTGTATGTAGCTATTAGCCTCTTAGCTGTTAGACACTCGTTTGTGTTGTTTTCTGCAGTATTTCCCGGTTCTGATGTAGCAGCACAACAGACGGAAAAAGAAACCGTAACCGGTCTCAGCAGTCCGGACTAGCGCGGAACGGCCCAGTACGGCCCTGAGAACCGTTCGGCTCAGTGGAAAAAAATTTGGACCGTGGAAAGGAGACCCTATACACCAGTAATACCACCTTGAACTCTATCCTGTAACAAATTGGCAGCCAGTGTAAGGACTTAAGAACGGGGGTAGCCCTCTTTCACTCCTAGTGAGAACTCTGCCAGCTGCATTTTGAACCATCTGAAGCTGTTGGATTGTCTTTTTCGGTCAAGCTAGGAGACGGGTACACTAATCCGTCCTGCTAGAAATAAAAGTGTGAGATGATTTAGCCACCAAATCTCTGATCTTGATGTTCTTAAGGTGATATCAAGCTGATTTACTAACTGCTTCCACATGCCTGCTAAATCTAAGATCAGAGTCCATTAGTACACCAAGGTTATGTACCAGTTCTTTAGATTTTAGGGCTCTCGAATCCAGATAGGCAGCTAGTCTGTGCCTATCTTTCTATTCCCAAATACAATAATCTCTGATTTATCTTTACTCAACTGAAGAAAGTTTGGCCCCATCCGGTTAGTGTGATGTACTCAAGGAAATGAGAAAGTGAGTCAAGGGCATCACCGTTCTTTTAGAAGAGGATCAAGCAGATCTGAGTGTCATCGATTTAGTTTTGATAAGACGTCTCGTAGTCCTTCGTCAAAAGGAAGCTTGTATCGATCAAACGAGAGCGGCCCAAGAATGAAACTCGGCAGGACGCCACAGATTACTAGAACTTTCTTGTGAGGCTTGCTTTCAATT
This sequence comes from Colossoma macropomum, assembly GCF_904425465.1. Lineage (NCBI taxonomy): Eukaryota > Metazoa > Chordata > Actinopteri > Characiformes > Serrasalmidae > Colossoma > Colossoma macropomum. The sequence continues at coordinate 552,672 of NW_023494796.1, read as the reverse complement.
GGACATCAATCTAAACTCTTTTAAAACAGTTGTTGAAACACTGAACAAATTCACAAATATATCAACAAAAAATCATTGTCAGCTGTTTTAAATGTTTTTTAATCTGTTTTTTTTTGCATTCTTCAGTAACAAACCACTCTGAACATGCTTTCTTCTTCCAGACTGTGAAACACAGCAGGAACGTTCATCAACGACAGAGAGCAGACGATCTCACTCGTTACTCGCCACCTGATTCACGCTCAGAAGAAAGCATCTTAACTCGTCATCGTGGTTAGAGAGACATAACACTTTCAAATCAAACTTCCAAGTCAGAAACTATAGAAATGATCCCTGAAAGTATAGTCTTAACCTGCAACCTCTAAAGTCAGGAATCTTCCATCCACACACAGCGATTCACCCCGATGGTGAGCAAGGAAGCAAAGTCGCGTGGCTGATGTTAGAGGGACGGAAAGTTGAAATTCTCTGGCGTCTGGAAATGGAGTCTCCTGGCTACGCTAATGCTAGCCAGCTCCTCTCTCCTAGCTAACATAGCTTAGCTAAAAAGATCCAGACACCCCAGTGCAGGTTCGATTTGACTAACTGGTGCTCTGCTATTACAAGTATAGATGATAAAAACTTAAAGCAGCAAGAGCAAAGCCGACCCATCGGTGTTGGAGTGACAGAAAGCCCAAACCGAACCTGTTCTGTAGTGCTTCAAGCTGTAGCCTGCAAGCCTAAGCTAAAGCCAGCGCACGGTGCCTCCCACTGCAGTACAGGCTCAGTTCTAGCAAATCGATGATTAAAAACATCCATTTATAGGATAAAGACACGTATCTGAGATTACAGATTCAAATGACTGGTGTTGGAGCGACAGAAATAGCAAAAATACAGTTGTTCCATGGTGCTTTGAGCTGTAACCTGCCCGGCGACACTAATACACTAATGCTAGTGTAAATAACCGCCTACAGGTGAAACCCACCCCCAGTACAGGCTGCTCCAGTAACAGATGCTCAAATCACACCCGTTTAGAGGATAAAGAATCTGAGAGCACGTCAAGAGTCTGGAGTTGGAGTGACGGACCAGAGCAAACCTTTCGTGGTGGGTGGTGTGTATGTAGCTATTAGCCTCTTAGCTGTTAGACACTCGTTTGTGTTGTTTTCTGCAGTATTTCCCGGTTCTGATGTAGCAGCACAACAGACGGAAAAAGAAACCGTAACCGGTCTCAGCAGTCCGGACTAGCGCGGAACGGCCCAGTACGGCCCTGAGAACCGTTCGGCTCAGTGGAAAAAAATTTGGACCGTGGAAAGGAGACCCTATACACCAGTAATACCACCTTGAACTCTATCCTGTAACAAATTGGCAGCCAGTGTAAGGACTTAAGAACGGGGGTAGCCCTCTTTCACTCCTAGTGAGAACTCTGCCAGCTGCATTTTGAACCATCTGAAGCTGTTGGATTGTCTTTTTCGGTCAAGCTAGGAGACGGGTACACTAATCCGTCCTGCTAGAAATAAAAGTGTGAGATGATTTAGCCACCAAATCTCTGATCTTGATGTTCTTAAGGTGATATCAAGCTGATTTACTAACTGCTTCCACATGCCTGCTAAATCTAAGATCAGAGTCCATTAGTACACCAAGGTTATGTACCAGTTCTTTAGATTTTAGGGCTCTCGAATCCAGATAGGCAGCTAGTCTGTGCCTATCTTTCTATTCCCAAATACAATAATCTCTGATTTATCTTTACTCAACTGAAGAAAGTTTGGCCCCATCCGGTTAGTGTGATGTACTCAAGGAAATGAGAAAGTGAGTCAAGGGCATCACCGTTCTTTTAGAAGAGGATCAAGCAGATCTGAGTGTCATCGATTTAGTTTTGATAAGACGTCTCGTAGTCTTGTAGTCCTTCGTCAAAAGGAAGCTTGTATCGATCAAACGAGAGCGGCCCAAGAATGAAACTCGGCAGGACGCCACAGATTACTAGAACTTTCTTGTGAGGCTTGCTTTCAATTGGACATCAATCTAAACTCTTTTAAAACAGTTGTTGAAACACTGAACAAATTCACAAATATATCAACAAAAAATCATTGTCAGCTGTTTTAAATGTTTTTTAATCTGTTTTTTTTTGTATCCTTCAGTAACAAACCACTCTGAACATGCTTTCTTCTTCCAGACTGTGAAACACAGCAGGAACGTTCATCAACGACAGAGAGCAGACGATCTCACTCGTTACTCGCCACCTGATTCACGCTCAGAAGAAAGCATCTTAACTCGTCATCGTGGTTAGAGAGACATAACACTTTCAAATCAAACTTCCAAGTCAGAAACTATAGAAATGATCCCTGAAAGTATAGTCTTAACCTGCAACCTCTAAAGTCAGGAATCTTCCATCCACACACAGCGATTCACCCCGATGGTGAGCAAGGAAGCAAAGTCGCGTGGCTGATGTTAGAGGGACGGAAAGTTGAAATTCTCTGGCGTCTGGAAATGGAGTCTCCTGGCTACGCTAATGCTAGCCAGCTCCTCTCTCCTAGCTAACATAGCTTAGCTAAAAAGATCCAGACACCCCAGTGCAGGTTCGATTTGACTAACTGGTGCTCTGCTATTACAAGTATAGATGATAAAAACTTAAAGCAGCAAGAGCAAAGCCGACCCATCGGTGTTGGAGTGACAGAAAGCCCAAACCGAACCTGTTCTGTAGTGCTTCAAGCTGTAGCCTGCAAGCCTAAGCTAAAGCCAGCGCACGGTGCCTCCCACTGCAGTACAGGCTCAGTTCTAGCAAATCGATGATTAAAAACATCCATTTATAGGATAAAGACACGTATCTGAGATTACAGATTCAAATGACTGGTGTTGGAGCGACAGAAATAGCAAAAATACAGTTGTTCCATGGTGCTTTGAGCTGTAACCTGCCCGGCGACACTAATACACTAATGCTAGTGTAAATAACCGCCTACAGGTGAAACCCACCCCCAGTACAGGCTGCTCCAGTAACAGATGCTCAAATCACACCCGTTTAGAGGATAAAGAATCTGAGAGCACGTCAAGAGTCTGGAGTTGGAGTGACGGACCAGAGCAAACCTTTCGTGGTGGGTGGTGTGTATGTAGCTATTAGCCTCTTAGCTGTTAGACACTCGTTTGTGTTGTTTTCTGCAGTATTTCCCGGTTCTGATGTAGCAGCACAACAGACGGAAAAAGAAACCGTAACCGGTCTCAGCAGTCCGGACTAGCGCGGAACGGCCCAGTACGGCCCTGAGAACCGTTCGGCTCAGTGGAAAAAAATTTGGACCGTGGAAAGGAGACCCTATACACCAGTAATACCACCTTGAACTCTATCCTGTAACAAATTGGCAGCCAGTGTAAGGACTTAAGAACGGGGGTAGCCCTCTTTCACTCCTAGTGAGAACTCTGCCAGCTGCATTTTGAACCATCTGAAGCTGTTGGATTGTCTTTTTCGGTCAAGCTAGGAGACGGGTACACTAATCCGTCCTGCTAGAAATAAAAGTGTGAGATGATTTAGCCACCAAATCTCTGATCTTGATGTTCTTAAGGTGATATCAAGCTGATTTACTAACTGCTTCCACATGCCTGCTAAATCTAAGATCAGAGTCCATTAGTACACCAAGGTTATGTACCAGTTCTTTAGATTTTAGGGCTCTCGAATCCAGATAGGCAGCTAGTCTGTGCCTATCTTTCTATTCCCAAATACAATAATCTCTGATTTATCTTTACTCAACTGAAGAAAGTTTGGCCCCATCCGGTTAGTGTGATGTACTCAAGGAAATGAGAAAGTGAGTCAAGGGCATCACCGTTCTTTTAGAAGAGGATCAAGCAGATCTGAGTGTCATCGATTTAGTTTTGATAAGACGTCTCGTAGTCTTGTAGTCCTTCGTCAAAAGGAAGCTTGTATCGATCAAACGAGAGCGGCCCAAGAATGAAACTCGGCAGGACGCCACAGATTACTAGAACTTTCTTGTGAGGCTTGCTTTCAATTGGACATCAATCTAAACTCTTTTAAAACAGTTGTTGAAACACTGAACAAATTCACAAATATATCAACAAAAAATCATTGTCAGCTGTTTTAAATGTTTTTTAATCTGTTTTTTTTTGCATCCTTCAGTAACAAACCACTCTGAACATGCTTTCTTCTTCCAGACTGTGAAACACAGCAGGAACGTTCATCAACGACAGAGAGCAGACGATCTCACTCGTTACTCGCCACCTGATTCACGCTCAGAAGAAAGCATCTTAACTCGTCATCGTGGTTAGAGAGACATAACACTTTCAAATCAAACTTCCAAGTCAGAAACTATAGAAATGATCCCTGAAAGTATAGTCTTAACCTGCAACCTCTAAAGTCAGGAATCTTCCATCCACACACAGCGATTCACCCCGATGGTGAGCAAGGAAGCAAAGTCGCGTGGCTGATGTTAGAGGGACGGAAAGTTGAAATTCTCTGGCGTCTGGAAATGGAGTCTCCTGGCTACGCTAATGCTAGCCAGCTCCTCTCTCCTAGCTAACATAGCTTAGCTAAAAAGATCCAGACACCCCAGTGCAGGTTCGATTTGACTAACTGGTGCTCTGCTATTACAAGTATAGATGATAAAAACTTAAAGCAGCAAGAGCAAAGCCGACCCATCGGTGTTGGAGTGACAGAAAGCCCAAACCGAACCTGTTCTGTAGTGCTTCAAGCTGTAGCCTGCAAGCCTAAGCTAAAGCCAGCGCACGGTGCCTCCCACTGCAGTACAGGCTCAGTTCTAGCAAATCGATGATTAAAAACATCCATTTATAGGATAAAGACACGTATCTGAGATTACAGATTCAAATGACTGGTGTTGGAGCGACAGAAATAGCAAAAATACAGTTGTTCCATGGTGCTTTGAGCTGTAACCTGCCCGGCGACACTAATACACTAATGCTAGTGTAAATAACCGCCTACAGGTGAAACCCACCCCCAGTACAGGCTGCTCCAGTAACAGATGCTCAAATCACACCCGTTTAGAGGATAAAGAATCTGAGAGCACGTCAAGAGTCTGGAGTTGGAGTGACGGACCAGAGCAAACCTTTCGTGGTGGGTGGTGTGTATGTAGCTATTAGCCTCTTAGCTGTTAGACACTCGTTTGTGTTGTTTTCTGCAGTATTTCCCGGTTCTGATGTAGCAGCACAACAGACGGAAAAAGAAACCGTAACCGGTCTCAGCAGTCCGGACTAGCGCGGAACGGCCCAGTACGGCCCTGAGAACCGTTCGGCTCAGTGGAAAAAAATTTGGACCGTGGAAAGGAGACCCTATACACCAGTAATACCACCTTGAACTCTATCCTGTAACAAATTGGCAGCCAGTGTAAGGACTTAAGAACGGGGGTAGCCCTCTTTCACTCCTAGTGAGAACTCTGCCAGCTGCATTTTGAACCATCTGAAGCTGTTGGATTGTCTTTTTCGGTCAAGCTAGGAGACGGGTACACTAATCCGTCCTGCTAGAAATAAAAGTGTGAGATGATTTAGCCACCAAATCTCTGATCTTGATGTTCTTAAGGTGATATCAAGCTGATTTACTAACTGCTTCCACATGCCTGCTAAATCTAAGATCAGAGTCCATTAGTACACCAAGGTTATGTACCAGTTCTTTAGATTTTAGGGCTCTCGAATCCAGATAGGCAGCTAGTCTGTGCCTATCTTTCTATTCCCAAATACAATAATCTCTGATTTATCTTTACTCAACTGAAGAAAGTTTGGCCCCATCCGGTTAGTGTGATGTACTCAAGGAAATGAGAAAGTGAGTCAAGGGCATCACCGTTCTTTTAGAAGAGGATCAAGCAGATCTGAGTGTCATCGATTTAGTTTTGATAAGACGTCTCGTAGTCTGTAGTCCTTCGTCAAAAGGAAGCTTGTATCGATCAAACGAGAGCGGCCCAAGAATGAAACTCGGCAGGACGCCACAGATTACTAGAACTTTCTTGTGAGGCTTGCTTTCAATTGGACATCAATCTAAACTCTTTTAAAACAGTTGTTGAAACACTGAACAAATTCACAAATATATCAACAAAAAATCATTGTCAGCTGTTTTAAATGTTTTTTAATCTGTTTTTTTTTGCATCCTTCAGTAACAAACCACTCTGAACATGCTTTCTTCTTCCAGACTGTGAAACACAGCAGGAACGTTCATCAACGACGGAGAGCAGACGATCTCACTCGTTACTCGCCACCTGATTCACGCTCAGAAGAAAGCATCTTAACTCGTCATCGTGGTTAGAGAGACATAACACTTTCAAATCAAACTTCCAAGTCAGAAACTATAGAAATGATCCCTGAAAGTATAGTCTTAACCTGCAACCTCTAAAGTCAGGAATCTTCCATCCACACACAGCGATTCACCCCGATGGTGAGCAAGGAAGCAAAGTCGCGTGGCTGATGTTAGAGGGACGGAAAGTTGAAATTCTCTGGCGTCTGGAAATGGAGTCTCCTGGCTACGCTAATGCTAGCCAGCTCCTCTCTCCTAGCTAACATAGCTTAGCTAAAAAGATCCAGACACCCCAGTGCAGGTTCGATTTGACTAACTGGTGCTCTGCTATTACAAGTATAGATGATAAAAACTTAAAGCAGCAAGAGCAAAGCCGACCCATCGGTGTTGGAGTGACAGAAAGCCCAAACCGAACCTGTTCTGTAGTGCTTCAAGCTGTAGCCTGCAAGCCTAAGCTAAAGCCAGCGCACGGTGCCTCCCACTGCAGTACAGGCTCAGTTCTAGCAAATCGATGATTAAAAACATCCATTTATAGGATAAAGACACGTATCTGAGATTACAGATTCAAATGACTGGTGTTGGAGCGACAGAAATAGCAAAAATACAGTTGTTCCATGGTGCTTTGAGCTGTAACCTGCCCGGCGACACTAATACACTAATGCTAGTGTAAATAACCGCCTACAGGTGAAACCCACCCCCAGTACAGGCTGCTCCAGTAACAGATGCTCAAATCACACCCGTTTAGAGGATAAAGAATCTGAGAGCACGTCAAGAGTCTGGAGTTGGAGTGACGGACCAGAGCAAACCTTTCGTGGTGGGTGGTGTGTATGTAGCTATTAGCCTCTTAGCTGTTAGACACTCGTTTGTGTTGTTTTCTGCAGTATTTCCCGGTTCTGATGTAGCAGCACAACAGACGGAAAAAGAAACCGTAACCGGTCTCAGCAGTCCGGACTAGCGCGGAACGGCCCAGTACGGCCCTGAGAACCGTTCGGCTCAGTGGAAAAAAATTTGGACCGTGGAAAGGAGACCCTATACACCAGTAATACCACCTTGAACTCTATCCTGTAACAAATTGGCAGCCAGTGTAAGGACTTAAGAACGGGGGTAGCCCTCTTTCACTCCTAGTGAGAACTCTGCCAGCTGCATTTTGAACCATCTGAAGCTGTTGGATTGTCTTTTTCGGTCAAGCTAGGAGACGGGTACACTAATCCGTCCTGCTAGAAATAAAAGTGTGAGATGATTTAGCCACCAAATCTCTGATCTTGATGTTCTTAAGGTGATATCAAGCTGATTTACTAACTGCTTCCACATGCCTGCTAAATCTAAGATCAGAGTCCATTAGTACACCAAGGTTATGTACCAGTTCTTTAGATTTTAGGGCTCTCGAATCCAGATAGGCAGCTAGTCTGTGCCTATCTTTCTATTCCCAAATACAATAATCTCTGATTTATCTTTACTCAACTGAAGAAAGTTTGGCCCCATCCGGTTAGTGTGATGTACTCAAGGAAATGAGAAAGTGAGTCAAGGGCATCACCGTTCTTTTAGAAGAGGATCAAGCAGATCTGAGTGTCATCGATTTAGTTTTGATAAGACGTCTCGTAGTCTTGTAGTCCTTCGTCAAAAGGAAGCTTGTATCGATCAAACGAGAGCGGCCCAAGAATGAAACTCGGCAGGACGCCACAGATTACTAGAACTTTCTTGTGAGGCTTGCTTTCAATTGGACATCAATCTAAACTCTTTTAAAACAGTTGTTGAAACACTGAACAAATTCACAAATATATCAACAAAAAATCATTGTCAGCTGTTTTAAATGTTTTTTAATCTGTTTTTTTTTGTATCCTTCAGTAACAAACCACTCTGAACATGCTTTCTTCTTCCAGACTGTGAAACACAGCAGGAACGTTCATCAACGACAGAGAGCAGACGATCTCACTCGTTACTCGCCACCTGATTCACGCTCAGAAGAAAGCATCTTAACTCGTCATCGTGGTTAGAGAGACATAACACTTTCAAATCAAACTTCCAAGTCAGAAACTATAGAAATGATCCCTGAAAGTATAGTCTTAACCTGCAACCTCTAAAGTCAGGAATCTTCCATCCACACACAGCGATTCACCCCGATGGTGAGCAAGGAAGCAAAGTCGCGTGGCTGATGTTAGAGGGACGGAAAGTTGAAATTCTCTGGCGTCTGGAAATGGAGTCTCCTGGCTACGCTAATGCTAGCCAGCTCCTCTCTCCTAGCTAACATAGCTTAGCTAAAAAGATCCAGACACCCCAGTGCAGGTTCGATTTGACTAACTGGTGCTCTGCTATTACAAGTATAGATGATAAAAACTTAAAGCAGCAAGAGCAAAGCCGACCCATCGGTGTTGGAGTGACAGAAAGCCCAAACCGAACCTGTTCTGTAGTGCTTCAAGCTGTAGCCTGCAAGCCTAAGCTAAAGCCAGCGCACGGTGCCTCCCACTGCAGTACAGGCTCAGTTCTAGCAAATCGATGATTAAAAACATCCATTTATAGGATAAAGACACGTATCTGAGATTACAGATTCAAATGACTGGTGTTGGAGCGACAGAAATAGCAAAAATACAGTTGTTCCATGGTGCTTTGAGCTGTAACCTGCCCGGCGACACTAATACACTAATGCTAGTGTAAATAACCGCCTACAGGTGAAACCCACCCCCAGTACAGGCTGCTCCAGTAACAGATGCTCAAATCACACCCGTTTAGAGGATAAAGAATCTGAGAGCACGTCAAGAGTCTGGAGTTGGAGTGACGGACCAGAGCAAACCTTTCGTGGTGGGTGGTGTGTATGTAGCTATTAGCCTCTTAGCTGTTAGACACTCGTTTGTGTTGTTTTCTGCAGTATTTCCCGGTTCTGATGTAGCAGCACAACAGACGGAAAAAGAAACCGTAACCGGTCTCAGCAGTCCGGACTAGCGCGGAACGGCCCAGTACGGCCCTGAGAACCGTTCGGCTCAGTGGAAAAAAATTTGGACCGTGGAAAGGAGACCCTATACACCAGTAATACCACCTTGAACTCTATCCTGTAACAAATTGGCAGCCAGTGTAAGGACTTAAGAACAGGGGGTAGCCCTCTTTCACTCCTAGTGAGAACTCTGCCAGCTGCATTTTGAACCATCTGAAGCTGTTGGATTGTCTTTTTCGGTCAAGCTAGGAGACGGGTACACTAATCCGTCCTGCTAGAAATAAAAGTGTGAGATGATTTAGCCACCAAATCTCTGATCTTGATGTTCTTAAGGTGATATCAAGCTGATTTACTAACTGCTTCCACATGCCTGCTAAATCTAAGATCAGAGTCCATTAGTACACCAAGGTTATGTACCAGTTCTTTAGATTTTAGGGCTCTCGAATCCAGATAGGCAGCTAGTCTGTGCCTATCTTTCTATTCCCAAATACAATAATCTCTGATTTATCTTTACTCAACTGAAGAAAGTTTGGCCCCATCCGGTTAGTGTGATGTACTCAAGGAAATGAGAAAGTGAGTCAAGGGCATCACCGTTCTTTTAGAAGAGGATCAAGCAGATCTGAGTGTCATCGATTTAGTTTTGATAAGACGTCTCGTAGTCCTTCGTCAAAAGGAAGCTTGTATCGATCAAACGAGAGCGGCCCAAGAATGAAACTCGGCAGGACGCCACAGATTACTAGAACTTTCTTGTGAGGCTTGCTTTCAATTGGACATCAATCTAAACTCTTTTAAAACAGTTGTTGAAACACTGAACAAATTCACAAATATATCAACAAAAAATCATTGTCAGCTGTTTTAAATGTTTTTTAATCTGTTTTTTTTTGCATTCTTCAGTAACAAACCACTCTGAACATGCTTTCTTCTTCCAGACTGTGAAACACAGCAGGAACGTTCATCAACGACAGAGAGCAGACGATCTCACTCGTTACTCGCCACCTGATTCACGCTCAGAAGAAAGCATCTTAACTCGTCATCGTGGTTAGAGAGACATAACACTTTCAAATCAAACTTCCAAGTCAGAAACTATAGAAATGATCCCTGAAAGTATAGTCTTAACCTGCAACCTCTAAAGTCAGGAATCTTCCATCCACACACAGCGATTCACCCCGATGGTGAGCAAGGAAGCAAAGTCGCGTGGCTGATGTTAGAGGGACGGAAAGTTGAAATTCTCTGGCGTCTGGAAATGGAGTCTCCTGGCTACGCTAATGCTAGCCAGCTCCTCTCTCCTAGCTAACATAGCTTAGCTAAAAAGATCCAGACACCCCAGTGCAGGTTCGATTTGACTAACTGGTGCTCTGCTATTACAAGTATAGATGATAAAAACTTAAAGCAGCAAGAGCAAAGCCGACCCATCGGTGTTGGAGTGACAGAAAGCCCAAACCGAACCTGTTCTGTAGTGCTTCAAGCTGTAGCCTGCAAGCCTAAGCTAAAGCCAGCGCACGGTGCCTCCCACTGCAGTACAGGCTCAGTTCTAGCAAATCGATGATTAAAAACATCCATTTATAGGATAAAGACACGTATCTGAGATTACAGATTCAAATGACTGGTGTTGGAGCGACAGAAATAGCAAAAATACAGTTGTTCCATGGTGCTTTGAGCTGTAACCTGCCCGGCGACACTAATACACTAATGCTAGTGTAAATAGCCGCCTACAGGTGAAACCCACCCCCAGTACAGGCTGCTCCAGTAACAGATGCTCAAATCACACCCGTTTAGAGGATAAAGAATCTGAGAGCACGTCAAGAGTCTGGAGTTGGAGTGACGGACCAGAGCAAACCTTTCGTGGTGGGTGGTGTGTATGTAGCTATTAGCCTCTTAGCTGTTAGACACTCGTTTGTGTTGTTTTCTGCAGTATTTCCCGGTTCTGATGTAGCAGCACAACAGACGGAAAAAGAAACCGTAACCGGTCTCAGCAGTCCGGACTAGCGCGGAACGGCCCAGTACGGCCCTGAGAACCGTTCGGCTCAGTGGAAAAAAATTTGGACCGTGGAAAGGAGACCCTATACACCAGTAATACCACCTTGAACTCTATCCTGTAACAAATTGGCAGCCAGTGTAAGGACTTAAGAACGGGGGTAGCCCTCTTTCACTCCTAGTGAGAACTCTGCCAGCTGCATTTTGAACCATCTGAAGCTGTTGGATTGTCTTTTTCGGTCAAGCTAGGAGACGGGTACACTAATCCGTCCTGCTAGAAATAAAAGTGTGAGATGATTTAGCCACCAAATCTCTGATCTTGATGTTCTTAAGGTGATATCAAGCTGATTTACTAACTGCTTCCACATGCCTGCTAAATCTAAGATCAGAGTCCATTAGTACACCAAGGTTATGTACCAGTTCTTTAGATTTTAGGGCTCTCGAATCCAGATAGGCAGCTAGTCTGTGCCTATCTTTCTATTCCCAAATACAATAATCTCTGATTTATCTTTACTCAACTGAAGAAAGTTTGGCCCCATCCGGTTAGTGTGATGTACTCAAGGAAATGAGAAAGTGAGTCAAGGGCATCACCGTTCTTTTAGAAGAGGATCAAGCAGATCTGAGTGTCATCGATTTAGTTTTGATAAGACGTCTCGTAGTCCTTCGTCAAAAGGAAGCTTGTATCGATCAAACGAGAGCGGCCCAAGAATGAAACTCGGCAGGACGCCACAGATTACTAGAACTTTCTTGTGAGGCTTGCTTTCAATTGGACATCAATCTAAACTCTTTTAAAACAGTTGTTGAAACACTGAACAAATTCACAAATATATCAACAAAAAATCATTGTCAGCTGTTTTAAATGTTTTTTAATCTGTTTTTTTTTGTATCCTTCAGTAACAAACCACTCTGAACATGCTTTCTTCTTCCAGACTGTGAAACACAGCAGGAACGTTCATCAACGACGGAGAGCAGACGATCTCACTCGTTACTCGCCACCTGATTCACGCTCAGAAGAAAGCATCTTAACTCGTCATCGTGGTTAGAGAGACATAACACTTTCAAATCAAACTTCCAAGTCAGAAACTATAGAAATGATCCCTGAAAGTATAGTCTTAACCTGCAACCTCTAAAGTCAGGAATCTTCCATCCACACACAGCGATTCACCCCGATGGTGAGCAAGGAAGCAAAGTCGCGTGGCTGATGTTAGAGGGACGGAAAGTTGAAATTCTCTGGCGTCTGGAAATGGAGTCTCCTGGCTACGCTAATGCTAGCCAGCTCCTCTCTCCTAGCTAACATAGCTTAGCTAAAAAGATCCAGACACCCCAGTGCAGGTTCGATTTGACTAACTGGTGCTCTGCTATTACAAGTATAGATGATAAAAACTTAAAGCAGCAAGAGCAAAGCCGACCCATCGGTGTTGGAGTGACAGAAAGCCCAAACCGAACCTGTTCTGTAGTGCTTCAAGCTGTAGCCTGCAAGCCTAAGCTAAAGCCAGCGCACGGTGCCTCCCACTGCAGTACAGGCTCAGTTCTAGCAAATCGATGATTAAAAACATCCATTTATAGGATAAAGACACGTATCTGAGATTACAGATTCAAATGACTGGTGTTGGAGCGACAGAAATAGCAAAAATACAGTTGTTCCATGGTGCTTTGAGCTGTAACCTGCCCGGCGACACTAATACACTAATGCTAGTGTAAATAACCGCCTACAGGTGAAACCCACCCCCAGTACAGGCTGCTCCAGTAACAGATGCTCAAATCACACCCGTTTAGAGGATAAAGAATCTGAGAGCACGTCAAGAGTCTGGAGTTGGAGTGACGGACCAGAGCAAACCTTTCGTGGTGGGTGGTGTGTATGTAGCTATTAGCCTCTTAGCTGTTAGACACTCGTTTGTGTTGTTTTCTGCAGTATTTCCCGGTTCTGATGTAGCAGCACAACAGACGGAAAAAGAAACCGTAACCGGTCTCAGCAGTCCGGACTAGCGCGGAACGGCCCAGTACGGCCCTGAGAACCGTTCGGCTCAGTGGAAAAAAATTTGGACCGTGGAAAGGAGACCCTATACACCAGTAATACCACCTTGAACTCTATCCTGTAACAAATTGGCAGCCAGTGTAAGGACTTAAGAACGGGGGTAGCCCTCTTTCACTCCTAGTGAGAACTCTGCCAGCTGCATTTTGAACCATCTGAAGCTGTTGGATTGTCTTTTTCGGTCAAGCTAGGAGACGGGTACACTAATCCGTCCTGCTAGAAATAAAAGTGTGAGATGATTTAGCCACCAAATCTCTGATCTTGATGTTCTTAAGGTGATATCAAGCTGATTTACTAACTGCTTCCACATGCCTGCTAAATCTAAGATCAGAGTCCATTAGTACACCAAGGTTATGTACCAGTTCTTTAGATTTTAGGGCTCTCGAATCCAGATAGGCAGCTAGTCTGTGCCTATCTTTCTATTCCCAAATACAATAATCTCTGATTTATCTTTACTCAACTGAAGAAAGTTTGGCCCCATCCGGTTAGTGTGATGTACTCAAGGAAATGAGAAAGTGAGTCAAGGGCATCACCGTTCTTTTAGAAGAGGATCAAGCAGATCTGAGTGTCATCGATTTAGTTTTGATAAGACGTCTCGTAGTCTTGTAGTCCTTCGTCAAAAGGAAGCTTGTATCGATCAAACGAGAGCGGCCCAAGAATGAAACTCGGCAGGACGCCACAGATTACTAGAACTTTCTTGTGAGGCTTGCTTTCAATTGGACATCAATCTAAACTCTTTTAAAACAGTTGTTGAAACACTGAACAAATTCACAAATATATCAACAAAAAATCATTGTCAGCTGTTTTAAATGTTTTTTAATCTGTTTTTTTTTGCATTCTTCAGTAACAAACCACTCTGAACATGCTTTCTTCTTCCAGACTGTGAAACACAGCAGGAACGTTCATCAACGACGGAGAGCAGACGATCTCACTCGTTACTCGCCACCTGATTCACGCTCAGAAGAAAGCATCTTAACTCGTCATCGTGGTTAGAGAGACATAACACTTTCAAATCAAACTTCCAAGTCAGAAACTATAGAAATGATCCCTGAAAGTATAGTCTTAACCTGCAACCTCTAAAGTCAGGAATCTTCCATCCACACACAGCGATTCACCCCGATGGTGAGCAAGGAAGCAAAGTCGCGTGGCTGATGTTAGAGGGACGGAAAGTTGAAATTCTCTGGCGTCTGGAAATGGAGTCTCCTGGCTACGCTAATGCTAGCCAGCTCCTCTCTCCTAGCTAACATAGCTTAGCTAAAAAGATCCAGACACCCCAGTGCAGGTTCGATTTGACTAACTGGTGCTCTGCTATTACAAGTATAGATGATAAAAACTTAAAGCAGCAAGAGCAAAGCCGACCCATCGGTGTTGGAGTGACAGAAAGCCCAAACCGAACCTGTTCTGTAGTGCTTCAAGCTGTAGCCTGCAAGCCTAAGCTAAAGCCAGCGCACGGTGCCTCCCACTGCAGTACAGGCTCAGTTCTAGCAAATCGATGATTAAAAACATCCATTTATAGGATAAAGACACGTATCTGAGATTACAGATTCAAATGACTGGTGTTGGAGCGACAGAAATAGCAAAAATACAGTTGTTCCATGGTGCTTTGAGCTGTAACCTGCCCGGCGACACTAATACACTAATGCTAGTGTAAATAACCGCCTACAGGTGAAACCCACCCCCAGTACAGGCTGCTCCAGTAACAGATGCTCAAATCACACCCGTTTAGAGGATAAAGAATCTGAGAGCACGTCAAGAGTCTGGAGTTGGAGTGACGGACCAGAGCAAACCTTTCGTGGTGGGTGGTGTGTATGTAGCTATTAGCCTCTTAGCTGTTAGACACTCGTTTGTGTTGTTTTCTGCAGTATTTCCCGGTTCTGATGTAGCAGCACAACAGACGGAAAAAGAAACCGTAACCGGTCTCAGCAGTCCGGACTAGCGCGGAACGGCCCAGTACGGCCCTGAGAACCGTTCGGCTCAGTGGAAAAAAATTTGGACCGTGGAAAGGAGACCCTATACACCAGTAATACCACCTTGAACTCTATCCTGTAACAAATTGGCAGCCAGTGTAAGGACTTAAGAACGGGGGTAGCCCTCTTTCACTCCTAGTGAGAACTCTGCCAGCTGCATTTTGAACCATCTGAAGCTGTTGGATTGTCTTTTTCGGTCAAGCTAGGAGACGGGTACACTAATCCGTCCTGCTAGAAATAAAAGTGTGAGATGATTTAGCCACCAAATCTCTGATCTTGATGTTCTTAAGGTGATATCAAGCTGATTTACTAACTGCTTCCACATGCCTGCTAAATCTAAGATCAGAGTCCATTAGTACACCAAGGTTATGTACCAGTTCTTTAGATTTTAGGGCTCTCGAATCCAGATAGGCAGCTAGTCTGTGCCTATCTTTCTATTCCCAAATACAATAATCTCTGATTTATCTTTACTCAACTGAAGAAAGTTTGGCCCCATCCGGTTAGTGTGATGTACTCAAGGAAATGAGAAAGTGAGTCAAGGGCATCACCGTTCTTTTAGAAGAGGATCAAGCAGATCTGAGTGTCATCGATTTAGTTTTGATAAGACGTCTCGTAGTCCTTCGTCAAAAGGAAGCTTGTATCGATCAAACGAGAGCGGCCCAAGAATGAAACTCGGCAGGACGCCACAGATTACTAGAACTTTCTTGTGAGGCTTGCTTTCAATTGGACATCAATCTAAACTCTTTTAAAACAGTTGTTGAAACACTGAACAAATTCACAAATATATCAACAAAAAATCATTGTCAGCTGTTTTAAATGTTTTTTAATCTGTTTTTTTTTGCATTCTTCAGTAACAAACCACTCTGAACATGCTTTCTTCTTCCAGACTGTGAAACACAGCAGGAACGTTCATCAACGACGGAGAGCAGACGATCTCACTCGTTACTCGCCACCTGATTCACGCTCAGAAGAAAGCATCTTAACTCGTCATCGTGGTTAGAGAGACATAACACTTTCAAATCAAACTTCCAAGTCAGAAACTATAGAAATGATCCCTGAAAGTATAGTCTTAACCTGCAACCTCTAAAGTCAGGAATCTTCCATCCACACACAGCGATTCACCCCGATGGTGAGCAAGGAAGCAAAGTCGCGTGGCTGATGTTAGAGGGACGGAAAGTTGAAATTCTCTGGCGTCTGGAAATGGAGTCTCCTGGCTACGCTAATGCTAGCCAGCTCCTCTCTCCTAGCTAACATAGCTTAGCTAAAAAGATCCAGACACCCCAGTGCAGGTTCGATTTGACTAACTGGTGCTCTGCTATTACAAGTATAGATGATAAAAACTTAAAGCAGCAAGAGCAAAGCCGACCCATCGGTGTTGGAGTGACAGAAAGCCCAAACCGAACCTGTTCTGTAGTGCTTCAAGCTGTAGCCTGCAAGCCTAAGCTAAAGCCAGCGCACGGTGCCTCCCACTGCAGTACAGGCTCAGTTCTAGCAAATCGATGATTAAAAACATCCATTTATAGGATAAAGACACGTATCTGAGATTACAGATTCAAATGACTGGTGTTGGAGCGACAGAAATAGCAAAAATACAGTTGTTCCATGGTGCTTTGAGCTGTAACCTGCCCGGCGACACTAATACACTAATGCTAGTGTAAATAACCGCCTACAGGTGAAACCCACCCCCAGTACAGGCTGCTCCAGTAACAGATGCTCAAATCACACCCGTTTAGAGGATAAAGAATCTGAGA
Organism: Colossoma macropomum; assembly: GCF_904425465.1. Lineage (NCBI taxonomy): Eukaryota > Metazoa > Chordata > Actinopteri > Characiformes > Serrasalmidae > Colossoma > Colossoma macropomum. The sequence continues at coordinate 535,814 of NW_023494796.1, read as the reverse complement.
GCACGTCAAGAGTCTGGAGTTGGAGTGACGGACCAGAGCAAACCTTTCGTGGTGGGTGGTGTGTATGTAGCTATTAGCCTCTTAGCTGTTAGACACTCGTTTGTGTTGTTTTCTGCAGTATTTCCCGGTTCTGATGTAGCAGCACAACAGACGGAAAAAGAAACCGTAACCGGTCTCAGCAGTCCGGACTAGCGCGGAACGGCCCAGTACGGCCCTGAGAACCGTTCGGCTCAGTGGAAAAAAATTTGGACCGTGGAAAGGAGACCCTATACACCAGTAATACCACCTTGAACTCTATCCTGTAACAAATTGGCAGCCAGTGTAAGGACTTAAGAACGGGGGTAGCCCTCTTTCACTCCTAGTGAGAACTCTGCCAGCTGCATTTTGAACCATCTGAAGCTGTTGGATTGTCTTTTTCGGTCAAGCTAGGAGACGGGTACACTAATCCGTCCTGCTAGAAATAAAAGTGTGAGATGATTTAGCCACCAAATCTCTGATCTTGATGTTCTTAAGGTGATATCAAGCTGATTTACTAACTGCTTCCACATGCCTGCTAAATCTAAGATCAGAGTCCATTAGTACACCAAGGTTATGTACCAGTTCTTTAGATTTTAGGGCTCTCGAATCCAGATAGGCAGCTAGTCTGTGCCTATCTTTCTATTCCCAAATACAATAATCTCTGATTTATCTTTACTCAACTGAAGAAAGTTTGGCCCCATCCGGTTAGTGTGATGTACTCAAGGAAATGAGAAAGTGAGTCAAGGGCATCACCGTTCTTTTAGAAGAGGATCAAGCAGATCTGAGTGTCATCGATTTAGTTTTGATAAGACGTCTCGTAGTCTTGTAGTCCTTCGTCAAAAGGAAGCTTGTATCGATCAAACGAGAGCGGCCCAAGAATGAAACTCGGCAGGACGCCACAGATTACTAGAACTTTCTTGTGAGGCTTGCTTTCAATTGGACATCAATCTAAACTCTTTTAAAACAGTTGTTGAAACACTGAACAAATTCACAAATATATCAACAAAAAATCATTGTCAGCTGTTTTAAATGTTTTTTAATCTGTTTTTTTTTGCATCCTTCAGTAACAAACCACTCTGAACATGCTTTCTTCTTCCAGACTGTGAAACACAGCAGGAACGTTCATCAACGACGGAGAGCAGACGATCTCACTCGTTACTCGCCACCTGATTCACGCTCAGAAGAAAGCATCTTAACTCGTCATCGTGGTTAGAGAGACATAACACTTTCAAATCAAACTTCCAAGTCAGAAACTATAGAAATGATCCCTGAAAGTATAGTCTTAACCTGCAACCTCTAAAGTCAGGAATCTTCCATCCACACACAGCGATTCACCCCGATGGTGAGCAAGGAAGCAAAGTCGCGTGGCTGATGTTAGAGGGACGGAAAGTTGAAATTCTCTGGCGTCTGGAAATGGAGTCTCCTGGCTACGCTAATGCTAGCCAGCTCCTCTCTCCTAGCTAACATAGCTTAGCTAAAAAGATCCAGACACCCCAGTGCAGGTTCGATTTGACTAACTGGTGCTCTGCTATTACAAGTATAGATGATAAAAACTTAAAGCAGCAAGAGCAAAGCCGACCCATCGGTGTTGGAGTGACAGAAAGCCCAAACCGAACCTGTTCTGTAGTGCTTCAAGCTGTAGCCTGCAAGCCTAAGCTAAAGCCAGCGCACGGTGCCTCCCACTGCAGTACAGGCTCAGTTCTAGCAAATCGATGATTAAAAACATCCATTTATAGGATAAAGACACGTATCTGAGATTACAGATTCAAATGACTGGTGTTGGAGCGACAGAAATAGCAAAAATACAGTTGTTCCATGGTGCTTTGAGCTGTAACCTGCCCGGCGACACTAATACACTAATGCTAGTGTAAATAACCGCCTACAGGTGAAACCCACCCCCAGTACAGGCTGCTCCAGTAACAGATGCTCAAATCACACCCGTTTAGAGGATAAAGAATCTGAGAGCACGTCAAGAGTCTGGAGTTGGAGTGACGGACCAGAGCAAACCTTTCGTGGTGGGTGGTGTGTATGTAGCTATTAGCCTCTTAGCTGTTAGACACTCGTTTGTGTTGTTTTCTGCAGTATTTCCCGGTTCTGATGTAGCAGCACAACAGACGGAAAAAGAAACCGTAACCGGTCTCAGCAGTCCGGACTAGCGCGGAACGGCCCAGTACGGCCCTGAGAACCGTTCGGCTCAGTGGAAAAAAATTTGGACCGTGGAAAGGAGACCCTATACACCAGTAATACCACCTTGAACTCTATCCTGTAACAAATTGGCAGCCAGTGTAAGGACTTAAGAACGGGGGTAGCCCTCTTTCACTCCTAGTGAGAACTCTGCCAGCTGCATTTTGAACCATCTGAAGCTGTTGGATTGTCTTTTTCGGTCAAGCTAGGAGACGGGTACACTAATCCGTCCTGCTAGAAATAAAAGTGTGAGATGATTTAGCCACCAAATCTCTGATCTTGATGTTCTTAAGGTGATATCAAGCTGATTTACTAACTGCTTCCACATGCCTGCTAAATCTAAGATCAGAGTCCATTAGTACACCAAGGTTATGTACCAGTTCTTTAGATTTTAGGGCTCTCGAATCCAGATAGGCAGCTAGTCTGTGCCTATCTTTCTATTCCCAAATACAATAATCTCTGATTTATCTTTACTCAACTGAAGAAAGTTTGGCCCCATCCGGTTAGTGTGATGTACTCAAGGAAATGAGAAAGTGAGTCAAGGGCATCACCGTTCTTTTAGAAGAGGATCAAGCAGATCTGAGTGTCATCGATTTAGTTTTGATAAGACGTCTCGTAGTCCTTCGTCAAAAGGAAGCTTGTATCGATCAAACGAGAGCGGCCCAAGAATGAAACTCGGCAGGACGCCACAGATTACTAGAACTTTCTTGTGAGGCTTGCTTTCAATTGGACATCAATCTAAACTCTTTTAAAACAGTTGTTGAAACACTGAACAAATTCACAAATATATCAACAAAAAATCATTGTCAGCTGTTTTAAATGTTTTTTAATCTGTTTTTTTTTGCATTCTTCAGTAACAAACCACTCTGAACATGCTTTCTTCTTCCAGACTGTGAAACACAGCAGGAACGTTCATCAACGACGGAGAGCAGACGATCTCACTCGTTACTCGCCACCTGATTCACGCTCAGAAGAAAGCATCTTAACTCGTCATCGTGGTTAGAGAGACATAACACTTTCAAATCAAACTTCCAAGTCAGAAACTATAGAAATGATCCCTGAAAGTATAGTCTTAACCTGCAACCTCTAAAGTCAGGAATCTTCCATCCACACACAGCGATTCACCCCGATGGTGAGCAAGGAAGCAAAGTCGCGTGGCTGATGTTAGAGGGACGGAAAGTTGAAATTCTCTGGCGTCTGGAAATGGAGTCTCCTGGCTACGCTAATGCTAGCCAGCTCCTCTCTCCTAGCTAACATAGCTTAGCTAAAAAGATCCAGACACCCCAGTGCAGGTTCGATTTGACTAACTGGTGCTCTGCTATTACAAGTATAGATGATAAAAACTTAAAGCAGCAAGAGCAAAGCCGACCCATCGGTGTTGGAGTGACAGAAAGCCCAAACCGAACCTGTTCTGTAGTGCTTCAAGCTGTAGCCTGCAAGCCTAAGCTAAAGCCAGCGCACGGTGCCTCCCACTGCAGTACAGGCTCAGTTCTAGCAAATCGATGATTAAAAACATCCATTTATAGGATAAAGACACGTATCTGAGATTACAGATTCAAATGACTGGTGTTGGAGCGACAGAAATAGCAAAAATACAGTTGTTCCATGGTGCTTTGAGCTGTAACCTGCCCGGCGACACTAATACACTAATGCTAGTGTAAATAACCGCCTACAGGTGAAACCCACCCCCAGTACAGGCTGCTCCAGTAACAGATGCTCAAATCACACCCGTTTAGAGGATAAAGAATCTGAGAGCACGTCAAGAGTCTGGAGTTGGAGTGACGGACCAGAGCAAACCTTTCGTGGTGGGTGGTGTGTATGTAGCTATTAGCCTCTTAGCTGTTAGACACTCGTTTGTGTTGTTTTCTGCAGTATTTCCCGGTTCTGATGTAGCAGCACAACAGACGGAAAAAGAAACCGTAACCGGTCTCAGCAGTCCGGACTAGCGCGGAACGGCCCAGTACGGCCCTGAGAACCGTTCGGCTCAGTGGAAAAAAATTTGGACCGTGGAAAGGAGACCCTATACACCAGTAATACCACCTTGAACTCTATCCTGTAACAAATTGGCAGCCAGTGTAAGGACTTAAGAACGGGGGTAGCCCTCTTTCACTCCTAGTGAGAACTCTGCCAGCTGCATTTTGAACCATCTGAAGCTGTTGGATTGTCTTTTTCGGTCAAGCTAGGAGACGGGTACACTAATCCGTCCTGCTAGAAATAAAAGTGTGAGATGATTTAGCCACCAAATCTCTGATCTTGATGTTCTTAAGGTGATATCAAGCTGATTTACTAACTGCTTCCACATGCCTGCTAAATCTAAGATCAGAGTCCATTAGTACACCAAGGTTATGTACCAGTTCTTTAGATTTTAGGGCTCTCGAATCCAGATAGGCAGCTAGTCTGTGCCTATCTTTCTATTCCCAAATACAATAATCTCTGATTTATCTTTACTCAACTGAAGAAAGTTTGGCCCCATCCGGTTAGTGTGATGTACTCAAGGAAATGAGAAAGTGAGTCAAGGGCATCACCGTTCTTTTAGAAGAGGATCAAGCAGATCTGAGTGTCATCGATTTAGTTTTGATAAGACGTCTCGTAGTCCTTCGTCAAAAGGAAGCTTGTATCGATCAAACGAGAGCGGCCCAAGAATGAAACTCGGCAGGACGCCACAGATTACTAGAACTTTCTTGTGAGGCTTGCTTTCAATTGGACATCAATCTAAACTCTTTTAAAACAGTTGTTGAAACACTGAACAAATTCACAAATATATCAACAAAAAATCATTGTCAGCTGTTTTAAATGTTTTTTAATCTGTTTTTTTTTGCATTCTTCAGTAACAAACCACTCTGAACATGCTTTCTTCTTCCAGACTGTGAAACACAGCAGGAACGTTCATCAACGACGGAGAGCAGACGATCTCACTCGTTACTCGCCACCTGATTCACGCTCAGAAGAAAGCATCTTAACTCGTCATCGTGGTTAGAGAGACATAACACTTTCAAATCAAACTTCCAAGTCAGAAACTATAGAAATGATCCCTGAAAGTATAGTCTTAACCTGCAACCTCTAAAGTCAGGAATCTTCCATCCACACACAGCGATTCACCCCGATGGTGAGCAAGGAAGCAAAGTCGCGTGGCTGATGTTAGAGGGACGGAAAGTTGAAATTCTCTGGCGTCTGGAAATGGAGTCTCCTGGCTACGCTAATGCTAGCCAGCTCCTCTCTCCTAGCTAACATAGCTTAGCTAAAAAGATCCAGACACCCCAGTGCAGGTTCGATTTGACTAACTGGTGCTCTGCTATTACAAGTATAGATGATAAAAACTTAAAGCAGCAAGAGCAAAGCCGACCCATCGGTGTTGGAGTGACAGAAAGCCCAAACCGAACCTGTTCTGTAGTGCTTCAAGCTGTAGCCTGCAAGCCTAAGCTAAAGCCAGCGCACGGTGCCTCCCACTGCAGTACAGGCTCAGTTCTAGCAAATCGATGATTAAAAACATCCATTTATAGGATAAAGACACGTATCTGAGATTACAGATTCAAATGACTGGTGTTGGAGCGACAGAAATAGCAAAAATACAGTTGTTCCATGGTGCTTTGAGCTGTAACCTGCCCGGCGACACTAATACACTAATGCTAGTGTAAATAACCGCCTACAGGTGAAACCCACCCCCAGTACAGGCTGCTCCAGTAACAGATGCTCAAATCACACCCGTTTAGAGGATAAAGAATCTGAGAGCACGTCAAGAGTCTGGAGTTGGAGTGACGGACCAGAGCAAACCTTTCGTGGTGGGTGGTGTGTATGTAGCTATTAGCCTCTTAGCTGTTAGACACTCGTTTGTGTTGTTTTCTGCAGTATTTCCCGGTTCTGATGTAGCAGCACAACAGACGGAAAAAGAAACCGTAACCGGTCTCAGCAGTCCGGACTAGCGCGGAACGGCCCAGTACGGCCCTGAGAACCGTTCGGCTCAGTGGAAAAAAATTTGGACCGTGGAAAGGAGACCCTATACACCAGTAATACCACCTTGAACTCTATCCTGTAACAAATTGGCAGCCAGTGTAAGGACTTAAGAACGGGGGTAGCCCTCTTTCACTCCTAGTGAGAACTCTGCCAGCTGCATTTTGAACCATCTGAAGCTGTTGGATTGTCTTTTTCGGTCAAGCTAGGAGACGGGTACACTAATCCGTCCTGCTAGAAATAAAAGTGTGAGATGATTTAGCCACCAAATCTCTGATCTTGATGTTCTTAAGGTGATATCAAGCTGATTTACTAACTGCTTCCACATGCCTGCTAAATCTAAGATCAGAGTCCATTAGTACACCAAGGTTATGTACCAGTTCTTTAGATTTTAGGGCTCTCGAATCCAGATAGGCAGCTAGTCTGTGCCTATCTTTCTATTCCCAAATACAATAATCTCTGATTTATCTTTACTCAACTGAAGAAAGTTTGGCCCCATCCGGTTAGTGTGATGTACTCAAGGAAATGAGAAAGTGAGTCAAGGGCATCACCGTTCTTTTAGAAGAGGATCAAGCAGATCTGAGTGTCATCGATTTAGTTTTGATAAGACGTCTCGTAGTCTTGTAGTCCTTCGTCAAAAGGAAGCTTGTATCGATCAAACGAGAGCGGCCCAAGAATGAAACTCGGCAGGACGCCACAGATTACTAGAACTTTCTTGTGAGGCTTGCTTTCAATTGGACATCAATCTAAACTCTTTTAAAACAGTTGTTGAAACACTGAACAAATTCACAAATATATCAACAAAAAATCATTGTCAGCTGTTTTAAATGTTTTTTAATCTGTTTTTTTTTGCATCCTTCAGTAACAAACCACTCTGAACATGCTTTCTTCTTCCAGACTGTGAAACACAGCAGGAACGTTCATCAACGACGGAGAGCAGACGATCTCACTCGTTACTCGCCACCTGATTCACGCTCAGAAGAAAGCATCTTAACTCGTCATCGTGGTTAGAGAGACATAACACTTTCAAATCAAACTTCCAAGTCAGAAACTATAGAAATGATCCCTGAAAGTATAGTCTTAACCTGCAACCTCTAAAGTCAGGAATCTTCCATCCACACACAGCGATTCACCCCGATGGTGAGCAAGGAAGCAAAGTCGCGTGGCTGATGTTAGAGGGACGGAAAGTTGAAATTCTCTGGCGTCTGGAAATGGAGTCTCCTGGCTACGCTAATGCTAGCCAGCTCCTCTCTCCTAGCTAACATAGCTTAGCTAAAAAGATCCAGACACCCCAGTGCAGGTTCGATTTGACTAACTGGTGCTCTGCTATTACAAGTATAGATGATAAAAACTTAAAGCAGCAAGAGCAAAGCCGACCCATCGGTGTTGGAGTGACAGAAAGCCCAAACCGAACCTGTTCTGTAGTGCTTCAAGCTGTAGCCTGCAAGCCTAAGCTAAAGCCAGCGCACGGTGCCTCCCACTGCAGTACAGGCTCAGTTCTAGCAAATCGATGATTAAAAACATCCATTTATAGGATAAAGACACGTATCTGAGATTACAGATTCAAATGACTGGTGTTGGAGCGACAGAAATAGCAAAAATACAGTTGTTCCATGGTGCTTTGAGCTGTAACCTGCCCGGCGACACTAATACACTAATGCTAGTGTAAATAACCGCCTACAGGTGAAACCCACCCCCAGTACAGGCTGCTCCAGTAACAGATGCTCAAATCACACCCGTTTAGAGGATAAAGAATCTGAGAGCACGTCAAGAGTCTGGAGTTGGAGTGACGGACCAGAGCAAACCTTTCGTGGTGGGTGGTGTGTATGTAGCTATTAGCCTCTTAGCTGTTAGACACTCGTTTGTGTTGTTTTCTGCAGTATTTCCCGGTTCTGATGTAGCAGCACAACAGACGGAAAAAGAAACCGTAACCGGTCTCAGCAGTCCGGACTAGCGCGGAACGGCCCAGTACGGCCCTGAGAACCGTTCGGCTCAGTGGAAAAAAATTTGGACCGTGGAAAGGAGACCCTATACACCAGTAATACCACCTTGAACTCTATCCTGTAACAAATTGGCAGCCAGTGTAAGGACTTAAGAACGGGGGTAGCCCTCTTTCACTCCTAGTGAGAACTCTGCCAGCTGCATTTTGAACCATCTGAAGCTGTTGGATTGTCTTTTTCGGTCAAGCTAGGAGACGGGTACACTAATCCGTCCTGCTAGAAATAAAAGTGTGAGATGATTTAGCCACCAAATCTCTGATCTTGATGTTCTTAAGGTGATATCAAGCTGATTTACTAACTGCTTCCACATGCCTGCTAAATCTAAGATCAGAGTCCATTAGTACACCAAGGTTATGTACCAGTTCTTTAGATTTTAGGGCTCTCGAATCCAGATAGGCAGCTAGTCTGTGCCTATCTTTCTATTCCCAAATACAATAATCTCTGATTTATCTTTACTCAACTGAAGAAAGTTTGGCCCCATCCGGTTAGTGTGATGTACTCAAGGAAATGAGAAAGTGAGTCAAGGGCATCACCGTTCTTTTAGAAGAGGATCAAGCAGATCTGAGTGTCATCGATTTAGTTTTGATAAGACGTCTCGTAGTCTTGTAGTCCTTCGTCAAAAGGAAGCTTGTATCGATCAAACGAGAGCGGCCCAAGAATGAAACTCGGCAGGACGCCACAGATTACTAGAACTTTCTTGTGAGGCTTGCTTTCAATTGGACATCAATCTAAACTCTTTTAAAACAGTTGTTGAAACACTGAACAAATTCACAAATATATCAACAAAAAATCATTGTCAGCTGTTTTAAATGTTTTTTAATCTGTTTTTTTTTGTATCCTTCAGTAACAAACCACTCTGAACATGCTTTCTTCTTCCAGACTGTGAAACACAGCAGGAACGTTCATCAACGACGGAGAGCAGACGATCTCACTCGTTACTCGCCACCTGATTCACGCTCAGAAGAAAGCATCTTAACTCGTCATCGTGGTTAGAGAGACATAACACTTTCAAATCAAACTTCCAAGTCAGAAACTATAGAAATGATCCCTGAAAGTATAGTCTTAACCTGCAACCTCTAAAGTCAGGAATCTTCCATCCACACACAGCGATTCACCCCGATGGTGAGCAAGGAAGCAAAGTCGCGTGGCTGATGTTAGAGGGACGGAAAGTTGAAATTCTCTGGCGTCTGGAAATGGAGTCTCCTGGCTACGCTAATGCTAGCCAGCTCCTCTCTCCTAGCTAACATAGCTTAGCTAAAAAGATCCAGACACCCCAGTGCAGGTTCGATTTGACTAACTGGTGCTCTGCTATTACAAGTATAGATGATAAAAACTTAAAGCAGCAAGAGCAAAGCCGACCCATCGGTGTTGGAGTGACAGAAAGCCCAAACCGAACCTGTTCTGTAGTGCTTCAAGCTGTAGCCTGCAAGCCTAAGCTAAAGCCAGCGCACGGTGCCTCCCACTGCAGTACAGGCTCAGTTCTAGCAAATCGATGATTAAAAACATCCATTTATAGGATAAAGACACGTATCTGAGATTACAGATTCAAATGACTGGTGTTGGAGCGACAGAAATAGCAAAAATACAGTTGTTCCATGGTGCTTTGAGCTGTAACCTGCCCGGCGACACTAATACACTAATGCTAGTGTAAATAACCGCCTACAGGTGAAACCCACCCCCAGTACAGGCTGCTCCAGTAACAGATGCTCAAATCACACCCGTTTAGAGGATAAAGAATCTGAGAGCACGTCAAGAGTCTGGAGTTGGAGTGACGGACCAGAGCAAACCTTTCGTGGTGGGTGGTGTGTATGTAGCTATTAGCCTCTTAGCTGTTAGACACTCGTTTGTGTTGTTTTCTGCAGTATTTCCCGGTTCTGATGTAGCAGCACAACAGACGGAAAAAGAAACCGTAACCGGTCTCAGCAGTCCGGACTAGCGCGGAACGGCCCAGTACGGCCCTGAGAACCGTTCGGCTCAGTGGAAAAAAATTTGGACCGTGGAAAGGAGACCCTATACACCAGTAATACCACCTTGAACTCTATCCTGTAACAAATTGGCAGCCAGTGTAAGGACTTAAGAACGGAAAACAAAAAATCATTGTCAGCTGTTTTAAGTGTTTTTATCTACTTTTCACCATCAAGTATCTAAACATTCTGAACATACCCAGAAAGCAAGGAATTTTTGGCCCGAATGTGGCCCACATTTGGTCTTGATTTACGGCCTTTATTCAGGGTAAGTCTGGCTGCCCCAACTCAGCCACAGGTCCACTATATATGGGCCACATCAGGGCCAAAGAACTTAACCTCAGCTTCACCTATAACGGGCCAGATGCGTGCCAGATCAGGACTATATCATACACTTCCCCTACATCAGCCATGTTGTATGCCATACGAAATTACCACTAGTTCTCCTTAATTGGGCTGTACGTCAGGCACCTCAGCCGGCATTTCAAAGTTTATTTATGGCTGAGTCAATGTTGTCATTTTTCAAAACCGAATCAACAAATGTGGACATAACTGAACAATCAATAGTCTGCTGCAGTTTTAAGAACATTATGTGCATTACCATGTATTAAGCCAGTATGTACTGTATTACTCTGTAAAAGTTACCGATTCTTAAAACTCACCTGTATGCATACATGAATTTCAAGGACAACACTAGAAATCATTTGGAAACAACAGCTTTAATGGTCTTACAAAAATATACAGAACTTAGACAAAATTGGTGGAATAGCAAGTTCATAGGTAACAGTTACCATATACAAATAAACAGGTGTTAAAGAAAAACAGAAACTACTAGTTGAGTGTGCAGTACACCATTGTGCTTGATTTTTTATATATATATTGACTCATTAGCCACTTCGTGTACAGCTACCCTGTATTTAAACTCATTGTCCATTTTATCAGCTCCACTTACCATTTAGAAACACTTTGTGTACAATTGTAGTGCTTCTGTTTCTCAGCATACTTTGTTAGCCCCCTTTTACTCTGTTCTTCAATGTTCAGGACCCCCACGGAGCAGGTATTATTGGGTAGTGGATCACTCTCAGCACTGCAGTGACGCCAACATGGTAATATGTGTGGTGTTGCACAGAGTCACACCGTAGTGTTGCTTGAGTGTTTAAACATGTGCATTTGCTGGACTGAGAATAAATTTCCAGCCAACAGCCTCCCGTAGGCACTGATGAAGGACTGAAGCAGGGATGCACAACTCCGGTCCTGGAGGGCCAGTGACCAGCACAGTTTGGTTGTACTCAAACACACCCACAAAACCTGGCAATTACCACCAGGTGAGTTGAATCATGTGTGTTTGAGCAGGTGAATTACCAAATTGTGCTGGATGTTCCTGGACTAGAGGATAACTAATAAACTGGGCAGCAACAGATGACCTTACATCTCTAACTTTACCTCTAAAAGGACTAACAAGGTAGGTATGTAATTGGACACAGTGGAGTGGACACAGTGTTTTAAAACTCTGCCAGCACTGCTGTGTTTGATCCAGTTGTACCAACACAACCCTCAATAACACACCACTACCATGTCAACATAACTGCAGTGCTGAGAAGGAAACCACTTCCCAAATGATACCCATTCTGTGGTCCTGATCACTGATGAAGGAGTAAACAAATTATGTTGAGAAACAGATGGACCACAATCTCTAATATTTTGTCTGCAGACATGTGATTCTAATGACGTGTAAAATCCAGGAGGGCAGGAGATGAAAAGCAGAATGGATAAGATGCAGGTCAGCCCATACTGTGATAGTTTATACAATATTACAAGAGAAAATATGTTAAACATGATCCTTTTGTTATGAAATGGAGCCATTTTTAAACTGAACTGAAAACCTTGCCTGCTATCAAGGCAGTAGATAAGCAACTACCTCCTTCAAACATCCTTCTACTTAAGAAAGCAAATGAAAGCATACAAAACTCTTGAGGCATACAACCTTTTTGTTAGTGGTTGGGTCCACAACTCCAGCACTGTGTTTATTGCATTGTCACGCACTTGTGTTCCTGTGTTGGTCCTGGAGGAATGTTGTTTTGTTTCACTGTGTACTTGTATATAGCTGAAATGACAATAAAGCCTAACTTGACTCGACTTGACGCCAGTGAAGACGTGGATCATCGCGGAGCAAGACAAAGAAGTTACTGCAGCTCATTGCAATTGCATGGCGGGTTGCTATTTATGCTGGTCTGTCGTTTGTTTAACTGTTAATTAAACCGTTTTAAATTTATCACCAGTGCACACCCACAGACGAACTGCAAAGCATACAACCCTCTACTCCTAGCAAACGCCCAAAGCAGCCTCTTTTTCGCCAGTTTACCCGTTCCACCTTAAATGGTGTATGTAGAAAATCACTTCCTGACCTCCGATTGCAGTTTGTGCCACAGCAACGCAGAGACGTGATGACATATGCAAACAGACTTAACTAGTTAAACTGATTTAGGTGTATAAAAAGTGTAGACAGAGAATGAACATCTGATCCCTACCCTTCAATGTTAAATATACTCGGCACTTAACAGATGCGGAGGTCTCTGGTCAATTTTATTGTCACCTGCAGCTTGTGATTGTGGATTCTTCACGGCTGCATCCTAAAAGAACAGCAGCCAGTGAAAAAAAGCAAAGCAGATTAGCCGTTGATTCAAATACATAATATTAGCAATATCTTGCACTAAAGATGTAGTTATATATGCAAAGAAATATGTACTAACAATCCAAAGAGTACACTACAAATGTTACTATGAATAAAAGTACCTGGGACAAGCTGTAAGTCCTTATCAGGCAAGAACCAGAAGCAGCAGATGGATGGCTGTAGGAAGACAACACATTTAGTAAAGGTTTAAAATACTAATTTAAACAATTGAAGCAGATACAAGCATACTGATGTGGATTAACTGCATTTGCATAAGCACATAAGCCTCTCAAATCCAGTAGACATTGCTTCCAAACCTGGGAAATACTGGTTTACGCAGACAGGATTTTATCCTAACCTCTCCTGGTAGGCCAGGAACAGCTGGGTGGACAAAACACACAACTTCTCTACTATAAAAGTAGAAATGCTCTTAGTAAAATATTACTTAATGGACCTTTTGTCACATCCGGCTGTAAATAGTAGCATTATCGAACTTTCGCCTGCACCGTTTAATAGAGTGGCAATGGAGGGTCTCCGGTTTTCAGCATCCCTCAAAAAATCTTTCTTCGGCCTCAGCTGGGTTAATAGAAGAGCGGTTTGCATGTCTGGTAGTTCCTCTAACATGAGCAGAAAGGCTAGTCTGACAAGGCTAAAGCATGTCACGCAAAACTTAAAAATGTTTGGACTAGCTTTATTTTGGAGGAGAAAAGGTCAACCAGGTTTAGTTTTTCTTACTCAGTCCATGTAAACATGAGCAACATTAGAAAGTGCCCTGAACACCATAACCAGCACAGAGACACAGCATATTTCTACATTACAGTTACTGATCACCGAGCTGCAGTTAACCTCTTCATCAAACCTCTGTGATGACAATATTCCAGGATTTTAAGCATTTTTAATGACAAATGTGAGTAAATCTGTCCTGCTGTACAGCCCATATTCATTCTTCAGCTCAGTTTTACTCTCTTTTTTTGATCAGCTACCTCGTTAAATGTGACACATGACGAGCGAAGCTTTTCAGCTGAAGTTGAACATTTTTAGACTTAATCGAGTGGAAACTTAGGTGAGGCTGTTGACTTGAATTATTGGTGCATTAGGAACGCAGCAATGATTTTGGGCAGTATCAGCCATTGTCTACAGTGCGACCGCAAACTGTTTAATGCTACTATTTACTCTTCTGCATTAATGAACAAGGAAGTGTGAAAATGATCTATTAACATTGAAAGTATTCCATCAATATTTGTACTAGAATTTGTGTTAGAATTAACAGTACTGTAAGTTATTATAGAAGACATTATCATTAATTATTATTAAAGTAGAAACGAGTCAGAGGGAGGATGAAAGAAGGAGAGCTCAGAAACGTTAGTCTGACTGACCTCTAGTCAGTGATACCCTGTTTTCTTGTGCCACATTAAATATTCTTATTCTCCTTATCATATATAAATTAATATTATTTTAATAATTATATATATTTTCATAAAGTGGATGCTCAAACTCCAGTTTATACAACAAATGCTCAATTCCAAAAATGTGAACATTGACCTAACTTTAATTGTTTTAGATGTACGAATTTAAGCATGTAAAACCAAACGCAGCACCAAATCATGCCTTAGTCTAGTTAGGATAAGTAACTGTTAGCCAGCCTGCCAGCTAACATTAGCTAAACCTGAGCTCACTTAAATAGCAACTCGCAGTAACTGTTATATTACATTTACAGTTTGACACTTCGCTCCAATTTTAAAATGATTATTTAAAAAGTGCTGTTTTATTGTTGTTAAATTGTTGTTATTTTGCGAGAGCAGACAATAAAAACAGTGACTCGCTAGCTTAGCATAGCAGACACCGGCTAGCTAACTAGCTAACTCTTAGCAACTGACGCTTATTTTCGTTTTAACGTATAAACAGTCCGACATTAACAGATTATCTACAGGACTACGTTCGAGTACATGTCTGGCTGAAAACTGTTGGTACGTCAAATAAACCGAGCGTTTCTCACCAAACGCGTTTGGACGCCTCCCGAAGTTTCCAGAAGCAGCGCTAAGCGCCGGTTTCGCCCGGTTGAACGTCTCAATACAGGTGGGGTCTAGCCGCCTAAATACGGGTGGGCTCTTCAATTTTAACGCATGTTCATCATTTATCGTTTTTAACTTGATATAAATGTTCAGTTTGTAATACAAATGACTTTCCAGCACTTTATAATGATAGTTATTCTGACTATCAATTTTCATGCTGTTATAAGAGCTTTGAGCCAACTCAGTTGTTCTTCACAAACTGTACTTTCTAGATATTATTATTGTTGTTCCTGTTTTCCATTTTTAATGTATGAATTTAGATTTCTGAAGTACTTTTATGATAAAAAAAATAAAATGCTAATAAATTAATAGTTATGGTCATATGTAAGGTTTACAGGTATGACTCACAATGTAAGGTTTACAGGTATGACTGTGTATGTGTATGTGTGTGTATGAGTGACTGATGGTAAAAATGCATGTTTTATATTTATATATTTTATTCACTACATGTAAATGTTTCTCAGATACTGTGCACTGTGAGCTCCTGTAACCAAAACCAAACTCCTTGTATGTGTAAACATACCTGGCCAATAAAGCTTCATTCTGATTCTGATTTATAATGTGGATTGTTAGTTGATGTTAAAATTTAATGTTGATTTATAAATATTTTGTTAAACTTTTCAGAATCATTTATCATTGAATGTTGTTTCAGCTTTTTTTTTCAACATTGAAACTGACCACCCCGATCCTCATTCTGCCTCAAACCACCTAAAACCTAATGATAGAGCTGTTTTACATAGTAATAGACAAATACTGCTTTTGCCATATATTTCAATTTACTAAGCTTAATTTTAAGATAAAATCAATATGCACATCTAAAATAATGTCATCCTTAACTGGACCATATTTGGCCTACAATCTGTCTGCTCAGAGGAAACGTTGCATGAAAATGATTTTTGAAATGGAACTTCAAAGCTGACAGAGAGGATGATCTAATTTCCTCTGTGTTTAATGGTACTTTGACAATAAAAGTACGATCAACTTTAATTTTCATCATGGATGTGGGGATGGTAGGCAGTGTGAGGCAAGTGGATCATTTGGCCCACGTCTGGCCCGCACAACATGTGCCGTAACTCAAGTCTAGCCCGGTTCGTGACATTCGGCCTACTTGCCATTGCCATAACTGAGCCGGTAGTGCCGAAAGTGGCCCAGATCAGGCCCAAATGTTCCTGCTATCTGGGAAAGGAAACATCCAGGTAAGTTTATGAATTTTTTTTCAGTGAAATACATTTTTTATTTTCCAAAATTAAAGGAAGTCCATTCACGAGTGGTCAGACACAAGCGTAACTTTTCATTTTTAGCCTCATTCATTCAGGACTCGCTCGCTCTGGTGTTTTACAGTAATGTTTTGGTACAACAGGAGAAATAAAAAGTGGTCAGGCTCCCCTGAAACCGGCTCTGGACACCTTTCCCAGCCGCATTTCAAGAATCCCCCCACGTTCTTTTGAAGTGGGACAGTGTTTAACGTGTGCGACTGAAAAATATATCATAAATACGACGTAAACGAAAGCAGGAGGCCACTTTTCCTCGTGCCTTGTTTGTGCACGTGCCCATGCTGACCATCACAGTTACCTTCATACTAAATAAAGCATGTTGTTCACACTTTACACACAACAGTCAGTCATTTGCGGAGCTCTGCTGGTGATATCAAATAACGAGTGACCACGCTGTATTAACACGTGGGTACAAGATCATAATACATGGCCACGACTTAGTAAGGCGTGGGAACAAAATCATGCCTTATTAAGCTGTGGTCAAGCCTTAATTATCGCATTCTCACAGTTTACTAAGTGGATCATCAGAGCAGACCTACACCAAATCATGAAAACAGCATATACATCGTAGATATGTCTAAGCTAGAGATACAAAACTACAGTACCTTCAAACATAATCAACATCCAGAATTAAACATCATTAGTATTGATAAATCACAGCTGCCACGCAGTACTTAAACAAACTGCTTGAGAGGTTAAAAACACTCCCATTAATGATGCAGTTCTCTCTTTCACTGGTAAGTATTCAACCGCTCTGATTATCCTTTCTCCAGACTGTGAAACACGGCACTTGTTTCCATAACTCGCTAAATCATGACCACACAATAATTTAATCGCAGATTACCACTAGCCGAGAAACAATCACAACAACGCTGCGACAAATAATTCATACTACGTCAATGTATAATCTATAGGCACACACCGTAGTTTTCTCTAACGCTCTAGGTGAAATCTTACCATCAATACAACCACCCATTAACACCTTTTAATCTACTTTTAAATTTAACATTGAACACCGATTATCATAGATCTGTTTTTAACTTACATGTATCTAACCGCTCTGATTGTGCTTTCTTCCTCCTAACTGTGAAACACAGCAGGAACGTTCATCAATGACAAAGAACAAATGGTTTTACTCATTATTCTCCATCCGATTCACGCTCAGAAGAAAGCACTTTAGCTCATCATCGTGGTTAGAGAGACGTAACACTTTCGAACCAAATTTCCAAGTCAGAAACTATAGAAATGATCCCTGAAAGTATAGTCTTAACCTTTCACCCCTGAAGTCAGGACTCTTCCATCCACACACAGCGGTTCACCCCGATGGTGAGCGGTTGATCCTCAGCGCTGAGAGCGCGTGTGTTCAGATGAGTTCAACTACACCGCTGTAAATGCCACATCGGTAGTTTTCCTCCAGCGCGGTAAACGCGTTTGTACCCCCGAGCACCGTTTATATCGCAGTCCGCTCTCTGTTTCCTCTCGATCGCGGCGTTTTATACGTTACTTTCGCCGCGCGGTGAGAAAAACAACGGCGCGCGCGGACATGTGGAAGTGCAGTTTGTAGCTCGGCTTGACTCGGTTTTCTATATTAAACCTGGAAACGTTAAAGATTTGTGTTTTCACGGCTTATTTATCATTAAAAACCAGTTTATTTTGTTGTAAACACTGTTTTACCCACAATCCCTCAGCTGCATAATTAACCCGTTGCCACAACAACCGCTCCTCTTCAGAGCCGTTAGACTCGAAGTGCTGCGTCTGAGACATTTTCACCTTTATTTCACTCCCAGGTGACCGTGAATCTACCGACATTTACATTTTCATGAAAATCACCTTTTATTTCTGTTAGAAAGACATTTTTGTGATGCAGCTACGAGCGGCTCGTACCGGTTCCGTCAGCCACAGCTGCTCGGTGTGAAACACGTTCTCTGTCCTAGAGTTCCGGATGACTGTCCGCTCGCCGTATAAGCTGGAGCGGGCTGTGTCTCAAATGGATCCCTACTCACTTTAAAGTGTGCACTGTGTACCTTTAAAATACTGGATCAACCCCTATAACTAATTATCAAACTGCTTAAATAAAAGACGAGTTTTAAAGCTTTTGTTGTTTTTTTTTCAGAATAACTGTGTCTAAAAAGGTAAATCTGTGTCTGTTGTGTTTTGTTTTATGTTGTTTATTTATGATTGTGTAGCTTTATATGAGTGTTTTCCAACCTGTCTTTATACATTAGAATTGAACAGGGTGTTTTTGTTAATATGCCTCGTAGACTGCTTTATGTAAGTGAGCTGTGTTGTGATGGTCTGACCTGTATGGAGCCTCATTGAAATCAGGCTGAAACACTCTTCATAACTTAAGTGTGAAGGGGTGGAGCTAAAATGCTGTACGGTGAACTGCACACACACACACACACACACACACACACACACACACGTTTTTCTCATCGTGCAGTGAAAAAAAAAAAGGATTTGTGGGGACTTGTTTCGGTCTTGATGTGGTCTCACCGCTCCCGGCCTTGGTCTTATCTTGTCTCTGTGTTGTCTTGGTCTCAGGCACTCCTGATCTCTGTCTTTACCAATCCTGGTCAACCCTTTTTAGCACAGGAACCACATAATGCCTTTAAACCAACATCTTAAGATAACAAGGTTAAAAATGACCTTTTCACAGTTTTTATTCTCTAACCCAAACACTGGATCTCCAAAGAACGCCACATTCAGATTTCTTTCTTTCTTTTCAGATTACTTTGTCATGATTCTTTGGTTTTGAAATGTTTTTGTCACTGGTTTTGTGTGTGTGGTGAAAAAACAACATGAAACTGATACTTTAATAATAAGTGTTTTTGTTAAAAAGAGTGCAGTTGCTATGGTGTCCTTGGTAACTATAGTGTTTTATTTTCTGTTAAGTTTTTATGGTATTCTGTGGGGTTGCTAGACAGTTGCGAGTTCATTGCAGGGGTTATTAGGGTGTAGCTAAGCAGGTGACAGCGTTCTCCAAGTGGTTGCTAATGTGTTGCAAAGCAGTTGTTAGGTGGTTGCTAGGGTATTGCTATGTGGTAGGTATCGTATTTTTGGTGGTTCCTTGGAAGTTGCTATGTCATTGCAGGGGTTCCTAGGGTGTTGCTAAGCAGCTGACATAGTATTCTGGGGGATTGCTAGGCAGTTGCAGTTGTTACATTTACAATTACAGCAATTCGCAGACGCTCTTATCCAGAGCGACTTACAAGAAGTGCTTTGTCTATCTAGAGAAAGTATCTTTGCTAGTTACCAATAGGTTAGAGAGAAAGCTGGTCTTGAGCTCAGATACTGCTAGAAACAAAAAGTCGCTGTTGATACCTAGAGAAAGTGAGGTCATTGCAGGGGTTACTACTTGGATAGCAAAGTTATTCTGGCCCAGATCTGGCCCGCTTGCCACATGGACGGCACTTGGGCAGACCGCTTCCGGTTGCTAGATGTGGGCCATGTATGCCCCAGATTAGGACCACACATCAGCCAAAAGTGAAGCAACTGGGCCTAATCCAGACCAGAACTTGACCATAAACTGTGGGCTGTATCTGAAACAGATCATTACCAAACTCCTTACAGGTAGCAAAATTGTTTTGGCACATGGGTGTTGCTAAGCAGTCAACAGGGTATTCCAAGTGGCTACTAAGGTGTTGCAAGGTAGCTGTTAGATGGTTGCTAGGGTACTGCTGTGTGGTAGGTATATTGGTGGTTCCTATGATATTAAGCATTTATTAAGGTACCCACAGAGGCTGCTAGAGTGTTACTAGGATATACAGTTGTTAGTTCCTAAGTGGTTGCTAAGATGCCGTTATACAGTTGCTATAGTGTCTCATCTGGTTGCTAGAGCATTGACAGGCAGTTGTTAGCCAGTTGTCAGCAGACAGAGGGCCTGTTTTTCTAGACGGACCTTTGTCCCTGGAACAGGGAGCTGGTGGTGTGACCAAACTTCAGTTGTAAAAACAACAAAAAAAACAACAGAAGTTTGAAAGAATTTGTAATGAAATAATTACATTAATGATGTGTGTTGTTAATGCTGCTAATGGAGATGAAAAGAAGGCTTTCATCCCCAATTACTAATTATACAATTACTGAAAAATACATTTTTCATCAGCTTGAACACATCCTTTTACTAAAAGGCACATGTGGTCATTTCAAGGTTTGTCCTTGAAGGTACAATTTTTATTTAATGGCAAAACTTTGGAGCAGTGACCTTCCACCATCTAACACCGCCATCCACAATAATTCACAGTACGTGATAACACACATGTTTAAAGGGCTCATATCATGGAAAACCAAACTTGGAACTTTTTTTTAAACCAAAAAAAACAGTTCCCTATTGTATTCAGCCTAGAGCAATTTAGCCCCACCCACAGCGATGGGAGTTTCTGCTTGGACATCTTATTAACTGGCGCCAGCTACCATTCACCCAAATGGTGGACAGTCCACCTTCAGCACTGACAAGCCACCTGATTGGATGGGGCTTATTACACTGTTTATACACTGATCAGGCACAACATGATGACCACCTCCTTGTTTCTACGCTCATTGTCCATTTTATCAGCTCCACTTACTATATAGGGGCACTTTGTAGTTCTACAGTTACAGACTGTAGTCCATCTGTTTCTCTGCATACTTTGTTAGCCCCCTTTTACCCTGTTCTTCAGTGCTCAGGACCCCCATGGACCCTCACAGAGCAGGTACTATTTGGGTGGTGGATCATTCTCAGCACTGCAGTAACACTGACGTGGTGGTAGTGTGTTAGTGTGTGTTGTGCTGGTATGAGTGGATCAGACACAGCAGTGCTGTTGGAGCTTTTAAACACCTCAGTGTCCCTGCTGGACTGAGAATAGTCCACCAACCAAAAATATCCAGCCAACAGCGTCCTGTGGGCAGCATCCTGTGACCACTGATGTAGGACTAGAGGATGACCAACACAAACTGTGCAGCAGGAGATGAGCTATCATCTCTGACTTTACATCTACAAGGTGGACTGACAAGGTAGGAGTGTCTAATAGAGTGGACAGTGAGTGGACACAGTGTTTAAAAACTCCAGCAGCATTTCTGTGTCTGATCCACTCGTACCAGCACAACACACACTATGAAAGGTTTTCTGACCTACAAGTGAAATCCACGTATCCACCAGTTGGGGTTCGTAAGAATGACAGCAAATGTTTGTTTAAAATGACAGTGTTTCAACATCACTTTTGAAGGTCAGCAGTTTTTAATAGAGCAAAATTTGGGTAGATTCTCCAATCGTTACAGTAAAAATGGTATGTTCCCACACTGCAAACCCGCATTTTCTTTTAACTCAAATAAATTAAGTCAGTTGTACATAAAACTCAGTGTATCCCACACATCGCTCAACAATTTTAAGTTAAGGGAACGTTTTTGATGATTTTGTACACCCAAATGACATTTTTGAGTTGAAATAACTTTTTGCTATTTAGTTTAGTCTGTTGTTATGGCAACGGTTTTATTTGTTTCTTTCTCATGAAAGTTGCTGAACAAATGTGTAAAACTGAGTGAAGCTAAGTAAGCTGTGAAATACAATTACATGTTTGTTTTGTAGACACGATTTTATTAGATAAAACGTATATTTCTTTCCCATTGGCTCCTGGCTCCATCTATTTGCATAGTGAGTGTTTCTTTCCCTTTGTTTTACTCACTGTCAGTGTGCTTTCGTTCCACCCAGGCTGCCTTTCCTCAGGCGAATGTTTTTCAGTGTGTGCCTTATTCAACTGCTTGACATTGTGTTGTTGATCAAGAGTGAAGGTTTTCTTTCTCTTTGCTGATGGGTGGTCATTTGTGTTGGTCATTGCCCACGTTTGCAGTAAGGATTAACTTTGAGGTGTTCGGCACAGTGGTCAATAGCACTTACATAGAGAACAGTTGATTATGGCAACCTACTGTTTAACTGCATTTTCAAGATATTAAATTAAAGTAACTTGAACTTACAAGTTTATGTTAGTCTAACTCAAAAATTATAATTTTTCTAGCTGAAGTTTTCATTACACATCACTTAATTTTTTTTAAAGGCAATGGGTTTTCCCAAATCTTTTAAGTAAATTCAATTCATCCAGGCTTACAGTGCATTTTTCTGATTACAGTTTTTTACTGCTGCTATTTAACAGTATTTCTCTGTAAATTTCAGAGGCATTGTTTACAGCGTAAACCTCTTTCGCTGTGTTTATTCGTAGTTCAGTAAGAGCTCAGGCAGTCTAACGATGTGGCTGAGGAAGCGAGACGTAGTTCGGCCTAGAGCGAGTTCTTAGACAAAAACTCTTGATTTTGTACAGTGTAGCTGTGGCCAAATACAGCCTTTAATAAGGCCCAATGACTTGGGCGTAACCTGGTCTTCTTTAATAGTGGTGAACACTACAGTGTATAGTTTGTTTTCCTCTAACACTTAATTGAGATATGATGAAGGGTGATTTATATTACAAACAGTGTTTTTTGTGATTATTGTTGTGTTTATTGTGTTTGTAACTGGTTTTGCTGAGCGCTGAAGAAACAGCAGAGCAGGAGGAGATAAAGCTGATCTGCTCTCTAATATCAGATCATATGGAGCTATTTTACTGCACTGAACAGCTGCTTTATGAGGCAGTTTACATTCACATTCGGTCATTTGGTGACCTCAGTGCTGAAGGTGCACAGTCGTCTGCTGTTTGTGAAGTACAGTTTGATTATGGGGCTAATTTTGCACTATTAATAGTGAAAGTACTTTTGAAGCTTTTGCTTGTTTATAAATCTGAAAGAAGAAACTAATGGAGAGTTTGGTTGTTTGTTTTGGGCCAGTTGGCTTTTTATTATTCTTGCTGTACGTAAAGCAGGAAGGCTTTGAGTTTTTGAGAGAAAAAAGCCCAATTCGTTTTTAGACATTTCGCCCAGGGTTGCCAGGTTTATTCTATAGTTTTGAGCCAATTCCTGCCAAAATGCGTGATAAAATGCCTAAAAAGTACACAACAAAAAAAGCGTCCATGGTCATTTCAACAATGATAGGAAATAATACAGGCAACAAGACATTGTTCTGGGTACGGTAACAACAACATACAGCAGATAAATATTTATAGTGTTGCCCGACAGCACGGTCAGGCTTTTAAATGTGCTATTTATTTTATGCTTATTTCAGAATCCCTGTAATTTCTGTCATTTATGTAAAACGTACCAACGGTCGAAGAAACTACAAGTAATTTTAAAAGTAAATATTTCTTTACAAGTAAATATTTAATCAATCAATTGTTATTTAATATGTTTGAGTATCTTTTGTCCATAACTTGCAGAGCTCACATAAATTCCTCAGTGCCTTTAATTTACTTTTTTTCCCCTTTTTTTCAAGTGTTGTATATGAAAGGACCCATGATACCATGCAGCCACAAAGACACATGAATAGCGATAATATTATTAACATTGCTATGTCAGTCAAAGTTTTAATACCTGAATGGATGTTGGAAAAAGTCAGGCCTATTGAGTTATTATTATTAGCATTATTATTATTAGCATTATTAGTATTGTTACCCAGAAAGCGAGCATATATCGGTCCACTAGCTTAATAAGGTCGGCACCCCACTGACTTTTTGCCACTGCTGGTCCACCCTCGGACCACCCAGATTACTGTCCTGCAAACAAGCTCTAACTAGTTTTTAATCTTCTTACACAGATTTTAAATGCACAGCGACTTTTATTTTGGAAAATAAACTTAGACAAACATTACAAACAACTGAAGGAAAAAACATAATGACTAGGCCTGATATAAATTTATTAACTTTTATTTATAATCGTTAAAATTATTAAAAAAATATTTACTAAACTAATTTACAAAGTATAAATAAAGGTAGGAAGGAAGGAAAAATAAGTAAACCGGACTGTAAATGGAAAATAAGTGATGGTAAGTGGAATTTTGTCTATGACTCTGCTAAACCACCAGTGGGCCGCCTGGTAAACGCTGAGTGGACCACCAACTTTGCCATCGGTGGGCTGACAGTGGGCCACGATCCTCTGCTATCAGGGTTATTATTATTATTATTACTATTAAGTAATCTGGCAACGCTGGTTTCACCACATTCATTGAGGGTTACTGGCGCCCTCTGCGAAGTTTCCGCTGAAATGGAGCGAATCAGAACTGAGCTGGCTCCCCTTAAACTGGGGCTGAATCTCAAACGGCCATCTACTCCCTACGTAGTGCCCTATATACATCATGACACTTCATGTTTTCTAAACTTGATAGTGCTCTGAGTTTTAGATAGGGAATCGTGCTACTCATATCTGAATATTAATCGCTCTCTATTCGACGTAGAGTGCACTATTTGGGTGTAGAAACCGCTGCTTTTCAACTTACACAGTGCACACTTTATAGTGAGTAGGGATCCATTTGAGACACAGCCTGGTGTCCCCCCTGAGGAGAGGACGTGTTTCACACCGAGCAGCCGTGGCTGACGGAACCGGTACGAGCCGCTCGTAGCTGCATCACAAAAATGTCTTTCTAACAGAAATAAAAGGTGATTTTCATGAAAATGTAAATGTCGGTAGATTCACGGTCACCTGGGAGTGAAATAAAGGTGAAAATGTCTCAAACGCAGCACTTCGAGTCTAACGGCTCTGAAGAGGAGCGGTTGTTGTGGCAACGGGTTAATTATGCAGCTGAGGGATTGTGGGTAAAACAGTGTTTACAACAAAATAAACTGGTTTTTAATGATAAATAAGCCGTGAAAACACAAATCTTTAATGTTTCCAGGTTTACTATAGAAAACCTAGTCAAGCCGAGCTACAAACTGCACTTCCACATGTCCGCGCGCGCCGTTGTTTTTCTCACCACGCGGCGAAAGTAACGTATGAAACGCCGCGATCGAGAGGAAACAGAGAGCGGACTGTGATATAAACGGTGCTCGGGGGTACAAACGCGTTTACCGCGCTGGAGGAAAACTACCGATGTGGCGTTTACAGTGGTGTAGTTTATCTCATCTGAACACACGCGCTCTCAGCGCTGAGGATCAACCGCTCACCATCGGGGTGAATCGCTGTGTGTGGATGGAAGAGTCCTGACTTCAGGGGTGAAAGGTTAAGACTATACTTTCAGGGATCATTTCTATAGTTTCTGACTTGGAAATTTGGTTCGAAAGTGTTACGTCTCTCTAACCACGATGACGAGTTGAAGTGCTTTTTTCTGAGCGTGAATCGGATGAAAAACGATGAATAAAACCATCTGTTTTTTATCATTGATGACCGTTTCTGCTGTGTTTCACAGTTAGAAGGAAGAAAGCATGTTCAGAGCGGTTAGATACATATAAGTTAAAAACAGAATAACTTAATTCATGATTGCTTTATACCCACAGGATTGAAAAGGGTATTGAAATACTACGATGTGTGCTTTAATTCCAGCGATTTTTGTGGTTGTTAGAGGTTCTCATTTGGTTAATATAATGTTTACAGTGTATATCAATGTGGATAAACTCTTGGTAGTGTAATTTATAGACGTTGTAGATCTGCTTTATTGATCATAGATCTGCGCTGGTGTCATTCTGTGATCGAAATAACATGTGGGCATGACATGAGTTACAGAAACAAGAAAGTTATACTGTGGCAATGATTTAGTAAGGTGTAGGAATGAGATAATTAAGGCTTGACCACAGCTTAATAAGGCATGATCTTGTTCCTACGCCTTACTAAGTAGTGGCCACGGATTGCGATATTGTACCCACATGTTAATACAGCGTGGCTACTCGTCATTTGACGTCACCAGCAGAGCTCCGCAGATGATTAACTGTTGTGTGTAAAGTGTGAACAACATGCTTTATTTAGTATGAAGGTAACTGTGATGGTCAGCGTGGTCACGTGCAGAAACACGGCACTGATACCGAGCACTCATTGATTAGCATTACTGCTGCTGAGGGCTGATTGGTTAGCATTACAGCTACTGAGAGCTGATTGATTAGCATTACTGCTGCTGAGGGCTGATTGGTCAGCATCACAGCTGCTGAGGGCTGATTGGTCAGCATTACTACTGCTGAGGGCTGATTGGTCAGCATTACAGCTGCTGAGCGCTCATTGGTCAGCATCACTGCTGCTGAGGGCTGATTGGTCAGCATTACTGCTGCTGAGGGCTGATTGGTCAGCATTACAGCTGCTGAGCGCTGATTGGTCAGCATTACTGCTGCTGAGGGCTGATTGGTCAGCATTACAGCTGCTGAGCGCTGATTGGTTAGCATTACTGGTACTGAGGGCTGATTGGTTAGCATTAATGCTACTTGATTATAACAGCAGCATGTTTTGTAGCATCTATAGGATTAAAATTAAACTACAAAGCCCACAGTTCAGGCCGAATGTTGTAGTCCATTTGATGAATCCCTTGTATAACCAGTATTTCTATCTTTTATGGTCAGTTTCTCATTCAGAGTGAATCTGTGATCGACGTGTTAGAGCTGAATCTTTTTTTGTGTAACTGTAATAATGAGTTTACTGTTGAGTTCATTTACTGTGGCCTTCGGCAGGACGAAGGTGCCTCTCACTCGTCTGAACATCAGAGTTGCTACAGTGTAGACAGTGCACAGCTTCAAGCTCCTAGAAGTGACATCACTGATGAGCTCTTCTGGTCCATGAACATCTCCACCTTAATGAAGACTCAGCAGCACCTCTACTTCCTAAAAAGACTGAAGAGGTGCCCTGTGTTTAGCTGCTTCTACAGGAACTTCATATGGAGCATCCTGACCTGCAGCATCACAGTCTGGAGCAGAAACTGCTCTCTCTCAGACTGGAAAGCACTGCAAAGAGCGGAGAAGACTGACCAGTCAGTCCATCACTGGGTCAAGTTCTCCTGTCATCAAGGACGTCAACCCCAGAGTCTGAGTTAGGTCTTAAATCTGGGATTGAAGTCTTACTGATTACAGATGCTACTTTTCACAAATGAACTAAAAGCTTTGTTCTTAACTGTGAGGCACAGCAGGAACGTTCATTAGCATCAAGGAACGTTCACTGACTGGCTGCATGACTGTGATTGTGAATATCAGCAGAGCAGTATGAGAGCAGAAACCCAATCTGAGGAAACATCTGATCACGCTAAAATGAAACGGATGGATAAAGATCTGCATGTTGAAGAAAAGAAGCTCACCTAAACAGACCAGACTCGGCTGTGGACTGGAGAATTTTACATTCTTAAAAATGATGGCTCTTCAAGGGTTTTTTAGTAAAGAAAATGATTCTATGTAGAACCATGTAGAACCATGAACACTATGTAGAACAATGAACACAAAGATCCCTTGATTATAGGGTTCTTTGCATGGCCTTAGCATTCTTCAGATTGATGGATAATATACTGTAGATGGTTCTATGTAGAACCTTTTTGAAACAGGTTCTATATAGCACCAAAAAGGGTTCTTCTATTTTTATGATTTTTAGTCTGTAACAATAGAAGAACCCTTTTCAAAAAGGTTCTATATAGAACCATCTACAGCATATTTTCCATCAATCTGAAGAACCCTTTTACCATGCAAAGAACCCCTTAATCATGCAAATGCTAAAAGAATCATGCAAAAGAACCCTTGAAGAACCATAAGCGTGTAGCTTGTAGATGAAGATTCCTGACTTTAGAGCTTAGAGGTTAAGACTATACTTTCAGGCATCATTTCTATAGTTTCTGAATTTGATGAGAAAATATTGTGTATTTTACATAAATAAGGAATAAATGTTGTGTGTTTGTGTACAAAAGGTTTTAAACTCTTTTATTTTTAGCTTCACCAAATCATGTGTTCCATTAAATGGGTGTGTTAGGTTTCATGTGTTTTAAAGTAATGTTTTTGTTGGTTATACAGAAATAAAATGTCTACAATTAATATTATTGTATCCAGAAATTAAAGTTTTGTTTGGTGGAAGCCAAATTTGATATGAGATAAATTCATGCAGTTACCTAACCATGAACAGCAGCAGCATAAAGCAAACAAAATGATACACTCACAATAGTTTAATGCTGCACACTGAGCTGTAACAAAAAGAACTTGGACAGCTGGTGTGGTTTACTGACTTGTGTGCAGCTGCACCGAGCCAGGGAGCTAACATAGCAGCTAGCAAGCTGGCTATCTCACTTACCATGAACAGCAAAAGATCTAATTCAGACAAGCATTTCACACCAAACCACTCTGAATGACTTTGTTAACATCTTAATCAATACATTTTGAGTCTTCATTCATTTGGCCATTGGAACATGTTTAATTACATTGAAATTCGAAAAATGAATCATTCAGAAATTGGATTTATAAGCAATCGTAAGACCATTTTGCGGCCAAATAAGTACGTTGAAACCTAAGAACACTGGCATCCTCTGGTTAACTCAGACTCAATCTCAAATGGCTTCCTCCTTCCTACGTAGTGCACTGTATTCATCATGAAACTATGTCTTCTACACCAAACAGGAAACTAGATGTTATATAGTGAGTCATTCAGCTTACAGCTGATAGCTTTCTGTTCGACATATAATGCACTATTTGTGGTTAAAAGCTGTTACTTCAGGACCTACATAGTGTCAGAGTCGTAGCCAAGGGCTGGCTGAGGTGGCCAGTGCCACCCTGGAATAAATGCCTGCCCTTCTGGCCACCCCAGTTATTGAAAGTGAGACAGTCAGCCATCATAAAGCAGCAATTATGCTTTGTAGTGAAAATCTGCTAACAGGGTAGTTATCGATCAGTTGTGTTTAACAGTTGGCATGTCTTCCTATGGCTGGCTGATTTACTCAGTGAACGAGTGAATGTGTGCTGGGTTCTAGGTTGCTTTATACAGTGCTGTCTACTACTAAGGCCTGTCTGTTTGAAATGTTTAGTCATAATATTTTGAGAAAAAAGTCGTACTATTTCGAAAAAAAGTCGTAGAATTACGACATTAAAGTGACATTAAATACCAGGAAAGGTCTCAATATTGAGGCCAAAGGCTTTGCGAAGGGAAGGCAGCGCCTCCTCGTGTTAAATGAGGGGCGGTTAGTTGGGGGTGTTCTACTTTCATATCGATTCACCCCTAAAGAAACACTCAGTCTCCCTGTCTCTCCTGCACATCAGCACCAGCCTGTTATTAGTACAAGAACCGGCTGAAACGGCTGAGCAGGAAACCGTGTTTATCTAGAATAAAGAGCCAGACGGACTCGGAGGAAACTGTCTGTCTGTGTTGTTGAAGGAGAATCGCAGGCAGGGTCGTCTACAGGGCTATTGGGGGCTACATCCCCCCCCATTCAAAGAGGGAATGGAGTTTCACAGACAATGAGAATGATGATCAAAATGATCCACAGAGAGACAGGAGTGAGTGGAGCTCCGGCGCCAGTACAGCAACCGAGACCCCAACGCGTTATGGCAGCCCCCCTACAGTTAGCCCCCCTACAGTTAGCCCACTTTATCCTCCAAATATTACGACTTGATTCTCATAATAAAACGACTTTATTTTTAAGTACAACTTTTTTCTCTAAATATTACGACTTTTACCTCGAAATAGTGCAACTTTTTTTTATCGAAGCCTACTATTTTTATTTTTATCAACAGTGGCCCTAAAACACCATCCTATGATACAGTGACACTGTTTTTTTGTTTTTTTTTTTCTTAACAGTCCCCCCCCTGTAAAATCCCTGGGTCTTACCTGGCCGCCCCATTCTAAAAGCTCCAGCTACGCCCTACACAGCCTGGTGCCTGTTATACAGCGAGCGGACCGTCCTCCGGAACTCTAGGAGAGAGAGGACGTGTTTCACACCGAGCAGCTGTGGCTGATGGAACCGGTACGAGCCGCTCGTAGCTGCATCACAAAACTGTCTTTCTAAGAGAAATAAAAGGTGATTTTCATGAAAATGTAAATGTCGGTAGATTCACGGTCACCTGGGAGTGAAATAAAGGTGAAAATGTCTCAAACGCAGCACTTCGAGTCTAACGGCTCTGAAGAGGAGCGGTTGTTGTGGTAACGGGTTAATTATGCAGCTGAGGGATTGTGGGTAAAACAGTGTTTACAACAAAATCAACTGGTTTTTAATGATAAATAAGCCGTGAAAACACAAATCTTTAATGTTTCCAGGTTTACTATAGAAAACCGAGTCAAGCCGAGCTACAAACTGCACTTCCACATGTCCGCGCGCGCCGTTGTTTTTCTCACCGCGCGGCGAAAGTAACGTATAAAACGCCGCGATCGAGAGGAAACAGAGAGCGGACTGCGATATAAACGGTGCTCGGGGGTACAAACGCGTTTACCGCCCTGGAGGAAAACTACCGATGTGGCGTTTACAGTGGTGTAGTTTATCTCATCTGAACACACGCGCTCTCAGCGCTGAGGATCAACCGCTCACCATCCGGGTGAACCGCTGTGTGTGGATGGAAGAGTCCTGACTTCAGCGGTGAAAGGTTAAGACTATACTTTCAGGGATCATTTCTATAGTTTCTGACTTGGAAATTTGGTTCGAAAGTGTTACGTCTCTCTAACCGCGATGATGAGCTGCGATACTTCTTTCTGAGCGTGAATCGGATGGAGAATAATGAGTAAAATCATCCGTTCTCCATCATTGATGAACGTTCCTGCTGTGTTTCACAGTCAGGAGGAAGGAGGTATGATCAGAGTGGTTAGTTTATTAAATACATGTAAAACGTCAGATAAAGCAATGAAAATTCATAAACAAAAAGAACGAGTACAGTGAGTATCTCGTGTGTTTGGTGATATGCTATAGACATCCCACACATTAATGGGGAGCTCAATTAACAGTTCAGTCGTTTATATCAGTGTTAATTAAAATCAAGTTCTAGATTATTCATAGGCTGTTAATGTATTAATAAACACGCCGTTCTCATAAGTTAAATATTGTATTAAATTCACTACCATCAGAAATTTACTGGTACTTTAATTCACTGCCTTTTAAATTCACTGATAATCTGAAATCCACTCCCAACTTAAATTCAGTACCAAGTAGTTCTATTGGTATTCAAGGTGTTCGATAAAATGTTAATTGTTTGTAATGGAGCTCCAGGTTATTTCTAAATTATTGCTATGCGAATGAATACACTGCTTCTTTAAATGGAGTGCTCCCTTATGTCCACTGTCACCTTAAATTTACTGATACCTTAAATCGATGCCGCTTAAAACTCATCGCCAC
This sequence comes from Colossoma macropomum, assembly GCF_904425465.1. Taxonomy (NCBI): domain Eukaryota; kingdom Metazoa; phylum Chordata; class Actinopteri; order Characiformes; family Serrasalmidae; genus Colossoma; species Colossoma macropomum. The sequence goes on along the minus strand of NW_023494796.1, from coordinate 504,595 downwards.
CTTAAATTTACTGCCATCTTAAATGCACTGCCACCTTAAATTTACTGTCTTCTCAAATCTACTCACACATTAAATCTACTGCCACCTTAAATTTACTGATACCTTAAATCGCTGCAAGCTTAAATTCACTGCCACCTTAAATTCACTGATACTTTAAAATCCACTCCCACCTTAAATTCACTGCCACCTTAAATTTACTAGTAAGTTAAATCTACTGCCACGTGAAATCCACTTCTATCTTAAACGTACTCGCACATTAAATCTACTGCCACCTTTAATTTACTGATACCTTAAATCGCTACCGGTTTAAATTCATTGACACCTTAAATTCACTGCTACCTTAAATCTACTGCCACTTTAAATTCAGTGTTACCTTAAATTTACTGCCACCTTAAATTTACTGATACCTTAAATTCACTGCCACCTTGAATTCAGTGCTACCTTAAATGCAGTGTCACCTTAAATCCATTATTTGTGCTGATATTGCTGTGCATAAGGATGTAAGTGTGAGTCTGTGTGTACTTTGTGTGAGTGTCTGTGTGGGAGATGTGCATTGTGACATCACTTGTAGCAGATAGACTTGAATGTCCTGAACATTCCACCCAATTATTTCCTATGTGAAAAAAATATTGTGTTTGAACAATCATTTTATGAAAACTATGTTGGATTGCTTAGAAAAGCACAAGCACACTCTTCAGGTATGGGTTCTATGATCCTTTAATTGTTCTAGTGGGAAGAGAAACATTTTATTTTTATTTTAAATAATGATAAGAAGATTACAAAGAACAGTAAGTTGGCTTAATAATTTTACAGGTGTTTGTGTAAGTTAGTGTTAGTTAGTCATTCAGAGGGGTTTGGTTTGAAATGGTTCAGATTTCTTTACAGTGGTGGTGATAGGAACCAGGGTCGCCATGACTACAACCCAAACATAGACATTTTATGTACTATGCAAAACAACCAGTGAACCTACGCAAGTCATCCAATAGAGTTTCCAATAGAGACCACTAATTTCCTGTAGCACACCTTTAGATCCCATTAGGAAACCATCGAATGTATTTAGAATCAGCCATTAGTCACTTGTTAAACTATTAGGATCCAATACTTTGTGAAATCAACCCATTAAAAAAGCCACAACACATTACAAAACCGTCATGAACCAACAGAAACACTTAGAGGTCTGCTGTCTGGTGTGGCGGTGTGCACACATTCTCCAGAAACAGAGGGGTGGAAAGAAAAGTAGTACCTGTTCAACATTTGCCACATACTTTTTTCACTTTTTAGCAGTAATTCCACATCACAGATCAATAGAAATTCAGATTAGTGCTTTAAGAAAATGTCTATATGTCCATATATAACATAAAAGTGGTCAATCAGTGGGATTGATGAGTACTGTATGAACACTATACAACATTACCAGATGAATTTCAGTAACCTTTATCATCCACTTCTTTATTTATTGTGATTGTCATCTGGCGTTCTTGTGTATATATATATATATATATATATATATACGGTTGCTGTCAGAACAAAACCAGAACAAAATCTACAAAATGGTAAATTTACTTTTATTGTAAGTCAATGGAACCAGACTTTTTTCCAAGTAATTTGGGGTCATTTCTTTTAGTCCATTCATTATGAAATTTACACACAATGTAAAGGGCAACGGACATTTTCAAATCATGTCAAAAACTGAAAATTGACAAAAATAGACAGCAATATATGATGTGTGAATCTTATGTTTTGTTTTATGTGCATGTTTTTCCTATTACCTAATACTCTTTACTTTTTAATATTTTTTTATTTTATGTTGGGAAACTGTTTCTGGCTTTTTGTCTGGAAAACCACTACACAAAAAAACTTACCTACTTTCAGAAGCTGTCAGGAGCTCCTCCCACCCCTGAACCACGTGAACACAACACACAGCGACGTAAAACACATTGCAGAGATGATGCAAACTCAACACAGAGCTGCTTTAAGGGGAGCCTGGCCACTTGCTGTTTCTCCTGTCATCTCAGCATCATCACTATGAAACGCCAGAGGGCGCCTGTGAGCGAGTCCTGAATGAATGGGGGTGAATGGAGCTAAAAAGCTAAAAATAAAAAGCTTAAATTGTTTCTAACCACTTGAACATGATCTTTCTTTATTTTAGAAAGTTGAAGGATGTACTTCACTTAAAAAAGCACAGAAAACATTGGTTAGCATTACTGCTACTGAGCACTGACTGGATAGCATTACTGCTACTGAGCACTGATTGGTTAGCATTACTGCTACTGAGCACTGATTGGTTAGCATTACTGCTACTGAGCGCTGATTGGTTAGCATTACTGCTACTGAGCACTGATTGGTTAGCATTACTGCTACTGAGGACTGATTGGTTAGCATTACTGCTACTGAGCGCTGATTGGTTAGCATTACTGCTACTGAGGGCTGATTGGTTAGCATTACTGCTACTGAGCGCTGATTGGTTGGCATTACTGCTACTGAGTGCTGATTGGTTAGCATTACTACTACTGAGCGCTGATTGGTTAGCATTACTGCTACTGAGGGTTGACTGGTTAGCATTACTGCTACTGAGGGCTGATTGGTTGGCATTACTGCTACTGAGCGCTGATTGGTTGGCATTATTGCTACTGAGTGCTGATTGTTTGGCATTACTGCTACTGAGCGCTGATTGGTTAGCATTACTGCTACTGAGTGCTGATTAATTAGCATTACTGCTACTGAGTGATGATTGGTTGGCATTACTGCTACTGAGTGCTGATTGGTTAGCATTACTGCTACTGAGTGCTGATTGGTTAGCATTACTGCTTCTCAGTGCTGTCCGAATTCTTTTGCGCTCACTGATGTCACAAACTTACATGAGGTGCCGTTATAAAGTCCTATAAATGGAGCTCAAAAGCGCTTAAAGCTGTAACAGCAGTGACAATGAATGAATTATCCTTTTAAAAAATTGTTTAAATATGATGTTTTTCACACGCTCCCTCTTAACCCTCGCTCGGGAGCGCCCTCTAGCGTCGGAGAAACCCGGAACACGTTGCTGAGTGGCCGCTCTCCTCTCCACACGCTCTCTACGCAGCACGCGGTGACGAGTTCACCTCCTCCGTCTCGGCTTTTCTGGATCTTCTGCGTGTTTACTTCAGCTCCAGGCGCTGTAGCTCAACTCTGAGGGCCACCGACTTTCTCCTCGGCGTCATTACTCGCCTTTGAGCTGTTATAAGCGCCGTATTTTCTCCTCTTGTGTGATGTGATCATGTCGGTCAGGGAGCGCTGCTAATAATCAGTCGTCAGATGCGAGGTAACTAAACCACGGACTGCTAGCTTAGCTTAGCTGCTCAGCGCCTCTAAGGACGATTTCTGGCGTTTTAACTTCATTTCTCTCTCTCATTTCAGGATGAACTGGATTTTTCCCCCCTCCAAGGGCTCTGGAGCGATCCCCCCTCCTCTGAACAGCTTACAGAAACAGAGGCAGCGGCAGGTCGAGTCCCTCAGAGCCGCTCACTCCAGGTGAGGCTCGGGGGTTGTTTTGGTTAGCCTCAGCTAGCGTTAGCTCGCTGGCTAAGTAAGTAAACACCGGGGGGAAACGCCGTTTTCGGCAGCGTTACTTCGCCTCCTTTGCTCAGCCGTGTCTGATTTGTTATAACAGCAGTGTTGACATCGATTTCGTACCGAGACGGCGCTGGTGAAAACAGGAGAGGAGCGTTGTAGAAAGTGCTGACTAACTAGCAGCCGGCTAACCCTGCTGGCTGTCTCAGAATGCCGCGTTACCAACCGTGTTCCTCAGATTAAAGTATTAGTTCTGCACTGTTTGTACCGAGATGCCGAGTAAAAGCTCACAATCCCTTCTTAAACCAGCTGCCTGAGGCGGGTCAGACCTGCGGGAGTCTTTTTTCCGCCACTGGAAAAAATATATAGCCTTTTAGTAATGCAGGATAAAGAGAAAGTTTACGTAGGAACGACAAGTAATGACTGAATGTCCCTTAATAACGAGAACATTTCCTCACAATTATGAGATATTAAGTCATTATGAGAAAGTAAGTCATCATTATGACACACTATGGTGTTATATACATTTTATTATGTTGATGTTATACTATAAATGTATCTTGTGTGTGTATGTATATACATATATATGATGTATATGATATAATGTGTGTATGTGTATATATATATATATATATATATATAATGTGTGTGTGTGTATACATAAATTTTGAGATACTAAGTCATAATTCGAGATAGTAAATCATTATTATGAGATACTAAGTCAATGTTAGACAAAATCACTGATATGTTAAATCATAATTATGATATTCAGTCATAATTTGAGATAGTAAGTCATTATTATGAGATACTAAGTCACTACTATGAAACACTAAATCACTATGATATATTAAGTCATAGTTATGTGATTCAATCCCATTGTTAAGAGAAAGTAAGTCATAATTTTGAGATACCAAGTCATAATAGTGACAGAATAATGAGGGGCAAAGTCATTATTATAATATATATAGTCATAATTATAAGATTGAATCTTTATTATTGTGAGATAAGTGTGACATGGTAAGCCATAATTATGAGATTAAATCTTGTTATTATGAGATGCTAAGTCATAATTATGAGACAGTAAGTTGTTATGAGGCATTAAATCACTGTGATAAATTAAGTCATTATTATGAGATTGAATTTCATTATTATGAGATACTATGTCATAATTTGAGAAAACAAATCATTGTTATGAGATGCTGTGTCATTATTGTGGAAAACCATCTCATTATTATGACTTACTAAATGGGTATATATTTTTTTCCAGTGGCTGAAATGGGCTTTTATATGTCAGACCTAAAGACAAGTTTTAATTTAGGAGTTTAGCTGCAGAGATTATTAGGCTTGATTGTTATCTGTTATCTGTTATCTTTTTTTAATTTCTGGATAATTAAATGTTTAGTGTTTCTACAAAATCATTCTGAGTGCTTTGGCGTAAAATACTTTGTACTAGAGAAACTTACAGAGTCAGAATGTATTATGCCAATGTATTATTATATTTGCATTGTAGACATCGGGACCCCTGGTTCCTATCACCACCACTGTAAAGAAACCTGAGTCGCTACAATCAACCATTTCACACCAAACCACTCTGAATGACTCTGTTTACATCCCAGCCACTAACTTACACAAATGAAAGTGAATTTAAGGTATCAGTAAGTTTAAGGTGGCAGTAAATTTAAGGCTTCAGTAAATTTAAGGTAGCATTGAATTTAAGGTGGCAGTAAATTTAAAGCAGAAGTGGATTTAAGGCAGTACTGTTCCACTGATTTAGTATAATATTGACTTAGTATCTCATAATAATGATTTACTATCTCAAATTATGACTTAGTGTCTCATAATTATGAGATTTAATATTAAAACTATGACTTAATATATCATAGTGATTTAGTGTCTCATAATATTGACTTAGTATCTCATAATAATGATTTACTACCTCATATTATGACTTAGATGTCATGATTATGAGATACTAATATCATAACTATGACTTAATATATCAGGGATTTAGTGTCTCATAATATTGACTTAGTATCTCATAATAATGATTCATTATCTCATATTATGACTTAGTATCCCATGAGATTCAGTATCATAACTATGACTTAATATATCCGTGATTTAGTGTCTCATAATATTGACTTAGTATCTCATAATAATGATCTCAAATTATGCAGAGGTGGATTCAAGGCAGCACTGAATTTAAAGTGGCAGTGAATTTAAGGTATGAGTAAATTTAAGGTGGCAGTGGGTTTAAGGTAGTAAATTTAAGGTGCCACTGAATTCTGTGTATCGGTAAATTTAAGGCATCTCAAACTGAATTATGCAGAAGTTTAAAAAAATAAAACAGTGGAATTCCCCCTTAAAAGTTCAGCTTGCTAACTAACGTGTTAGTGTTTTAGGACAGTGCGCATGCAGTTATTTAGATTAGGACTGTGTTTTGTCATCAGAGGAGTCCAGACTCCTGAAGGGCCTCAGCTTTGGACATACTGGTCATACGTTCATAAGTTGAGTGTTGCTTAAATCTAGGAAAACCCTGAAACAGCCTGGAACTGGTGAGCATTTGTCACTCACTTTCCCAAAAGCATTGCAGGCTTAAAGGGAAATTCCACCAACTTTTCAATACTTAAGAATAATTTAACCACTATTTGTATAAACAGAGTCATTCAGAGTGGTTTGGTGTGAAATGGTTGATAGGAACCGGGGGTCGCCACGACTGCAACACAAATATAGACATTTTATTTACTATCCAAAACCACCAGTAAACCTACACAAGTCTTGGCCTCACAACCCATCCACCAAGACTGGATTTTTTGAAAAATAGATTTTAAGCCAAAGAGATTTTGTAAAATGTCTCATAAAACAGTGTCTCAGACATCAGGCAGTGAATTCATAACCGTTTCATGTAATAACTTTCTGTGAGGGAGCTTTTAGAGGCGTTAACCTCTTCAGACATCTGGTTCCTATCACCGCCACTGTATTCAGACTGTGAACAATTTAAACGCCTCTGAGTGACTTTACAGCTGAGTCGTTTAGTTTGAACATCTGAAATACGAATTGTTTAATTATGTAGACTTTTTTGAATCATTGGGATTAAAAAATAATGTAATTATAAATGGTAAGACTGTGAGAAGTGATGGCAGTCCTCTAGTAGTTTGTGTCTGTCTGTATATGTGATGACTGACATATGAAATGTTTGCTCCAGTATTGCAGAGATCCAGAAAGATGTGGAGTACAGAATTCCTTTCACGGTCAACAATTCGACCATCAGCGTCAACATGTGAGTACATGTGAAATATTTCAAAATAATCAAATATTTTATCAACCGAATCAGTTTGAGGATACAGTAAAAGCTAAAACATAAACGTACGTAGTAAACTGGACTTGATGTAGTCCAGTGATAAACAAATTCACCACAGCAGCAGCTGGAAACAACTCTAGATTATATCAGCAACACACAGCGCACTGCAGCCGGGCTTCAACCTGCATGACTGTGACTGATTCAAAGGGTCAAACAAGGAAAAAGCATTAAAAAGTGTGGTGTTAGTAACTGAATATTAGCTTCGACAGCACTAATACTTAATGATGTTTACGTCTGCATGAATAGAGATAGATAGGTACAGACAACGTATATATATGTATATATATACATATATATATGTGTGTGTGTGTGTGTGTGTGTATATATATATATATATATATATAGATATAGATAGATAGATAGATAGACAGATATATATGTAGATATAGATAGATAGACAGAGAGACAGACAGAGAGACAGACTGACAGATAGATAGATACTTTATTGATCCCAAAGGAAAGTTACCAGCCAGTAGCAACTACACCAGACAGTTATATTAACAAGGGTGATACAATATTAAAAGAAGAATATATACAAAAAAACCTGTCTATAGGCATATATACAACTAGGGATATACAAAAATATGCAGTAAGATCTATCCTGAGATAGATTTTTCAGTTTTTGACATAATTTGAAAATATCTGTTATCTTTATGTGTAAATTTCATGAGGGATGGACTAAAAGAAATGACCTAAAATGACTTGGAAAGAGGTCTGGTTCCATTGACTTACATTAAGAGTCAAGTGTGTTTTGTCCTTCTCCTGTAAAGTTACCAGCGATATAATAACAGCGATATAATGGTACTGAAATAAAGTATGTAAATGTATGTAAGTATATAAATAAGCATGTAGAAGTATTTATGTTCTGTTGTAACTTGTGCCTTTCTTCCTCTCTGTGTAGTTTGCTTCCACCACAGTTCCCTCAAGAAAAGCCTGTGGTCACAGTGTATCCGCCTGTGGGTCATCATTTAGTGGACAGTAACAATGGTACCATGGTCACCAGCCCCCTCATTACTAACGTATGTCTTTTACTCCTCTGGGATGATTTGTCACATGAATTGCATGATGCTGTATGAAATGAATGGAGGGATTTCTTAATGCTGTATTATCTGTGTTGTTTCTTCAGTTTGGAATGCACTCCGATCTCGGAAAAGTAATCCAGAGCTTGCTGGATGAGTTCTGGAAGAGTCCACCAGTTCTAATGCCCGGCGCGCCCTCGTTCCCCTTGTGAGTAGCCGTGAACTGAAGTGTACAGACCTTAATGTGTGGACATTTATGTGAGTTTTCTCAATGTTTATAGTATTTTTTGCTGCGTTTCTCTTTCACGATGCTTTATTCTAGCATGTACAAGCCGTCTGCGATGCCCCCCTACCCCACCCAGAACTTCCATTTCGTCCCTGCCTTCCCGGCGCAGGACAGCCAGCGGCCCATGGTTCCCGCCCCTGTGCCGCCCTCCCAGGGGGTGGAGCTTCAGCCGCCCCAGCCACGCCCACCCGTACCAGCTTACGGGCTCATCACGGACCTTCCGCTACCTGTGCCCACCTCTGACTCACAGGTACAGACCTGCACAGGGGTCTCTTAATCCTGAACGTACATAATATGGTTAATTCCAGAGATTTTTCAAAATGTCTCCGTAATTAAATGCAAACAGTCATTCGGACTTGTTTAACGTGAAGTTCTCCACTGTGGAGAAAGTTACCGAGTCAGAACTGTTCACAGTGGGGGTGATAGGAACCAGACGTCCACCTTTAAAAGCTCCTTCACAGAAAGTTATATGAAATGGTGATGAATACGTTGCCTGATGTCTGAGACGCTGTTTTACGATAGTTTTGAGAAAATCTTAATTGTACTCTTTTAACATGTTGTCGCTGTCAGAACAAAACCTTGCATCTCTGAAGTAGTAATTTCAGGAGAAATTCAGCAAAAATATAATTCAATGTGCAAAAAAGGATAATAAATTACAATACTGAGGACAGAAGTTGTGGAGAGGTGTCAGCAGGGTATTGTAAAGTATTATAGACTTTGTTTTTATACTATTTGTTATAATGAACAAGTGGTGGTGATGGGAACTAGACGTCTGAAGAGTTTGATATCTCTAAAAGGTCCTTCACAGGAAATGATTACATGAATTGATCATGAATACACTGCCTGAGATGTCTGAGACATTGTTTTATGATAGTTTTGGTCAGTGATCTTTAATAGACTTAATTACGTGTTTATGTTGACACTGTATTATGTACCGTTATCTCTAAAAAATTGACCAAAAAACATGGTACGGTCTCATTAGTAGTAGTAGTACAGTTCTCATTCATCTGCTGAGTCAACACTTACTCCAGATCTTTCTGTTCTTTTCAGACGGGGCTAAACGGGCACATGTACAAGATGCCCGAAATCCCAGAATCGTTTCCTGAACTGTCTGAGATGAGGTAAGGAAAATTGTGGCTTGTGTCATTTATTTATTTCTGTTTTTAACACAGGTTCAGAATGAATCACTTGTCATATTATTTGATTTTGTTTAGTAATAACTTTTACAGTGTAGGTTGAGATACTATAAGCTGAACACCAGAAGGTGTTTAAAAGCCTCACCATGTAAGATTTATTTGTTACAATGTAAAGAAGTAGTATTACGCTAAAATATAGGGAGTGTGCGCTGCTGCGAGTTGCCCAGTAAAGTAGAGCTCTGCGTGGGACTGTTTTTTCAGCCCTGCTCCCGCCCGATTTCATTCCACTCCCGCAGAAAATCTGAATCATTTCTCTCGCTGCCCGCCCGCGCAGTCCCGCACACATCCGATATCTGACACAGTCTAATCACAAGTCCATTATCCTCTGCTGAAATAACACGGCAGTCGTGGTCATCAGGCTCACTGTGAAGTAACTTCACCAAACGCCATTTATTCCCAGTAAACACAAAGCAGGAATTAAACCACAGAGCGTTTTTTTGGTGTTTTGCTGGGCAGTTGTGGCCGTCAGATGAAGGCTGCGCTGTCTCTCTAAGGCCTCTCTAACACATTCTGCCTCTGCGTGGCGTGAGTGAAGCGGCAGCGCAAGCTCTACAGCTTGAACGCACTGGCCTTCCATACGTACAGCGTTTGAGCTGCGGAGCAGCGAGAAAGTTATACAGACTTTCTTGTTTTCAGACGGATAGATGGTCACTTCAGTCACTCTGCTTAATAAAAATATAATTTATAAAAATACACGGTATATTTTTTATCCTGGACAGCATCCTGACTTCTGATTAGGAAAAAGTTTCAAGCCTGAATGACATAAAAGTTGTCTTTTAACCTTTTTATACGGTCTTCTGATTAATTTTTATTTATTTTCATGGCTTATTTCAGTATATTTAGCTGCGTGATGCGTGAGGCACGTGGAAAAAATCGGCCCCAGGTCAAGAATGACTTTATTCGTTTTAACTGTTTTACTGTTATCACTTTATACTGTTTACATGTATATTTTAGTGATCGTTCTACTTCATTTAGGCTATTCATTAATTTGCAGGATTTGTCTATATGCATGCTTCTAGTACAAGTGAGCATGTTATCGGATCGATACCCGATACCAGTGTTGGTATCGATGCGTTCACATGTATTAACGTCACCGCATAGCCTTAGAAAGAAGGTCCAGCTGGATGTTTAGGTCTTAACTGATCTTAAAGTCAACATTATACTGATGAATTATTGACAACAGTAGATAGTTCACTCACGTCCTCAGAGGACCAGTTTTGGCTGAGTTCTCTGCCAATAATCTTTCAGTGCTCTCACAATCTGATTCATCCATTCGGGGAAGTGAGTCTGAAGCACAACCCACACTACAAAATGTTCTTCCACACCCTCCATGCAGTAACGCATTTCCACCAGAGAGGTCTCCAAATCCCCAAAACGTACACAGTGCAAATTTAAGATGTTTTATTCAGTAATTCAGTCTAAAGCTTATTAAATGATCAGTAGTAATAGTGATTGTGATGTCTTGAGAAGTTAGAGCTTTGATCACCACTTTTCAAACAGAGCCCTGTTCATGGTTCACAACACATCTAACATTTCTACATTTTTTCTACACTTTTATAGCTTCTATAAGTTTGTTGAAACCTGTTAAGTTATAGAGCAGTAGTTTTAGAATTATTTTACTCGTGCATCTGCAACAATTTTTTTTTTTTAGTACTGAAGACAGTGGTTCCAGGCTTTTGAACATGGTAAAACTTCCTTGCAACTAATTGCATGTTGTGAGTTGCCTGCAACATAATTTGTCTGCACATTAACAGCTACACACACAGCATCGCCTTATCAACAAGACGATAAACACGTTTTATTTTCTTGTCTGTTGATTCAGTAGACGTTTTAAAGTGTGCTGTTTGTGTGCTGTTTCATGAGGTTGAGACACTTGCAACTGTTTCAAATGAGTTGCAGGAAGCTGAACGTTATGCAACTCAAGTGCAATTTAGTTTCATGTAAGTTTCAAGCAATTGATGTTACATGAAGGGTTCACTGTGTAAAGCCAACCCAAGTCGTGCTGATGTTTTAGTGATGGGTTCTGCTTTGTTAAATAAACACTGTGCTAATCTGGCCTGTTTATGTTTGCGCCCCTGTCTCCCTGCAGCGTGTCTCAGCTGAAGGATATGAATGAAAATGATGATGTTCTGCTAGAGTTCTTCGCCTCTCTGCCCCAACTCAAGCAGATCTCCTCCGATAAAGAAGATTTGGTCAACAGTATCGTTGCTTTGGCCAGTAAGTGAAGATAGTTTGTATCATTCTGGAGTTTACTGCACTCTTAAAAAAGAGTTCTTCCAGGGTCCTTTAGTAAAGACAGTGGTTCTGAACAGAACCATGAACCCTCAAAGAGCTCTTTACATGGTTCTATACAGAACATTTTTGGAAAGTGTTCTATAAAGCACTGAAAAGGGATCTACTGTTGTTACAAGCTTGATATTGTAGCAGTAGAAAACCCTTTTCGGTGCTTTACTGAACCCTTTTCAAAAATGTGCTATATTAAAGCAGTAAGCCACTCGAGGCCGTGGATTACTGCAATTTTATCACAGGGAAGGGTGTTGTTAGGCATGACACGAAGCGGAGTAAAACTCCCTTCCCCATGATAAAATCACAGTAACCCACGGCCTCGAGTGGCTTATTGCTTTTATAAAACGGCAGCCAACATAAAATACATTAAAATACACAATGTTTTAGATAATTAGTTAACTTATTATTAATAATAACCAACATAAACAAGTATTCCGCCAAGAAATGTAGTTCCTTTAGAGTACGGTATCATTTGCTAATCAACCATTGACCACTGAATGAGGAGAAGAACGTTCAGTCGCCAGTCACTGTAAATTAAACTGCAGACGTTTCATGATTTTTAAAACTTTTTTCTGTTTAATACAAACGCTTTCAGTTTATAAGCACTTTCTGGTCACCAAATCACCACCGTGAGTCTTCTGTCAGTCTGACGACGCCACTTTTCTCACGCTGGGGCTGAATCTCAATACTGACCTGCAGCCCAACAATGCAAACAATGCAAAATATCGCTAAAAGTGTTCATTTGGGATTCATCCACATTCAGACTCGACAGACAGTGCAGAATCTGACAGCAGAAGCCAGAATTTCTAAACTTAATGTTACACAGCTGACTATTTATCTAGGGAGTACGGAGCCGTTTGGGACTCAGCCTGGGTTTGATGCGATTTCTGACACGCACGGATATTTGAAGTGTGTGAGACATTCAGGTGACATTCTTTAGTCTTTTATATTGCCGCTTTTCAGTGAATCACATTGTGAGTGCTTTAATTCAAGCCTGTGATATTAATGTTGGAGTTGTTTAGCATGTTTGCTATCTTTTAGCCTGTTAGCTAGCTGACCAGCTGAGTTCTAGATAAGAACATAAGTCGCCAGCCCCTCAGTTTAAACAAAAAATGGGTTCTTACTTCATCAGTGCACTCGGTGCTCCGTGCGAGCAGCATTAGAGTCAAAGATTATTCATTAACAGCAGAAGGGTTTTTCAGTGGTGCAGAGTTCAGTTGCGGTGAGGCGTAACAGCCGTGGTGTATTGTGGATTTTACAACGGCTTCGAACACGGCTCAGCCAATCAGATTTCAGGACCGGAACACATTCTCCATCAGTCTGAAAGACCTTTTCACGATGCAAAGAACATCTGTCTTGCAAATTGATCTTTGAGTGTTTCTGCTTCTTTATGGAACCGTTTTCATTACTACAGAATCCTTGGAGAGCCATCTTTTCTGAGTGTATAGGAGACACAAAAGTTGATCTAAAGTCAAAATCTAAAGTCAGCCTGAAACCGAAGTGACTTTTTAACCTTGTTATTTTGTGTCCCTGACCATATTAGACAATTATCACATAATTTAAAAGACAGTTCTTGTTTTTCTGTAATCTTCCATTTAAATTTAATGACTTTTCCATGTATTTCTGATGACGTTAGCATTAGTGGTGTAACGTTTCATTCATTTTCTTGAGGCATTGTTTAGAATTCCTCCCTCATCCTGCATTGAAATAATACTGAATCGAATAATACTGCATCCCTTGTCAAGCCAACTTAATAAAGGACAGATACTTGAAGAAGTGCTTAAAAATACATGATGAAGTACCTGTACTTTGTTACTATACACCACTGCTGTTAACTCAGTTTTAAATCTGATCTTTGTGTTTGTGCAGAAAAAAACCTGCAGCTCGAGCCTCAGCTGGAGGGTAAAAGACAAGAAATCCTGTTCAAAGTGAGTCCAGACTTACAGAAACACGCCTTTCTTATAATAATAATGGAATTTGTCTGTCATTCCTGCAGTAAAATACAGTGCTTATTTTTTGAGTGTTATAAAGTTATTAAGTATTCATGAATAATGTTAATAAAATGAGTTTCGTAATGAGTGTTAAATGGGTCATAAACACCGTAAATGTCATGAATAGGCAGGTGTAGCACATAAAGAAAAGGACAGCAGTGGCCTATTATATCTCCCTGAAAATTAAAGCTAATTAGCATATGCTAATGAACCCATAACCATTCCTCCTCCAATCAGGCTAATGGAGTTTTTAAACACTGTGTCCACTCACTGTCCACTCTATTAGACACTCCTACCTTGTCAGTCCACCTTGTAGATGTAAAGTCAGAGACGATAGCTCATCTGCTGCTGCACAGTTTGTGTTGGTCATCCTCTAGTCCTTCATCAGCGGTCACAGGACGCTGCCCACAGGACGCTGTTGGCTGGATATTTTTGGTTGGTGGACTATTCTCAGTCCAGCAGTGACACTGAGGTGTGTAAAAACTCCAGCAGCACTGCTGTGTCTGATCCACTCAGACCAGCGCAACACACACTAACACACCACCACCACGTCAGTGTTACTGCAGTGCTGAGAATGATCCACCACCCAAATAGTACCTGCTCTGTGAGGGTCCATGGGGGTCCTGACCACTGAAGAACAGGGTAAAAGGGGGCTAACAAAGTATCAGAGAAACAGATGGACTACAGTCTGTAACTGTAGAACTACAAAGTGCACCTATATAGTAAGTGGAGCTGATAAAATGGACAATGAGCGTAGAAACAAGGAGGTGGTCATGATGTTATGCCTGATCGGTGTATGTTGAAAAAGATATGGGGGACATTTTCCCCTTGCAGAAGACCACCCCCACCCGTAAGTTTGAGAAAAGCCTCCGACCCCTGGTTTAAGTAATAATGGGTAGTAATCTTGGCTCGTTATTTGGCAGTTGACAGGTCACTGTTGCCCTTTATTTATGTGTTATAATAAACCATGGTTTGTAAAGCATTTATGACCTAATTCATTTATAAACTCATTTTAAACCATTCACTGCCCCTTTATAAAGGTGGTCTTACTGCGTCTGTTATTTCGTGTCGTGTTTCTGTGCAGTATGAGCAGCTGACCCAAATGAAGTTGGCGTTCCAGACGAAGATGCAGAGACAGCACGAGCTCAGTGAGGTACGATACTCCCAACGTGCTGCCGTGGTCACATGCAGACTTTTTGTTCCTGTATCGCTCCACTCACTCGTGGACAGATGTACTTTCTTTTTCACAGAACTTCACACAGCAGCACACTTTCTCTTTTACAAGCTATCATTCTTTGGACGAGGAAGTGAGAACTAAGCTTGACCAGGAACAGACACTGAAAGTAGAAGCTTGGCTGGTCTTGTTTTACAGGGGCCATGTTACAGAAAATTCTTAAGATCATGTCTTACCTGCTTTGTTGTCATGGCAGCTTCAGTTATGACTGAACTTAGAACATAAGTCATTACAGAACAACTGTTCCTAAATCTGTAATCTTATCTTATTTCCAGATAACAGAAAACAGTATTACAGACATTCTAAGCTGCCAAAATATCCTAAATATTTTCTTACCTTTAAGATAAACCCCAGAGCGTCTCAACTTCTGTTTTAACTGTCTGTTACTATTGTTTTATGCAGTGACAGGCGGCATAAGTAGCATAAAGACGTTACATATTTCTACACTGAAAACTGTGCTGTGACTTGTTTTTTTTTTTCTAACAGCGTTTAAAAGCCCCAGACACTGCAGACTCGATCTCCACCGTGCCCCCTTATTACCTTTGTGTGTTACTGTTGATGAAAACTTGTCAGATAAAATATTACAGTGAAGGTGGTGAATAATGAGGAGACAGAGCTGAACGTGTGTCTGTTTATTAGGAGGAGTGACGTTAGCGCGCTCGGCTAAAGCGTTTAGGAAACTGAAACTGAAACTGTGGGGCGGCGACGCTCTGATAAACAGCACAAAGCGCTGACACAATATTATAAACTTTCAGTTTGTTGCGCTTTAGTTTTGTTTGACCTATTTTTTTACACCAGTAACGGTAGCTAACGTTAGCTGTCCGGCTAACTAACTTGATTGTGTTTACGTTTCAGCTGTGCACGTATGGTCGGTTGCTAGGTAACAGACATGATAGATGATTGTCAGTTTCAATCGAGTAAGTTGAGATTTCCTAACTTGAGATAAGAAAAGATGCTGTAAGATAAGATTCCTAAATTAAGATCAGATTTGCTTCTGTAATATGAATTTGTGTAAAATCCTATCTTGACCTGTCGGATCTTAAGTTAAGACAGACAGACAGGAGGTTTCTGGAATACGGCCCCAGGTTCCTGTGAAATAGTCCTGCCTAAAACATTGTCTTCCCAGTCTCCACTGTAATAAGTGTGATTCAGCTCCTTAGCTGAGGGTGTGACTGTGTCAGTATCCTAAAAACACCTTCTGAGCTTCTCTCATTTGCAGTCTTTCATGGAAACCACAGTCACTGATTAGTAATAACACCTGGATGGGTCGTATCAGAGTAAAGTGGGTGGGGCTTCTCCTAAGGCTGCGTCTCCTCTGAATTTGACTGGCTTTTGTTCTGAAGTCGCTATTAAGTCATTTTATCTGAACCAAAACAGTCTGTGTAGAGTACAGATAGAGCTCCGTCTGTCTATAGAATAATAATCACAATAATGGAGAATAGAAAGAACATTAAAGAGTAAGAAAAGTAAGAAACTGAAACAAATCAAGACACGGAGAGAAACAGGATGGGCTGAAGTTAACTGATCAGGATCGGTTTATTGTCCAGGTCGCTGTAATTCAAAAAACAGAAACTGTCACTGTCCAGTTACTTATGAACTGCACTGCAGATCACTCCCTGAAAATTAACGCTAATTAGCATACGCTAATGACCCCATAACCACTCCTCCTCCAGTCAAGAGCGAGCCCTCCATCAACCCTGAGACCAAGAGATAGAAAGAGGGAGAGGGAGAAAAAGATAGAGAGAAAGATGGAGGGAGAGAGAGAGATAGAGAGATAGAAAGAGGAGGGAGAGAGAGAAAAAGAAAATAGAGAAAAAGAGAGGGGGAGAGAGATAGAGAGACCAAGAGATAGAACGAGGAGGGAGGAGGAGGGAGAAAAAGAGAATAGAGAAAAAGATGGAGAGAGAAAGATAGAAAGAGGAGGGAGAGGGAAGGAGAGAGAAAAAGACAGAGAGAGAGAGAGAGAGAGGAGTAGGGAGAGGGAGAATAAAAAATAGAGAAAAAGACAGAGAGAGAGATAGAGGAGGGAGAGGGAAGGAGAGAGAAAAAGAAAATAGAGAAAAAGACAGAGAGAGAGAGAGGAGAGAATGAGGGAGAGGCCTGTAGGGAAAGAGAAAATAAAGAGACAAAAATAGGGAGAGAGAGTCATAGAGACAGAAAGGTAGTGAGAGGGGAGAGAGAGAAAAATAGAAAAAGAAGGATGGGAGAGGAGAGAGAGGAGAGAGAACGAGATAGAGGGCGGAAAGGAGAGAGAACAGTAAGAAGGAGAGAGAGAGATCTAGCAAGGAGAGAGGGAGAGAGAAAAGGGGATCTAGTGAGAAAGAGAGAGGAGGTTGGAAACGGAGAGGAGAGAAAGCGAGAGAAGGATCAAGGAGGATGAGAGAGAAGAAATGGAAAGAAAAAAGAATCAAACGAGAAGAGAGAAGTAGAGAGAAAGGGATTGATCGAGGAGAGAGAGACGATTCCCAGTTTCCTTTATCAGTTCACCTCGTTCAGTATCAGCTGACTGACTCTTCACAAAGCGCTGTTTCACAGCTGAAGCCTATGAGGCAGAAAGGCAGCTGAGCTGACCGACACTAACGTAGTTGCAGCCCTTAATTAAGCAGAATAAACGGTTTACTCGTCTCCCTTTCCTCCATCAGAGCTGCAGCCTGAGCGCCCTCCAGGCCAGGTTAAAGGTCGCAGCCCATCAGGCTGAAGAGGAGTCGGAGGAGACGGCCGAGAGCTTTCTGGAAGGAAAGACCGACATCGATGACTTTCTCACCAGCTTCATGGAGAAGAGAACGGTACTGCAGTGAGAACTGCACATGCACTGTATGTCCAAAAGTATCCAGACAGCAGTTCTAACGAGTGAATGCAGCTACTTTAAGATGCAATAATTGCTGATACAGGTGTTAATCAGTGCGCACGGTTTGTATAATCCCCATAGAAAAGCAGCCACACTAGAAGCTAGAGGGGTATAAAGCCCCCCAGCATTGGGCTGTGGAGCAGCCCAGCTGCTTTCTCTGGAGTGATGGAGCTCCATCCAGTACCTTTGGGATGAGTTGGAGGGACCCAGAACTGACCATCCAACATCAGTACCTGACCTCACTAAAGCTCTCTTCTCTGAATGCAGTCAAATCCTCATAGCAATGTTCCAACATCTAGTGCAAAGCCTGTCTAGAAGAGTAGAGGTTGTTACTGCAGCAAAGGGGGACAAACCCCATATCATTACCCTCAGTTTCAGAAGAAAATGGTGGTGTCTACAAACTTTTGGACATATCGTGGATATCAAAGCAATAAGCCGCACGTGGCCGTGCGTTACTGTAATTGTATCACGGGGAAGGGTGTTCTTAGGCATGGCGCGATGCGAAATATATGTATTTTAAGTCAATATTAATAATAATGAACATAAGTAATCCACCAAGAGAAGTTGTTTCTTTAGAGAGTGTTATCATTGCCAAGCAGCCATGGACTTTTGAATGAGGAGAACGTTTGGTCGCCCATCAGTGTATATTGCGGTCATTTCATGAACTTCTTAACTTTTTGTCCTATAACAGTGAACATATGATAACACAGCACTGTTTAATGCAAAAACCTTCGCTTTTAGAACTACTTTAAATCATAAAATTACCACCGCAAGTCTTGTATAGCACCAGTCCAGTTGCGCCCCTCTTCTCACGCTGGGGCTGAATCCCAAATGGCTCCTTGCTCCCTACATAGTGTGCTACATAGGAATTTAAATACTGGATCCTGCACCTCGACAGTGCAGAATATAGAAATAGTCATTGAAAATAGTCATAAAGGGGCTCCCGAGTGACGCAACCGTCTAAGCGTTGGCTTCCTCCAAGCACGTTCGGCTGTCCAATGACGTTACACGAGTGGCAGTTTGAAAAGATGCGGTGGCGCTTCACAGGTCACGGAGGAAGCCTGTACTAGCCTTCACCCTCCGGGCGTTGGTAGTATCGTGTGATTGAGGGAGTCCTAACTAGCGGGTGGAATTGGAAATGACTAAACTGGGGAGAAAATTGGGTAAAAATCCAAAAAAAAAAGTCATAAAAATCATTTGGGGCATCCATGCTCCTCATAAAGTGCACTGTTTGGCTGTAGAAGCCAGAATTTAACAAGCTCCTTAGCTAGCACACTATTCAGGGAGTACGGAGCTGTTTGGGATTCAGCCTGGGTTTGACGCTACTTCTGACTGAAACACAAACATTTGAAGTGTGTAAACCATTCAAGTGACATTATTTAGTCTTTTATATTGCAGTTTTAAATCATACTGTAAGTACTGTAAGTTTAATTCAAGACTGTGATATTAATGATGGAGTTGTTAGCTCTTTTAGCCTGTTAGCTAGCTGGTCAGCCTAGTTCTAGTTAAGAGAATAAGCTGTGAGCCCCTCAGTTTAAACAAAACCGGGTTCACTTCAGTTCAGTTCAGTTGCTCTGAGGCGGTTGGAGTGTGTATTTTACAATGGCTTCAAATGCGGTTCAGCCAATCAGATTTCAGGATCTCTTTTATAAATCACAGCAAAATACATCATGGCAGTTTTCATTGTGTTTGTGCGTTATATACGTCTGTTGGCATGTTGAACTGAATTCAGCCTGTGTTTCCTCTGCTATCATAGCTCTGCCACAGCAGAAGAGCTAAAGAAGAAAAGCTTCAGCAGGCCATCAACACTCATGGACAGTTCCCCAGCACACACTAGAGCTGGCCTGCAACTGGTGAGGATTATTTTACTCCTTTTTTTGGGTCTATATTCATAATTCCTCATTGAAAAGGCTTATTAAAGTAATAGTTTGGCATAAAAGTTACACAATTTCTCCCACCCCTCTTACCCCAAATGTAGTCCATTAGCAAATACATGCGTGGTGTCTGAAGTTTGCTTCTTTAGTTTTACACTGGAGCTACGAAGCTAATGTGGCTAAGACTGCGTACAGGCGGCGGAGTGCATTCCAACCAAAAGCCCATTTTATTCTACGGCAGGACGTGACCACAGTCATTCCAATGTGGAAAGTGTTTTTCAGAACACCTTCGCTCATTATGTGTCACTTTTCATGAGGTAACCAATCAAAAAAGAGTAAAACTGAACCAGAGCAAACGCAAGGCAGTTGGAAATTTTTATTCGCTTTCAGGATTCAGCGCGAAAGTAAATATTATTTCACTGGCATTACACTGGCCTCGTCTTTCTCCCCCCAAAAAGAAGCGCAGTAAGTGCCTGTTTCTTCTGAGTATTTAATGTAACGTGTCCTGCCAGAAACACTGTCCATAAAGATCCACTCTGCTTCTTCTCCGCTTCGCAAAACTTGTCACAGGCAGATTCCTCGTGGTTCAGGAATTCTTTGTGGAATGCGCTCCACCATCTGAACGCTACTAAAAAGTAGTGGACACTTATTGTTATTAAGTGACCCTTATTAGTCCCCCAATGAGATTTCACCTCCGCGTTTGACCCATCCGTGCAGTGAAACACCACATACACACTAGTGAATGCACACACACTAGGGGGCAGTGAGCACACTTGCCCAGTGCGGTGGGAAGCCCTATCCGTAAAACCCGGGGAGCAGTTGGGGGTTAGGTGCCTTGCTCAAGGGCACATCAGTCACATACTGTCGGCGCAGGGGATCGAATCGGCGACCTTCCGGTCACAGGGCTGTTTCCCTAACCTCCAGCCCACGACTGCCCATGACTACTCCACCAATTAGCATATCAGTGTTAACTGCATGCATAAATCATCACATACCTCAAACTATTAGTAAGATCTGCTTTTGTGGAGATCTATACGTCTCCAAAATCTATAAAAACGGTAAAAATTCCGGCTTTACGTCTATTTTAAATTCAGTTTGTTTTTGTGAGATCATGAAAGCTAACACATTTACACGTATCCGCCCCTGCCCACTCACTCCATTATAAAGGGTGTTTGAGCTCAGACTGCTTTCTGAATAAAGCACAGTGCAGGACAACCAATCAGAATCAAGGTCATTTACATAATCGGTCTTAAAGGGACAGTAACAAAAACAGCCTGTTTAATTGTAAGAGATAAAGAGAGTTTGGGAAATGATCAAGTAGAAAAGAATTGTGACTGTTTTTGCTACATAAACTCACACAAATGTCAAAAGTGGACCTCGGATGGAAAAAAAAATGAAAAGAAAATTGTAAGATATGGATTCTTTAAGCTATTAAATCCATTTTCTGTTTATAGATGATCAGTTACATTTGGGGAAAGAGGAAAACTGTGTAGATTTGATTTATTGCCAAAATATTACTTTTAGCAGGAAATATTATTCGATTAGTGCTCTTAGTGTGTGATTTTGGTCACTTATGAAAAATTTGAATTCTACTTGTTTGCAAAAAAATTTAGATTACTGCTCAAGCAAGAAGGAACTTCATTCTTTAGTGCTAAACTGGTGCTTGTTTTGGTCTTTGTACTGGTGCATAATGCTAATTGTTTTGCTTCCAGGTTTGGGGATGGTCCTCCAGCAGAACGGTCTGCTGCACAAGCACCCCAAGCCCTACTGCCAGACAGAGCAAAGCCTAGGAACTCTCGATCTGGAGTCCTAGAACCTTCAGGCCGCATGACAGTGAAGAAATCGCTCATGTAAGCTGACGCCAGGACTTCCAGGACCGAAGTTCACGTTGGCTTTCGTTCTCTAACTCCTGTGACGTTCTAGACTGTAGATTTGCCCTGTGTGACAGTAGTCAACAGAGGGGAGATGCGTTCTCTGAACTAGACAGCCTTTCAAGCTCCTGTTAGTACGCAGTATCTATTGAGGGTGGGTTTCTTTTAGGGTGGGCCTTCTACGCACTTGAAGACGAATTTGAATACGAAGATGCTGCCAGATACTTCCCAAAAACGAAAAAAGAATACTGTATTTAATAATGTTGATAATAGGCTTTATTATAATCAGACATTGTATTATATGTTTATTTAATTTGATAGATTAATAAAAACATTTAGAATAATCAGTCTGTTGGGTTGTCGGATCTTGTGTGGGAGTAAGTGGGAAGCTTTCTTCTGAGCCAATATGAAGAAGCAACATATGAATTTACTGATGATTGAGTTTTTATTGGGGCAACAAGGAACGTGTACTGAAGATCATCTAAAGGAGAGGTATGAACTCTGGAGGTGAGTCTACTAAACACATCACAGCTTACTGAAGCGACCAAGACACTGACATTAGTACATTTCACAGTTCTCTAACAGTTGGGAATTCTTGAATGGTTCTAGGGCAGATAAGCAGAACTCGGGGCCTGTATTCACACAGCATCTCAATGTGAGTGATCTTAAATGTTTTTCGACCCATTTTCTGCATATACAATAGATTTAGGACACTCTAAATACAGTTAGCCTTGTTTATTAATTATTTCCCAAGCTAAAGTTACCATTTATTCTTTTGGATCCATCGGAAAAGTTATAACAGCCAGCAAAACGACCACGTTTACTAACAAACTCAAACCGATCCCAGCGATCAACTGAGAACGTAAATAATGCAATAGAAAAGTGTCTTTCTATTATTTAGGTCAGTAATTTGTTGTCTCTTCTTGGTTGACAGTGTGAAGTCTTCTAGGCTCAGAGTGCATGAGGCTGCCCAGCCAAAGTTCAGCCAGGCTTGCTAGACGTTTTCCTTTGTATGGACAGAGTGAGGCAGGTTTTGAACACATCCTCTTTCCACCACTTCAGTACATCTGATCTTGGAATTTACAGTGTATCTGCACTCCTTTTCACAGACCAAGAGACTTTTCTGACAGATTCAGGAATTTGGAGCTCAATATTCAAGTTTTCTAACTCAGTATGTTTAAGAAAGTTAATGAAATGAATTCAGGTGTGTTTGACGGTGGCTTTCCGGGAGAAGCGTTGAAGATCTCGGGTTTGGACGTGTGCGTTTGGATAAGTGTCCCATCTTTTTTGAAGTGGCGGGGGGGGGGTTGGGACTGCTATGTCTGATCCACTCTCACCAGCACAACCCACACTAACACACCACCACTACTTCAGTGTCACTGCAGTGCTGAGAATGATCCACCACCCAAATTAAACCTGCTCTGTGGGGGTCCTGACCACTGAAGAACAGGGTAACGAAGTATGCAGAGAAACAGATCAGCTACAGTCTGTAATTGTAGAACTACAAAGTGCTCCTATGTGGTCAGTGGAGCTGATAAAATGAATGAGTGTAGAAATGAGGCAGTTCTAGTGTTACGGCTGATTGCTGTACATTATATGATTTCAGTGTTTTCCAGTACTTGGAAAATAACTTCAAAACCTGTTGTCAAAACTCACTTGTAATAAAAGCCACAGGGCAGTTGGTAAAATTCACGAATATGAGTTTGTCAACAACCATCACAGCCTCACAACACTCGACTTAAGACCAAACAGACCCGGAGAAGGTCTGACTAAATATGTTCTTATTGAATTTTATCCAGTTTTCAAACACTGGAGCAACACAGTAAAAAAAAAGCGTGGTTTTCTAGTATCCATGACGATGAGGTGGAGCCTGTGAAAACCCTTATTAACATACATTTTACCCTTTCCAAACCTAGTCTCATCTCTGAATGGTCCCATTGTACTGATTTACAGATTCATTTACAAATACCTTTGACTGACATTCCTGAAAGTCTTCTACAGAACGACGTGCTTCACGTGAATCTTGCTGATGCAATTCAGAAACTGCCCACTGGCTTCTATTACAAGTGTTCTGGTCTATTACAGGTTTTCTGTTGTTTTGTAAGTCTGTGATCAACTTTACGCTGTGAAAGCTGAAACCTGCTGCAGTGTTTCCTCTGAAGAGGTGCTAAATGTTTGTCCAGTGGTCAACAGCTGAGAACAATATCTGACTGCCACACAAGTCACATCTACATTTCATATGGTGAAATAATTTATCAGTAGAAGCTACTTTACATCAGCTGTTAATCTGGAATCAGCTCTCTGGAGTATATAGTAGCTGATTTGAGAAAACCTCATATCTCCAGAACTGGTAACTCTACAGGAGACGGCACAATGTTTGTTAACTTCTTTTGGACCATTCTGAACCGTTTCTACTGCTCCCTTTATCATGAAATTTTAACATGGTGTAAAGCGCAGCTGGCATTTGTATGGAAGCCCATTCCCGCCACATAAAACAAAAATCCAGTACATCATTATTTTGTCATTATTAAGTGAATTGCTAAGTCATTATTTTGAAATACAGTGGCATTAACATACTGAGTCAATGATTTGGGATACTAAGTCATTAATTTGAGATGCTAAGTCATTATTTTGGAATACTAAGTCATTAATTTGAGATGCTAAGTCATTAATTTGAGATATCAAGTCATTATATTGGGATATTAAGCCATTTGAGATGCTAAGTCATTATTTCCATAATTTGAGATGCTAAATCATTATTTTAGGATGTCATTCATTTGAGATGCTAAGTCATTATTTTGGGACACTAAGTCATTAAGATGCTACATCATTGTTTTGGGATAATAAGTCATTATTTTGAGACATTATCTAATTATTTTGAGATACTACATCATTATTTTGATGCTTTACTATTTGAGAAACATTCGGCCTCATTCTCCAAGTTTTTTCTTAAATGTCTTTGTGAGAAAGGTCCTAAAAAGTCTACGTCAGATTCATGACGTGTTTTTAAGCCGCAGAATTATTCACACCTTTGTGCTCTTGAGTGTGTGTAGATTTTGTTCTTACATAAGAACAGATCCCAAATAAGAGAACACCTGTGAGTGTCAGAATCTTCATGAAAACTGCCTGAGGTTTAAGAATTAATTTCTTGAATGGTTGGTGAACCTTTCAGAATCATGACAACTCAAAATGATGTCTTAGCATCACAAAATAATGGTATAGCATTTCACTTAATAATGAAAAATTATTTGATAATTAGGTGCTGGATTTTTTTAAGTGGCAGGAAAAAAAATGCTTCCATACATCCATACATTTGCAAACATTGCGTAAAAAAAATAAATAAATAAATAAAAACCACTTGAAATGTGAAAGATGATCCCAGATCAGCATTTTCCCAAATATTTACTGAGTACAACCCTGACTTCCAGTTTTCCAGAATGTACACCACACTGTTTTATTTTTGATTAAGAGATCATGTGAAACCAGTTTCCACAGAGATCCCAGAGTAGCGTCTGGTCTGACCTGCGATCAGCAGTTCCCTTATCAATCCCCCATCCTACACGGTAAGGCCCAATCCCATCTCACCCCTCGCCCCTACCACTGAGCCCTTAGCCCTCTGTTTTGTGTGTTCACATCTAGGGGTAGGGTGTCCCGATTCTTGTTGAGATAGAGGGGTAGGGTGAAGTGTTAGGGGCTACATGACCCTCCAAACTGAGGTTTTTCAGACACTCTAACAGAGTTATATGAGAAAAAAAGAAAAACCGGCAAGATGGCTGAACAAGAGACCAAAGAAACCCACAAATGTGAGAATTTTCTCTGTTAAAAAATTACGATTTTTTTTATCTTTATTATCTTAGTTTAATGTTGTTTCCATGTATTATGGTCGTTTTCTTCATAACAAGCATACAAAAATCACTAATAGCATGCTAATGTCTCGGTAGCTGGTGAATATCTGACTTCAGCTTCATATCACTGAAGAATTAGTGGTGGGTGATAATAAATAATTGCCCCCCTCTTTGAAGGCATATGATGCCCTAAATGTAACTAAAGCCCAGCAGTGAGGAGCTGAACTTTACCCTCCTCTGCTGTCACTGCAGACTGGCAGGGTCGCCTACAGAGCAGTGCTAGTAGCTGTTAATGAAGCAATGTTTTGTTGTCCCATTTCGTAGGGCAAGATTTCAACCACCACCCCTTCTAACTCAGTTCCAAGGGGTTAGGGTGACACTCGAAAACAAGGGGTAGGAGTAAGAAGAAGAAATGGGATTGGGCCTTGGACACCATTCAAAACGGATGTTGAAGCAGCTCTGTGGTGTTTTATAAATGCAGCCCCAGAACATGATTATAACTGACACAGTCCTTTTACTAGTTTTGGAATGCAACTGGCAGCTGCACTTCTTTCAGAAAGAACTGCAGGGAAAACAGACTTCATCTCACAAACACACAGTTTCAAGTTTAAAATATGCCTGAAGATGAATCAGTAATACCTATAGACTAGAAATGAAACACCTTCTACACACAGTAGGTTGCAACCTGAAAATATTGCACGGTTTCACTAAAAGTAGAGTCTTATTTGCTCCACTTACTCAGGCTGGTCAGTTCGAAGTAGACATAGCTTGACTAATCTGCTTGAACTTCTCCCCTTGCGGCCATTATTTTTGTTGCTCTAGCCTAGCCGTTGGTTCTTGATCATTAGCTCAAATCATAAGGCCCTGTCTCAATACTATTTTTTTTTAAAAACATGCCCTCATCAACTGTGACTCACCACTTCGAAGTGAGTTACACCTACAGTACTGTGCAAAAATAGGAGACCACCCATCATTTCCAGTCAAAACAGCCATTATGAGAAAACAGGACTGCAGTGGTACAACAGGTCATCATTTCTCATGAGATCTTCCTGAGGAGAGCAGATACACGATAATCCACAGTTTCCAAAACTGGAGTTCAAAAACTGTTTCAAAGCTACAGAGAAAGTGGGACTCCTAACAACTACCTGGAAGACCTGGTAGACACCAAAACTACCACCGTCAGATAAACAGCACTTAAAGCTTTCATCTCTGAGAGAGAGGAGAAAATCAAGCTGCTTCAGATCTGAAAACATCCACAGGTGTTTCTGTCCATCCTTCCACTGTGAGAAGATGACTCAGCGCTATGGGTCTAAAAGGATGTGTAGCTGTTCAAGAAGAACCTCACTGAGAAAAGGAAGAAAACATCTAAGATGTGGAGGTTTTCCGACTGATGGGTCTAAACTTGTCGATTTGGGGTTGTGTGTATCGTGAACAGACGAAAAATGAAACCAACTTCTATGACTGAACTTTAAAGGTGACCCTGAAAAACAAATAACTTGTGTTTAATGGCTGTTTTCACTAGAAATGAAGTAACTGAATGGTGGTTTCTGATTTTTGCGCTAAATCTTATGTTCCACAAGCTGCCACTGAGACGGCAGTGAAAGGGGAGGAGGGGAGTGGATTTTTAATTGGAGCTAGTCTTTGGCTAGGTTAGCCTTAGTGAGCTAATTAGCCACCCAGATAGTAAGAGTGTAGCTGGCCACTGTTGGCCCGCTGATGGCAAAGCTGGCAGCCCACTGGCTTTTTGCTCAGCGTTTTCTGAGGCTCACTAAGTAGAGTTTGGGACAAAATGCTACTTTTCAGCGCTCATTTTTTACTCGCAGTCCAATTTTCTTCTTTTTCCTTCATTTCCCTCTTTCATTCTTCTATTATGTGCATCTGGGTGGTCCGTGGGTTAACCAGCAGTGGCATCCAGTCAGTGGTGTGCCAACCTCATCAAGCCATAGGACTGATATATATGAATAGCTGCTTTGTCTGGCTGTAAGCTTTGTTGTTGCTAGCTGTGTAGCTTCTAGCTTGCTAGCCAGCTAGCAGAGTACGCTGTATCAGCAGTTGCGTATAGCAGATAAAACTCAGTCTGAACAAATTTGATGTTACAGTTTTTTATAATTAAAGTATTTTAAAGTATTTCATTGATACTGCAGCCGTGTCTGCCCACGTTTGGGGATTTTACATAAGGAAAACATGTCTGATCTCAATTATCTCCGGGCAAGTTCTGCTGCTACAGCCAACTTATGTTCACTTGGTCCCTCGCCCCTTCGAGGGCTTATCTAAAGCCCCACTTGTGCTAGTATAGTAATGGAACGCCACTCAGGATGCTGCTGAAGGGAAATGGCGAGATTGAGTGGATGAGAACATGTTAAAAATAGTATTGGAACGGGCGATAAGCCTGGTTTAAAAATGGTAGTACACAAAGTAGGATTTCTAAGGTTACCTAGATAACTTGAGCCAGAAGTAAAGCCTGTCCAAAAGACCTCTGTAGTCGGGGTCAAGGCCATATAAGGAACTCTGTATTTAAG
The DNA here is from genome assembly GCF_904425465.1 of Colossoma macropomum. NCBI lineage: Eukaryota > Metazoa > Chordata > Actinopteri > Characiformes > Serrasalmidae > Colossoma > Colossoma macropomum. Next base: position 476,722 of record NW_023494796.1, on the reverse strand, counting down.
CTGTTTTTCTCTAGGGGACTTTCTAAATTCACTGCTGTGGCACCCTATGGTAGACAACAACGTTCCGAGGCCAATACGGACACGTTTCCTTTGAAGGTCAGCAGATCCTCTGAATTATGAGGTCGTTAAGGAACTACTGCTACATGCAAGCTAACATTGTAGTGCACTGAACTGACATCGCAAGATTTCCAACCTCACCAAAACACCTTATGCTAAACTAGGGCTAAAAGATTAATCGTCTTTATATCGAAATCGCAATTTAGGTGAGTGCAATTTTCAAATCGCAAGAGCTGCAAGAACCATTTCTTCACACAAAGAACCCTTTGGGTCTTTGATTGTTCATTGTTCTATATTGAACTACTGTCTTTACTAAAGAACCCTTGAAGAACCATCTTTTTTTTAAGTTTACATTAACGTCTCTAAGTTTTAAGTGGGCGTGTAGATGATTTAGACCAATCAGAGGCAACCAAACCTCCATGCGTTGTGACATCACAACCACGACTTACTGGCAGTTTGGCTCACTGCATTCAGGGGTCAAGCCTCAAACTAGAAAAGGTGGATATTCTGGTCTCATTGGCCCAAAGGAATCAGGCCTGAACCTCAGTTTATAGAAGAAGAATTGCAATTTAAATCACAGTCGCAATATTAGTTGGAAAAATTGCAATTAGATATTTTCCCCAAATCGTTCAGCCCTAGGCTAAACACCAAGCTCTGTTAAATATGGTAGTTGCTTTGGTAGTTTCAGTGTGGTGATGGTAAATGAGTGTTAAAGTCTAATGGTCGACGTAATTTCAGCGCTCGCTGTTAGCTTGCTTGTAGCATGTTTGGAGCAATACTCATGTTTTGACTGCGAAACAACCTCCTAAATCAGAGAATCCAGTGGCGTTCAGAGGAAAACCGCACACAGGACAAAACACATCACGTTTGTTTACCCAAACGCCTTTCATTTTTCCCCATAGAGCAAAGCAGCTTAGATCCAGACTACCTAATATGGGCATGACGGACTACAGAATGCAGAGGTCTATAGAAAAAGAGGTAAGGAATGTTCCTATTAGGCAGCCCTCTATTTGTGCTTGTTATCCAGCTTTGCAGAAAAATCCTGCTTTGTGAGTGTTTTTGTGCTCATAAATATTTACATCACACATTAAAACCAGTCTTTAAAATGATATAAATAAAAATAAAAACAGTGGTTTCCAGTGTAGACAGTCAAAATACCACCAGCTGCCCACGATTCCTTATGGGCACGTCTACGCATTCGCGTAAGCCGCCTCATCGGAATCTGGGTCCTTTGCGTCGTCGCAGGCGCTGGAGGCGTGGCTGCTGAGGTCGGCCACGCCCGACTCGAGGTCGCTGCAGGCCGAAAGGTCATCGGGGTCGCTGCTCTTGGGTGTCGTTGGCGACTTCAGGGGTAGTGTGAAGGAGGGGGCGTGGCTTATGCCGGTGAAGTAATCCTGAGGGCTGCTGACCTCGCTGTCTTTCGGAATCAGTCGGTGTGAGCGCTCAGTCACTCCGTTCCTCTTCCTTGTTTCCCCGCTCGTCTTCCTCCCCACCAGCTGAGCGAGTCTCTGCAGCGACGGAGGAGAAGTGAAGGAATATTTCATACTTTATTGAAGGTTAAGATTAAGGTCATTTCTTTATGTTCAGACTGTTGGTTTTTATTTTTTTAGGTAGCTAGTACTGCGCCTAAGAATGAGAATATACTTTTGCATTGGAGATTTGATGCTAAAGTAGCTAACTAGTAGTGGATGCTAACGTGTGCAAGCACTCCCCTCAAACCGTGTCGAGCTGTTCTCCTGATTTTTCAAAATATTTGTGTAATTCAGTGGTCGAAATGTAACGAAGGTCATTCAGAGTGGATTGGTGTGAAATGGTTGATTGTAGAGACTCAGATTTCTTTACAGTGGTGCTAACAGGTGTTGCCATGACTACAACACAAATATAGCCATTTTATTTACTATCCTAAACCACCAGTAACCACCAGTAAACCTACACAAGTCTTTTTGGGGACTATTTTTGCCTCACAACATCCTGCATGTATCCCTCCAACATGAATGGGTTTTAAAAAGATGTTTCAGACCAAAATCTTCTCAAAACTATCATAAAACAGTGTCTGACTCATCAGGCAGTGAATTCATAACCATTTCATGTAATAAGTTTCTGTGAGGGAGCTGTTAGAGGTGGACGTCTGGTTCCTATCACCACCACTTTTAACAATTCTGAATAACCTCTGACTCCCTTTTAAGTAAATCTTGAATTTGCTTGCTTACATGTTTTCTGACACCGTGTAACACACTGATCTATAAACATGGCTACAAACTAAAGGGGTAAAGTTCAGATATCAAACATCTCCTGATTATATTTAGGGTAAAGGGGAAACGGTTTCCATCATTTTGTCAAACTAGTCCTAGGCCTTCTTTGGCGACTGACCTCAGGTAAGGACTTGCTCTTGCCTTTATGCATCTACTTTTTATACATGTATTAATCAACTTATAATCTCTATTTGTAAAGGCAAATATGTTCTTTACTCTTCGGAAAAGTTCATTAGAGCACACAAGCTCTAATGAGTAACACATTCTCAGCCAGACGAGTGTGAAGTTCGGGGACTCTAGAGAAGATTGCTGATACATCATCACTGTCTGTACAAAACATCGCATCTCTAAAATGGTAACTTTCCAGAATAGGGGCAAAGGTTTTAGCTTCTAATCAGAGGTGTAAATCTTTGAGCTGACAGCGAATTAATTCATGATGAACTAGTTTTCAATCCGATTCAGTTTTTTTGTGAAGTAAGAATGGTTGGATTCAATACACGGAATCGGCAATACGCGGCTCTTTTATTGCCCTGTTGTGGCTCAACAGCAGAATTCGAGTTTTAGGTAAAAATACAATAATCCTGCTTTTACAAAAAAATCAAGATCTGCTGATCGTTCTAACACAGTTTTACACAGTTCCTGTAACGCTGGAGTTAATGTAGCCTGTATCAGCTAATTCACCTTGTAACCCTGAAGATTGGCGTGCAGACTGCTGGTCACATAGCAACGCACATAACAATCTCATCTAGCTAGTACCTAACAAAAAGGCAAAGAGAAAAATTTAAGAGGAACATCGATAATCTGGAGACGAATGGACTTATTTGCGATTATAATCACTCCAGCTGGTTTCCTGACACATTTAGTCTGCAATGAGAAACTGCCAAACACTAAAATGTTGCAAAGATGAAGTCAGCTTCGTGTTCAGATTTTCCTGTTCCACCTTAAATGGTGCAGCAGTTACATTCTGGTGCCTCAGGCACCATTTATGGTGGAACGGGAAAATTCAAATGAGAAGCTGGCAAATGAGAAGCGACTTTAAAAAAACCTCATAAAAAAAAAACGAACGTTGAGACACATTTTACGAGAAAATATTCCACTTTTGCTGAAAAGTTTCCTGCCGGAGATGCGAGAAAAGTGATTACAGCAATTAGATTTTTTAGCCTATACTAAGACATCAGCACATACTGAGATGTATTTACAGCCAAGATGGTAAAATAGACTCAAAACGTTGATTTTTGTTGAAAGGACAAAATCGCTGTTTTTAACAATTGAGTTGCGACCCCCTGCAGTAAATTTTGGACCATTTCTATTGGTCCGTTCATCATGAAGCGTTGGCATTTTCAAATGATGTAAAAGAGGCTTTGTTCTGACAGTGACAGTACACTTGAGAAGGGGCTGGGGGTCACTTAGGGGCTTCCCAATGTGTGCAGGTGGGAGGGCAGGTTTTCATGTCTAACTAAGTGGGCGTGTGTCTTGTGTGAGCGTGTATGCCTTGTCCAGCGTCCGTCTCCCGCGGTACCTCCTGGTGAGCGCTAAGCTCCTCCTCCAGCTGCTGTGACTCCTCCCTCACGGCGTTCAGGCAGTCAGACGGTGACTGGCGCAAGGACACGCCCCTTTCTGCTGGACTGTACATGCCCTTCCAGAACCTGGAGTCAGGGAGAAGTTTCATTTCATTACATTCCATACCAGTTTGAGGTCCATTACAACACAACTGACCTGTCCATGCTCCACCCACTATTGTGTGCTGTTGTACCTACTGTTGCTAGGATGGACAGGCTTTACAGAATGTTGGCAAAAATGTGATGACTTCAACCTAATGTAAGTCTAATAAAGTTGGAGCGAGTTCATAATTTAAAATTTATTTTGTATGAGTCGCAATACCAGGTGTATGTTTTTCATTGTGCAAATAAGGTAGAAATATTTCATGCAATATCGTGAAAAGGTGCAGCTGGAGAACTTGCAGATCTTATCATGATATCCAGAGAAGAGCTTTTCAGACTTTTCAAAACCAAACAGAAACCTCATCGACTTAATATCTCATTTTTCAGTATTCAGTGTGTCCACACTCTGCCTTTATTCCAGCTTCCATTCCTTTCAGGAGACTCACTTTTTTGTCGTTTTTCAGCTTTTGGCATGATTTGAAAATGCCTTTCGCCCTTTACATTGTGTGTAAATTTCATGATGAATGGACCAAAAGAAACAGCCCAAAATTACTTGGTAAAAAGTCTGGTTCCATTGACTTACATTAAAAGTAAAGCATGTTTTTTCCTTCTCCTGTAAAGTTACCGTTTTGGAGATACGAGGTTTTGTTCAGACAGCAATGATATCCATAGTTAAATGTAGTTTTGAGGGTCGCATCCATTTAGAATACATTCTATGTGAGTGTCGCGTTGGTATGAGTTGCTATGTTGTAGTAAATACTCACTTGAAGCAGTACGGAGTGGTGACGGGTCTCAGGACGCCTTTGCTCTGGCTGTGGTCAGCCCTGTACAGGGGGTTGATGTATTCTACCCTGTTCTCCCACAGTTGAGGCCAGACAGAGTGAGTTCGCTCATGGATCCTAAAAACACACATATAGGAACATCAGAAAAGCCTCAAAAGTGCCTGCTGCTGACTCACCGACTGTGCTTTAATAAAATCTCTAACGCAGAGGTCACCGATCCTCATCCTCAAAGGGCCGGTGAGTCTGCAGGTTTTCATTCCAACCAAGCTGGAGCACCTGATATAACTAACCAAGTGTCCGAAGACTGAAAGCAACTGATTAAACAAGTGGAATTAGAATGTGTCATTTGTTTGTAGTTTTTTTAATAGATAAATAAATATAAATACAGATAAAAACTTTGTTTCCATCTCACCTTAGATCCCTTCTCTCTTTCTGGCTGTTGCCGATGAAGTTGCCATACTGGCAGGAGTGGATGTGTGTGTGCAGCTGTAAGAGGAATCGCTCGTTGAACTCGAAGGCGCAGGGAAACTGCTCCATCAGCTGCCACACACACTCCAGGAACTGATCAATCACAGGTGAAACCTCCTTGGGATCTCCGTCTAGGTGAGAATACCTGGGGGCCAAAGGTGGACCAGTGTGGGTTACACCAAAGGACACGGCAACACCAAAGGGATGATCACTGTTCTAATCATGTATAATTGAATTTTGTCAGTGGAGAAGAGCGGGTTACAACAAAGGACCCAGTAACACCAAGTGAGGGGGTGGGGGGAGTTACAGTAATGTTCTAATTAGGTAGAGCTGATCCATATTGCTGAATTGAGGAGAAGAGTGGGTTACACCAAAAGACATGGTAACACCAGGGAACAACATCACTGTTACAGCTGATATGTATTGCTAAATTATCTCAGTGAAGAAGACTGGGTTACACAAAGGACATAGTAACATGAGGGGAAAAACATCACTGTTCTAATTATGTAGAGCTGATTTGTATTGCTAAATCATTTCAGTGGAGAAGAGTGGGTTACACCAAAGGACATGGTAACACCAGGGAAAACCATCACTGTTCTAATTAGGTGGAGCTGATTTGTATTGCTAAATTATTTCAGTGGAGAAGAGTGGGTTACACCAAAGGACACGGTAACACCAGGGAACAACTTCACTGTTAGAGCTGATCCGTATTGCTCAATTATGCTAGTGGAGAAGTGTGGGTTACACCAAAGGACATGGTAATACTGTCAATTAACTAAACTAATTAAGAGAATAATTAATTCTATAAAACATCACAGCATCGTATGTAAATGTTGAAAGGTGTGGATGTTTGATTACAGTACTGCGCCAGTTTCTGGGAGAAAAACAACCGATTGTTTCAAAGAACAGACCTGTGTGAGAACTTGTGTCCAAACGATACCCAGTCTTTCTCTATCAGCACCTAAAAAGAGAGCGAGATGTGTTTCATTAATGCATTATTAACTCTTGGAGGCTGCAGTTATTTAAAAAATGTAATTTTATCGGAACTATTTCTGATTCACTCTTCATTGAAACATAAACTTTCAACCCATTCCACATTTGTGTTTGTAAGCAGAAGAGGAGATATTTTATTCTGGTTTAGATTTGATGAAAAGTTACTGCTGTCTTGCAGAAAGTTTTTCATATTTTTGTAAAATTTTGGCAAAAAAACAGAATAAAAGTCATAAGTAAAGAGAGGTTAGAAAATGGTCATGTAAAAATGTAAAGAAAGAATTAAGCAAATAAAACCACAAAAACATACGTGCAGTGTGTCCCAATTCAGGGGCTGCATCCTTCAAAGGCGTGTCCTTCGAAGGCTTCTTAGACCTGCGAAGGCTCAACCGAAATGAGACGGCCTGCCCTACGGCGGATTTCCTGAGGCTACTAGCCTCAGTTTAAACCCAAGACGTATATTTATATATATTTAACTTATATTTAAAAGTGTCTCTTTAGCCGCCGTTCGCTCCTCTGCTGACTACGCCATGTTCTCGAATCCTTGCCGGCACGCAGTGAACCACAGGCTATGTTGGCTGGTGAAGGATCCACCTGTTGGATCCTTCGTTGCCATAGAAAAGAAGGACACATTTCTCAGCTGTGTATGAAGGAGGCTTTGAAATGGGACAGCCTAGTCGCGCCGCTGTGACGCAATCGGACCCCAAATGCAGCCTTTGAAGGATGCGGCCCCTAAATTGGGACACACTGGTGGACTTCTTAGTATCACTACCCAAGTCATGTCATGGTTCTTTCTTTGTTAATATTTTTTCTATAGAAATGTGCCAGAAAAGTTCCATCATACATCATTCAACACTGTCTTAAGTTTTAATTGGGTAAATTTAACCTAATAACGAAAACTGGCCTTTTGGCACGCTACAGTCTGTGTGCAAGTTTTGAGCCATATTGGTCAGAAAATTCACATTTATAGTCACATGCAAAAATCTGTATAATGTAGCATAATAAAGTGGCCTGTGCAAAAGTTATGGCACATTTTATATTTAAATTTTTCATGATATATTAATACATAGAAATTATGCTCTAAACTTTGGTCTCGGTAGAGAATTGACTTATTTTCACGTAGAAAATCCACAAATCAGCCTGACTGGGGGGGTCCAAACTTTTACATACGACTGTAGATGCTTTCCCAAATCATTCAGCCAACGATTATCATAATCATCACATGTCGTGCTGTATTACCATGAGTCCTTTGATGGTTCTGTAGAACGGGTCTAAAAGCACACTGGCCACAGAGCAAGCCTGAGCTGTACGATCCCAGCCATCCGAGCAGTGCACCAGGACGCTCACGCCCTCCTCCGCCACGGCCTAAACACAAACACATCCGCTTTAGAGTGCCAATAGAAACAATATACAAAAATGACTTCAAAAAACAGCATCGGACCTTAAAGCATCCCTACTTTCAACACAATGGATAATATAACAAATTCACTAATACACACTGCTGTGCAAAAGTCAGAGACCACCTTTCATGTATTTCACTTCGTCAAAACAGCCATTCATTTTAGATGATCTTTATGATATTAGAAGATAATCCACTTGCATAACTAAAAAGGGAGTGTCAAAGAACATAAGTGGAAAAAACTGGAGTTTCCAAACCTGATGTTCAAAAAAATGATTAAAAAGATGGGCTCCTAACAACCACCTGGAAGACCTGGTCGACACCCAAACTGCCCTCATCAGATAAACAGCACTTAAAGCTTTCATCTCTGAGAGAGAGGAGAAAATCAAGCTGCTTCAGATCTGAAAACATCCACAGGTGTTTCTGTCCATCCTTCCACTGTGAGAAGACGACTCAGCGCTGTGGGTCTGAAAGGATGTGTAGCTGTCAAGAAGAACCTCACTGAGAAAAGGAGACGGACACATCAAACAAAGAAGCTGAACGATGGACTGACCACCCCAGAGTCCAGACCTCAACACCACTGAATGTGTTTGATTACTTCAGAAAATGATCAACCAGCTTCTAAGACTGAACTTTGGAGGTGTGTCTGCAGATTCTTTGAGAAACTGAAAGTGAGTCTCCTGAAAAGAATGGAGGCTGGAATAAAAGTAAAGAGTGCAAACACTAAATACCGAAAAATTATATTTAGTGTAAATATATGTAATTATTTTCCTGACACTGAAAAATGAATAAACAGCACCTGATCTCTGTTTTGGCTGGAGATTAACTAAATGAAGGGTCTCTGACTTCAGCACAGTACTGTATGTGTAGAATAGATATGGATCTTAAACAATAACAGGCTACTGAAAGCTGAAAAAAGGGGCAGGCCTCAGATTGGGTGCCCCCTCGCACCATTCCGTGGTTCGTGCTTCGGTATCCTGCATCTTCATCTCTGTCAGTGAAATCTTCAACCGTGCATTTACAGTCATATGCCAAGGTTTGAACACCCCAATCAAATGACATGCTTTGCTGAGTTTCTAAGTGAAAATAAGTTATGATGTCACTGCTGTACAACATATAAAGCGTGCCATAACTTTTGCACAGACCACATTCATGTTTTATTTTTCTCCCATATGTTAATTTCAGCAAATAAACAGTAACTGTGCATTAAAATGTGCAGAAATTTGTTATTTTCACTTAGAAAATCAACAAAACACATCATTTGACCAGGGGCGCCCAAACTTTTGCACACGACTGTGTATGTACTGGATAATCATTGGTGAGATTTCACCTTGATCAGAATACGCAAGCTGATTGGCTCTTAGTCTCCATACTCAATGGCTCCACCTGCTGGACCATCACTGATGGTCATTTGATGGTCATTTGGACCTCGATTCAAAAGACACGCTAAGCATTGCGCACCTTAGCGATGAAGACGCCCGCGTCCAGCACTGCTTTGATGTGTTTGAGCCAGCCGGAGTTCTCCAGCCCCCACAGGAAGTCCCCCATAGATGGAGACCTCAGGTCCCCCACTGTAGAACACAAACATATGATAATAATAATAATAATAATGATAATAATAATAATAATAATAATAATAATAATAAAGGAAATCGCCCATTGAGGCCTCCTACTGTAGAACAACCACAAACTGAATAGTATAGGAAGCAATGACATTCACAACTACTGAATGCAGACAAAGGAACCACAGTGGTGACCACCTGACCACTGACCACAACTTCATCTACTACCATTCAAAACTTTGGAATCACAGTTTTCAAGATTGATAATATTATACAATATAAACCAATCTGGTTCTATTTAAATATATAAACTGGTTTTTGAATTTGTAGAAATCTGTAGAGAAATTAATATTCAGAATGAAGTTCTACTAAAATGAATATCCAGAAAGGAGTTATATTAAAATAAATATCAGAATTAAGTACTCATAAAAATAATATACAGAATAGAATTCTAAGCCCCACAGACCATCCTGATTAAAGTTGCAATAAAAGTTATATTGAGAATGAAATTATAATAAATATATATTTTTTATAATTTATATTTATATAAAATATTAATAATATCCAGAATGGAGTTATAATAAAATGAATATCCAGAATGGAATTGTATTAAAATTAATAGCACACACACACACACACACACACACACACACACACACACACACACACACAGTCTCTCACATGCGCGCACACACACACACACACACACACACAACACATCAATAATAACGTCCACATCAGCATGGCAGCGACACGTACGTACACACACACACACACACACACACACACACACACACACACACACACACCCCACCAGCTCGAGAGATGATGTAATCACGCACCGTCTGTGAGCTTCTGCTGGCTGTTCCTCATCACGTGGATGTTCTCGATGCCGATGAAGTGCAGCCTGATGTTGGTGTAGTGATCTTCGTTCTCGTAGCCTTTCCCTGCCGCGCGGTTCGCCATGGCGTTCAGCTGCGAACACCAGCACAGCGGACGAGAACTTCAGACCAGCACATGCATTACAATCCAGGATCCATTTAAGGGGGGGCGCGATGGGATGCCATTCCCCCCGGTCATAAACAAAAACCACCCCCCTTGTAAAACAACCATCCTCCCTCTTTAGATACGTGTAATATCAATTTAGATCTCTATAACCAACATTTTCTTTCCAGAAGAGTTTTTCTTTCCAATTTCTCCTCAATTCAGTCGTATTCAATTCCACCCACTAGTTAGGACTCCCCCAATCGCACGATACCACCAGCCCTAGGAGGGTGAAGGTTAGTACAGGCTTCCTCTGAGACCTGTGAATCGCCACCGCATCTTTTCAAACTGCCGCTCATGCAGCATCACTACCTGCTGTTCCATACAGTGAGCAGCAGCGAGTAGCTCATGTCTTACAGTGCGGAGGTAACAGAGCTACATTACAGTCTAAAAGGAATGCGGTTGACCCCAGTGCTACCCCAAAAGCCGCTGTCTGTGATTATCATACGACAACTTTATCTTTTGACCTTCTATTGATGTTTACGCCGCTCCTCACCTTTGGCCGGGTGTCCACCACGTACATGTACTCGCTGGCCGGGTTGGACTTCATGATAGCCTGCAGCATCTGTTCATCCTCCAAAGAACGAGCGCTGAACCCTGAGAGCGGCTGACTGCTGCGACACACTGCGGCCTAGAGAGAGAGAGAGAGAGAGAGAGAGAGAGAGAGAGAGAGAGAGAGAGAGAGAGAGAGAGAGAGAGAGAGAGAGGTGATGAATGATAGACAAGAGAAAGAAACAAGGACAGAGAATGATTCCAAAAGGATGAAAGGGGATGAGGAGAGAAAGAAGACAGGAAATGAAAGAAAGAAAGAAAGAAAAGAAAGAAAGAAGAATTCTCTAATGGGGAGCAGTCCCAAATGCATCTATTGATTTAGGTAGTGAGTGAGCAGTAGACATTTGACATGAGGGAGGAGGGAGAAAAAAGGGGGTATGGAGTAGAGTCAGGGAAAAGAATAGGGAGTAGGGAAAAGGGAGTAGGGAATAGAGATTGGGGAAATGGGAGTAGGGAGTGGGGAGTAAAGAGTAGAGTAAGGAGTAGGAAGTAGGAAGTAGAGAGTAGGGAAAAGGGAGTAAGGAATAAGGAAAAGCGACTAGAGAGTAGAGAGTAGGGAGTAGGGAATAGAAAGTAGGGAGTAGAGAGTAGAGAAAAGAGAGTAGGAACTAACGAGTAGGGAGGAGGGAAAAGGGAGTAAGGAGTAGGGAAAAGAGACTAGGGAGTAGGGAAAAGGGAATTGGGAGTAGAGAGTAGGGAGTAGAAAGTAAGGAAAAGGGAGTAGGCAGTAGAGTACAGAGAGTACGGGGAAAGGGAGTTGGGAGTAGAGAGTCTGGAAAAAGGAGTAGGGAGTAGCAAAAAGGAGCAGGGTGTACAGAGTAGAGAGTGGAGAGTCGGGAAAAAAGAGTAGAGAGTTGGGAGTTGAAAGAAGGGCAAAGGGAGTAGGGAGAGTAGGGATCAGCGATTAGGGAGTAGAGTTGGGAGTACAGTGTAGGGATTAGCAATTAGGGAGTAGAGAGTAGGGACTAGGAAGAAGCAAAAATGGAAGTTGAGAGTAGGTAGTAGGGAGTAGGTAGTAAGGTAACAGTACATACGCTGGTGTCTCTGTGGAAGTAGGACAGAACCGGGAGGCGTCCACGGCTCCTGAACTTCGCGCTGCCGACAATGACGGCGGGGGACGCTGACTTCGGCACAAACAGTTCAGACGGGTACGTGTCACACACCTTCAGCACAAACAAACAAATAAACAAACCAACCAACCCTGACACTGACAGGAAGACTGACACATTACAGCAACAGTCCTAGTTTTACGTACATGTTTTACCCCCTCAGTCCAAAAGTAACTGAAGACGTTCAGTGTCTCAAGTTTCCTTCTTTAGTTTTTGCACTACGAGTCTAATGTAGCTAACAAGTAATGGAAGCTAATACCCCACCAATTACAAACATGCTAACTGCATGTCTGAATCATCACATCAACCCATGTTGAGCTATTAGAGTTATTAGACCTGCTCATGTGTTTTCTGTATTACATACTATTGTTTATAAAAAAGGACGAAGACACACAAAATGAAGGCTTCAGTTTGGCTGCTGGTTCTGTTTCTAGCTATGTGATGTCATTCTGACCGAACCACTGCTTCATTTCACACTGAAGTGACTGTAAAAGACATAAAGGTACAGCACTGACCCTGTACTCGTGATTGGCGGGGGTGACGTGCCAGAGGTTGCTAGGAATGCCCATGCGGCTGAATTCGGCACGCAGGTCCAGAAAACCCCAGGCCTTCTCCCGCTCCTCCTTATCCACGTTGGGTTGGAAGGAGAAGCAGAAGAGCTCTCCATAGCGGTCTGGGGGAAGAGAGGGAACATGAGAAAGAAGGAAAGAAAACTGAAAGTGTACAAACACAGACAACAATAGCTGACTAAAAGCAGAAGTTCACCACCACTGTGAACAGTTCCGACTTGGTTTCTCTAAAACGGAGCATTTCACATCTAAATCGTTTTGTTAATACAACCCCATTTCCAAAAAAGTTGGGAGGCTGTGCAGAATGTAAATAAAAATAGAATGCAATGATGTGCAAATCAAGTAAACCATATTTTTAAAGGAAAATACTACAAAGACAACATGTCAAATGTTGAAACTGAGAAATTTTATTGTTTTTTGAAAAATATATGCTCATTTTGAATTTGATGCCAACAACACATTCCAAAAAAGTTGGGACGGGGGCCTGTTTACCACTGTGTTTCATCACCTCTTCTTTTAACAACACTCTGTAAGTGTTTGGGAACTGAGGAGACACTGCTGTAGTTTTGAAAGTGAAATGTTTATCCCATTCTTGCTTAACATAGGATTTCAGTTGCTCAACAGTTCAGGGTCTCCTTTGTTGTATTTTCCATTTCATGATGTGCCAAATGTTTTCAATATGTAACCGGTCTGGCCTGGAGGCAGGCCAGACTCTTAATACGGAGCAATGCTGTTGTAATACATGTAGAATGTGGTTTGACACTGTCTTGCTGAAAAAGACGTTGCCTAGATGGCAGCATATGTTGCCAAAACCTGTATATATCATTCAGCATTAATGGTGCCTTCACAGATGTGCACATCACCCATGCCATGTGCACTAATGCACCGCTATACCATCATGAATACTGGCTTTTGAACTGTGCACTGATAACAAGCTGAGTGGTCTTTAGCCCGGAGGACACAGTGTCCATGATTTCCAAAAAGAATTTCAAATGTTGATTTGTTGGACCACAGGACACTTTTCCACTTCCCCTCAGTCCATTTTAAATGAGCTCAGGCCCAGAGAAGGTGGCAGTGTTTCTGGATCCTGTTTAGGTACAGTTTCTTCTTTACGTTTTAGAGATTTTACTTGCATTTGTGGATGCAGCGCCGAACTGTTTTCACAGACAGTGGTTATGAGAAGTGTTTCTGAGCCCGTGCAGTAATTTCCACTTCAGAATCATGTCTGTTTTTAATGCAGTGCTGCCTGAAGGCCCCTACATGCAGAGATTTCTCCAGATTCTCTGAATCTTTTAATGATATTATGTACCGTAGATGATGAAAAGCAAAAGTTCTTTGTTATTTTACATTGAGAAATGTTTTTCTTGAATTGTTGCACTATTTGCTCATGCAGTCTTTCACAGAGTGGTGAACTCCTCCTCATCTTTACTTCTGAAAGACTCTCTGAGATTCTCTTTTTATACCCAATCATGTTACTGACCTGTTGTCAATCAACCACCAGGAGTTTTTTTAGCATTACACAACGTCACCAGCCTTTTGTTGCCCCCGTCCCAACAACATGTTGTTGGCATCAAATTCAAAATGGGCAAATATTTTTCAAAAAACAACACAATTTCTCAGTTTCAACATTTGATTTGTTGTCTTTGTACTATTTTCAATGAAATATAGGGTTTAAATGATTTGCACATCATTGCATTTAGTTTTTATTTACATTTTGCACAGCGTCCCAACTTTTTGGAAAAAAAAAAAAAGTTGTATACTAAAGACTGAATTATGCAGAAATTTTGAAATTTGGGTGGAATTCCCCTTTACATGTTTTTCATGTATTGATTTTCCCTTTTTTTTCCCCCCAATTTTCATAATGGAGCAGAGGCACATATAGATGTATCTCATTGGACTGCCACTCTGGTGTTGTCCACCTGGTCGTGAGAGGCGTATGAGTGAAGCCTGAATGTCCGCACAGTCCTTCTCCTGTGGGAGCAGCAGCTGGTACACCTGGAAGTTCTTGCAGCGGATGATGAGCGGACTGCCCGAGGGGGTGGTGGGGGGTCGCTCAATACTGCCCACCAGGCTGTGTAGGACCTAAATATGAGACCACAAGATACGATCAGCAACTGGCCTGTCCAGGCTCCGCCCACAAATGCATTCTTTCATAGGAACTGTTGCTTGGCTGGACAAGCTTTACGGAAGGTTGGTAAAAATCCCCATTCAGCCTCACGAGTACTCGCCCTAAATGTGACATAAACTGAGTCTGTTCTACAGTTTCTCATTAGGCTGAATGAATAACTGACTCTAAATGTAGGTATTGTGATATAAACTGAGTCTGTTCTACAGTTTCTCATTAGGCTGAATGAATAACTGACTCTAAATGTAGGTATTGTGATATAAACTGAGTCTGTTCTACAGTTTCTCATTAGGCTGAATGAATAACTGACTCTAAATGTAGGTATTGTGATATAAACTGAGTCTGTTCTACAGTTCCTCATTAGGTTGAATGAATAACTGACTCTAAATGTAGGTATTGTGATATAAACTGAGTCTGTTCTACAGTTTCTCATTAGGCTGAATGAATAACTGACTCTAAATGTAGGTATTGTGATATAAACTGAGTCTGTTCTACAGTTTCTCATTAGGCTGAATGAATAACTGACTCTAAATGTAGGTATTGTGATATAAACCGAGTCTGTTCTACAGTTTCTCATTAGGTTGAATGAATAGGATTGATATGCAAATGAGGCCTGTTCTGATTGGCTTTGCCTCATTTAAAAGGCAAGCTCTGCTGAAACGCTCCTTATAACTTCATATAGCCTCAATTGGTGGCGCTAAACTGCTTTAGGCTGAATAGGCACATTTGCAGTCATGTGCAAAAGTTTGTGCACCCCTGGTCAAATTCCATGTTTTGTGAAAATAAGTGAACACGTCCTCTACAAAATAACACTTCTACATATTTTAATGCACAATTTTTTTCAATATGATAAACTCAGTAAATAAATATATATTGCATGGTACATCTTGAAACTGTGGCACTGTTTTCCATACCACATAAAACTACTGTTATAGTGGGCTTGTAACAAATATCAAGGAGCTTCAAATGGAATGAATTGTCTCTACAAATAAAGGTCAGAACTGTCCAGGCTGTGGTCTTCTCTCTGTGGTTCTTTCTAGACGTGAAGGCTGAACAGGAAAAAAGCAAGACAAGAAAACTACTGATGCCTTTGACCTTTGCTGCTGAAGACTTTTGAGAGAACCTTGGACAGCAAAGATAACAAACAAACACCTCTCAGTCGAAGGCCAGATAAACCCAAAGTCCTATTTTGGACATGCACAATACGGCCAAAAGTTTGTGGACACCCAAGGTTTCTTGCAAAATCGAGAGTATTAAAAGGATTTTGTCCTCCTCTGCTGCAGTAACTGTCTCGACTCTTCAGGGAAGGCTTTACACGAAATGTTGGAGAACACTGCTGTGAGGATTTGATTGCATTCAGCAGCAGGAGCACTAGTAAGGTCAAGTGTTATTGTTGGGTGATCAGTTTTGGATTATAAACGCAACTCTAACTCATCCCAAAGGTATTGGTTGGAGCTCTATCACTCCAGAGAACACAGCTCCACTGCTCCACAGACCAATGCTGGGGGGCTTCATACCCCTCTAGGCTATGCTTGGCACTGGACATGGTGACCTTCATGGTGAATCAGTTCATTGGAGAAGACCAATCTGCTTGGAACAGATGAAGGTAACAGAGGAAGACAACCAGCGACAAGATGGATGGATACAATCAGAGAAATCACGAACCAGCAATTAAGACGCCTGAAAACCCAAACAGAAGACATTCTGGAGAAACACGATCCTTACGGTCAGTATCGGCTGGTAGTAGTGGGCAGTACGAGGGTCGAAATTCTTCAAGTAGTTTTGTCAAAACCACAAATAAGTGCAGATAACGGGATATTCAAATATGCCAAACCGCTTTAGTGTCATCCCTTTTAGCTAAGCGTCCGAGTCAGGGATGTTTCCGTCACGTTTCCAATGAAACTGAGAGCACAGCTGAGCCTCGATCACCTCCCGCTGTCTGGTCCATTTCATCTGAAGGAGTCCACTATGTGGACACAACCCACTGGTTGGTGTGATGGACACCAGAGCTCTTCCTCTCGTACCGCCTAAAAGGAGCCACCTGACTCGACCAGCTGCATCAGACAAAGCCACAGTGGAGCAGCTGGTACTGACAGCATGAATGACCATAATATTTCCCAACTTCCAGCAGCGTCCGACGGTCAGGGATGTGAGTTTGAGACAAATGACATAAGACAAGACACTGCAAGCTGTATTTGGCTTCTTATTTGAATTTCCTGTTCCACCTTAAATGGTGCAGCAGGGACAGTCAGGCTCCTGTACAGTTGCCAGAATGTTGCACCATTTAAGGTGGAATGGAAAGTTCAAACAAAAAAAATGCTGGATGAGGAGCCAACTTCAGCCACTTAGTACCCAGTTCTGCTGGGCCTGCAGGGCTAGTGTTGGAATATGGTTATAGGTTTTTTTGTATATTTTTCAGTTTTGTTTTTACTGTTGTGCACAATAAATATATTTCAGACTTACTTTGGTTGTTATACATGGTTGTTAATAAAAATTGAAGGGACATCCTAGAATAATAAGCCACTGTTAAAAAAAGGTTGAAGCATCTACAATGATTTTATGTAAACAATATGTGGTAAATTCTTGACACCATCAGGAATTTAAATTATAATATACATTTTTGGCCATACATCTGCCCACTACTACATTTACATTTATTAGTTTATTAATTTGGCAGATGGAATAGTACATGTGTGTAAAAAATAATGTTTAAAAATGATAAAAATAATTCAGGATTTTTTTGTTTCTAATGATTGGGTTGTTGCCCTTAAATAAGATACATTTTTAATTATTTTCAATATAGATTCTTAGATGCATCACGATGCGGACGTGGACGATGCTGAATCGATTCACAAATGTAAAAAAATTTTCTAAATATTCAATTTATAACGTAATGCTGACGGAACGCAAAAGGTGGAACTTGGAAGTGCGGAAGTGCATCGCCCGGACAGTCTGTGGTGTGCGCACTGCTTTAAAAGCTAGTGCAGGGGTTGGCAACCCAAATGTTAATAAGAGTCAATTTGTCCTTTTAACCAAAATCAAACCACCCTGTGAGCAACAACACTGAGTCCATTTTAAAAGAGTAAAAGAGCCGTTTGTTGCCGACCCCTGAGCTGGCGTATGGAAGCACTTTGGCCTCTATGGAGTTGAAGGGGGAAAAGGGACCTGAATAAGAGCCATACTATACGCAAGTTGTGTCACACTAAACTAAAATATTATGGAAACGACAAACATGAGTTTGCCCGTTTCCACCCGTTTTCCTAACGGTTGTACCAACCAGAGGACTTCTATTCTATACTTCTAACTTCTATTGCCAAGGATTTGCGTCCGAACTCAGTCGTTGAGAACCAGGGCTTTCGCGCTACGTTGGACACTTTGGAATCACTGAAGAAAACAGGGAGGATAACGTGCTGCGTGGACATCCATCGCCACAGCATCTTATTTCACCGTAGCGGCGCATTTTATCACAGATGAGTGTCAGCTGGCATCTCCTGTGCTCCAAACAAGAGCAGTGAATGAGAGCCTTCCAGATTCGACACATCGCTTGCGTTTGTTTTACTAGGAAAAGCCGCCGGAAGTAAATTCATCATGGATCATTACAAATACTTTGCTTTAGAACAGGGGTCTTTAATTAAAACTCAATAAGGTCCAGTTAGAGAAAATGTCCTCAAGCAAAGGTCCAGAACATCATAATGTCTAACTTGCATCATGATTCAGTGCCATATACTGTTTACTGAAGTAGCCTAGTAGGTATATCAACATCTTATACAGTCAACAACTGAATGTCAAATCAAATAAAGTACAATTCAGTCATATTTCAACATTTATTGTCAGTTTTCTCTTTTTAGAGCGCGGCATGTGAAATAACCTCCCTCTGACTCACTTTCTTCTCCGACTGCTGTTTCTCGCCTCGTCCCTCCCCTGTGTGTGCGTCACTCACTCGAGTCTCAGTGCTCATCGTAATGCACAGATCTGATTGGCTGAGTAGCATCACACGTGATATTTACAACGCATGCGATTGGTCTGTGAGTCTCCTGGGACTCTAAAGCTACCGTAAAGGCTAGAAAAGCTACGCCGATTAAAATAGGACCACTCCATCGAAATGAAAGAATTCTCCATAGTTTATAGGTTATAGGTCCAGGTCCGCATAGGACAGCATCTGGGTCCGGACTCAGACCGCGGTCCGCCTATTAGTGACCTCTGCTTTAGAAGTACAAAGTCGTCACACAGTGAGAAAAGAAAAAGAAATCCTGTATAGAAAAAAATGCATCGATAATTGTTTTATAATCGCATCGCAGCCCCCTAAATCGCAATCGAATAGTGCCATGAGGTTCCTAGAGACTCCCACCCCTGCTCACCACATAATGTTAAGCAAAAAAAATTAAATAAAATGAAAACATCAGGCCAACAGAGTTGTTGAGATTATTTAAATGTGGCCCTTTTGGTGGCTGAGTTTGACACCCCTGCATTACACTGTACAAAAATAAAGCCAAAGCAAAGTAATGAAAGCGAATCCTGAGTCCTTTACAATGTCAGCTGTGTAACGCGGCTCTTTCTGAAAGACACACATGACCGACACAACGTCACACAGGTTTCAGTTCCTACCCATGTTTCCCTGCGTGCGTCCGAGTTCTCCACAAAGATGGTGTGGGTAGACGAGAGATACAGCGTCCCAACAAAACACTTCCTGGGCGTCAGTCGGTCAATCAAACGCACGTTTTCCACCTGCGAGAACAGAAAGACGTAAACAGACTTACATCTTCATAAAGGTCCAGTGTTCAATGCTGTAGAGTGACAGTTCAGTTCAGCCTGATCCACTCAGACTGGTTTCCCGGCAGAACATAAACACTGAGCACAGCGGCGCTTCGCAGTGCTTACAGAGCTACTGAACTAGCCAAGAGCTAACGTTAGCCCTGAGCTAACGCAGTGAGCACAGGCTAACATGCTAACCACAACACAATGATACAATACGAATCAATATCCAATAAAAAGAGCGTTTAAGTTAATCATCGTTCAGCATGAATGAGCAGCTTTTTAACTCTAATTATTTGGCTGTTTTCTTAAAAAAAAAGATATGTTTTTGATATTTTTAGTTTAAAGTATAAACATCTTATGTTGAAATGATACAAAAATGCTAATATAAACATTCAATTATGTTAACTGATCTTAACTTATTAGCTTGTAAATAACAAAAACTCTGTAAAATGCTATTTTATGATTTTATATAATAAATAAATATCTTACATTAAAATGATAAAAAAAGGTATAGTAAAAATAAAAATGTTAAATAATTAGTTTCCTATATCTGATATAATATTAAATGTATATAATGTAATACATAAATTGTAATATATATATATATATATATATATATATATATATATATATATATATATATATATATATATATAAAAACACACACTTGTTTTGCATTGCTTGTGAGGACTTCCATTAGTTTCTATTGATTACTGCATTCTTATAGCCAAATCATCTTGCACTTAACCCCACCCCAACTCTAGCCCCAGTATCCCAAAAGCAATTTCAACCTCTTTTTTTTCAGAAAAATATCATATGTGGTGAAAATGCTGAAAACGATGACCAGCAAAATGTCCTCACTTGAGCAAAAATGTCATGCTGTCCTATCATTGTGAGGACAAGTAGTCCTCACAAGGACAGCAAGGGCTGAAAAAGTGTATCTTTCAGTTTTTGACATAAATTTGAAAATGCATGCTGTCCATTGACTTACATTAAAAGTAAAGTAGTTTTTTTTCCTTCTCCAGTAAACATTTTGGAGATACGAGGTTTTGTTCCAACAATAGCAACACACACATATACATTACATATATATATATATACACACACACACATATAAAGACAATGGCACATAGAGTTGTTTTAATCTAAATTATTGAGTAAATCAACAAAAATACATCATCTTTTTAATAAAATGTAAAAATCATGCATCTCTTTTTTCTATAAACCCACATTATGATGCCGTGATCCTCATTCTGACGCTGCTGCCTGAGACACGGTTAACCCTTCCTAAAGCAGCCTGTATGTCATCAGTGCCCCCCCCCCATTATCTACCCCCCCCCCTTTCTCCCCCCCCTCCCCCTCCCCTATCAGCTGGGCCAGAAGGCCTTCAGCCAAACACAACCGTGACAAAGACACACACGCACGCGCGCACACACACACACACACACCAGCACGAACACGGTCTGAACTCATCAGCCGCTCTCCGGCTCTCACTGTGACCGTGACGGGGGGCCGCGCGCCCCCTCCATTGTCTTACAACGCTAATGTTATCCAGCCGGTCTCCGCGTCTCACGAGGCCCAGAGCTCGCGCTGCGGGTGATGATGAGACACGAGCATCGTTTCTTTGAGAAATAGCATGGCGGACGGACGGCTCGAGCCCGGACAGGCCGTGTGTGTGTGTGTGTGTGTGTGTTACCTTCGGGGTCCTGATGTGCTCCATCCTCCGGTCTGTCTGTCCGTCCGTTTGTTCGCTGTTCCGTGGGCGGACGGACCCTGAACGCCCCCCTCTACACCCCGCCGACCACCACTAAACGCGTGCACTTCGATACCCGGTTGGCTCGCGCAGAGCTCGCGCCATGGCTCTTCGTTTGTGTACCTCGAGCCGCTGTGAGCTGCGGAGCGTGTTGGGCTTTTTTGTTTCCCACCTTTATTCCGACCAGCCCCGCCCTCCACCGCTACTATTGGCTAGTAGAAGCCCCGCCCTCCTGCCTTACCGTGGGCTTGTAACTCGCACTCACGAGGACCGCACAGTCATACCTGCGAGTGTGGAGTTCTGGCCAATCCGAGCGAGGGAGGGCGGGGCTTGACGTAATGCGGGTGGGAAACAAAACAGCAGCGCACTCAGGATCGTATGCGTAGTTGCGTCTCTGTGCGCATGCGCGCGAGCTCATCGGCCTGTTAAAGTGGATTATACTGATGTGCACTGATGTAGTCAGACCACTGACTGACAGTAGATCTAAACATAAAGGGAAATGTTACCATATGACTCACTGTGAGGTATTAATGATAGACCACGTTTAACTGGACACACTGACATTTTATTATATCATCATATTC
Source organism: Colossoma macropomum (assembly GCF_904425465.1). NCBI lineage: Eukaryota > Metazoa > Chordata > Actinopteri > Characiformes > Serrasalmidae > Colossoma > Colossoma macropomum. The sequence continues at coordinate 455,060 of NW_023494796.1, read as the reverse complement.
ATAATTTGAGCTCCGGTTTACTTTGAGGTTAATCCACATTTACAGTACAGCTGAGTGTAAGGAGAACAAAAAAACAACAAAACTGATAAGAGATGAAGAAATAGATTTATAAGACAATAATAAACAAAGATAAACAATAAAACAAGGGGAAAAAACAGGAAAAAGAATTCAATGAAATACAAAATCTGAAATGTATTTAGTTCATTTAAACAGCCCGTCCTACATTTTTTCTTGTATTTTAGAATATTTTCATTGTTTTTTCGTATTTTCGTTTTTCCTCTCTTTAACTGCTGAAGGTTTCCGCCAAAGCCCTTATAGGAAAGTCTGTCCCCATCTTTGCAACGCCACCGGGCAGTTATTTCCAGTCATTGTAGACTAGACTCCCCTCTCTCCGAATGAAGAGAGACAAAAATACTTGAAACTGAGGGTCAAATTACTGTTTCTAACACAGATTCAAAATCACTGGTAAATCTGACCAAAACTTAAATGGTTAACATCCCTGATAGCAAGAGGATAGTGGACCACTGTCGGCCCGCTGATGGCAAAGCTGGCGGTCCGATGGCGTTTTGCTCAGCGTTTTCCAGGCGGCCCACCGGCGGTTAAGCGGAGTATTAGACAAATTTCTACTCATTATTTTTTCTGGTCTCAGTTGTTTGTAATGTTTGTCTAAGTTTATTTTCTAAAATAAAAGTCTCTGTTCATTTAAAATCTTTTTGAGGAGATTAAAAACTAGTTAAAGTTTGTATGCAGGACAGTAATCTGGGTTGTCCGAGGGTGGACCAGCAGTGGCAAACAGTCAGCGGGGTGCTGACCTTATCAAGCCAGCGGACCGAGGTATGCTCGCTACTGGGGAGTACTCTAAGGAATTTGCTAATGTTGCTAGCTAGCAAAGATAATATCATAGCCTTTACCTTAGATATACATACCTAGATGCCTCTTTGTCTGTTGTTCTCTATGTGAGGCGATACGTCTGCACGTCCGGCATGTTGCAGAGGTCAAGATCCGCTTGTGAACAAATTCACTTGTATTGAGAGGCGATGAGTCTGAGGATTAAATCGGCCACAACTTCCTTATTTCTCAACTGATTTTCACCAGATTTGTTTTGTTACCATCCTCAGACGAATCAGATGAATCTAGCCTGCACGGATCTGCTCTCGGTAGCTTTTATTACTTTAATAACTGATCGTGATAATTAGCCATCCAGACCAGCAGGAAAGTATTCAGTCTGCACCCGACGTTAAAAACACAATCTCACACACATCAGCAAATCCATCAATGAGTGAATCACTTCTAATCTTAATACACACAACAATAAAATAAACCCACAAAACACAGTAAGAAGGATGAAGCTAAAGTTGCCTTCCTATTCGCCAGCTTCTTGTTCGAGTTTTCCTATTCCACTTTAAATGGTGCAGCCGTCACTTTCTGGTGCCGGAAGCTGCACCATTTAAGGTGGAATGGGAAAACTCGAACAAGAAGTTGGTGAATAAGAAGCTGACTTCATGTTCGTGTAAGAAGGTGCCAACGATAATCTATTATGAATATCTACACAGATTAAGGAATGCTATAATTTACCACTACAAAGCTTTAACCATCACTGTAAATAAATAACTACTACATCAAGTTAAGATCCTGAATAGACTATTAAATGAAATAAGCTTCATATAAAACCAGAGGAAAAACGATCACATCAACAGGGTCTCTGTGCTTCACCAACCACACGACCGTATCTACATAAATATCACACAGACAATACACATCACACAGACATGAGTGTGGATCGCTGTGTTCCCTCCGTTATATAATCCTATCACACTTTCTGAGAGTAATATTCCTGAAATAGTGTAATTTTGGACAGAATCTTTCTTAAACTGCCGCTCTGTAATGGTACTGAATGCAGTCCAGCAGCGACGTTGACCGCCCTAAAATGGCGGCGCCATTGACATGCCTGGCTGGACCCAACACGGCATCTAGTATATCTATGGCCTTTACTGTTAGCTCCTACTCTAAGGGATTTGGCAATGTTAGCTATTGCAGCATGACTGAAGTTACTTTCAGAGATGTTGACAAATAGAAATGCTCTAAAATTGCTTGGAATAAAATCTCATTACATTAACTTACATTGGAAGTAATGTTTCTGCCCTCTTCTGTAACTATTAACATGTTTTGTTAGTTTTCTAAGTAAAAATAGGTGAACATGTCCTCTACGGGTGTCTCCTTTTAATGCACAATTTCTATTTATTTACTGAGTTTAACATTTAAAAAGTAATAATAAAACATAAAATATGAAATGTGACTTTTGCACAGGCCACATTTTATTCTTTATTATTTCCCAATATGTTAAATTCAGCAAATAAACAGCAATTGTGCATTAAAATAGCAGAAGTGTGCTCTCTGTAGAGGGTGTGTTCATTTATTTTCACTCTCAAATAAGCAAAACGTCCAGACTTTTGCATATGAGCTTCTCAGAGTAGATCTGGGACCAGATTCCTCTGTTGTTTACTATGACTTCATGAAAAGGAACAGATCCTAGATCAGCACTCTGAGAGGCTTTGTGAAAACCACAAACACACCTGTTTCTAAATGAGCAATACAACACAGTGTAACTAGCAGGTGGTGACCTGCAGAGGGCAGCATCGTCTTGTGGTTCTCAGTCCTGGACTTGCTGCACCACTCAGTTTCTCTTCTCTCAAAACTCCTTACAGAAACATCCTAACTCTAATTTTATCTGTTTAGTCACCATGACAACTTCAGTTTGGACTGAATTTAGGAAAGAAGCTACAGAACAACAGGTCTTAACTTCATGATCTTATTAACCTCAGATAAGAAAACAGTGTTACACAAACATCCTAACTAGACCGAATCTCCTAAGTACTGTTCTAACTTTAGGATAAACCTCAATAGAGTCCTAACTTCTGTTTAAACTGTCCGTTTCTATCGTTTTTAGGCAGCGACAGGCAGCATAGTTCACTACTAGCATAATGATGCTACATTTATTTATATTGCAAAAAATCTCAGACACTGCAGACACGATTCTCACCATCCCCTCTTATTAACTTCTTCTGTTAATGTTTGATAAAAACTCGTCAGATAAAATATTACACTGATGGTGGTGAATAATAAGGAGACAGACCTGAATGTGTGGCTGTTAATTAGCAGGAATAACGTTAGCGCTCTCAGCTAAAGCGTTTGGGAAATGGAAACTGAAACTGGGGAGCGCCGACGCTCTGATAAACAGCAGGGGGCACTCTCACAGTATTTGTAACTCCCAGTTTATCAGACAAAGTTTTGTTTTGACCTTTTTTACATTGTCAGCAGTAGCTTTCTAGCTAACTAGCATACATTTTTAACATTTTTTAACATTTGATTGTGTTTACGTTTCGGGTGAATGGCCAGTTACAGACATCACAGTTGATTGAGTGGTTTAGGGTTTCCTAACTTGAGATAAGAGGCTGTGAGATAAGATAAAGTTCTAATTTAAGATCAGATTTGCTTCTACGAATTTGTGAAAGATCTTATCTTGACCTGTCAGATCTTAACTTAAGACAAAAACATAGGAAGTTTCTGTGATACTGAAAATAAACCAACTGGAGCCGGAGGAACTCTAAGACCTGCAGGGCAGTAGTTCTGCAGAACCACCATGGTGGCATGAAAAGGCCTTAAACTGGAAAATCTGGTTTGGATGAAAAAGAGAATCTTGCATGATGAAGGGCAAAAATGCACTTCGGCTCCGACACAAAGGTCCTATATATACCCAGATCAGGCATAACATGATGACCATCTCCTTGTTTCTACACTCATTGTCCATTTTATCAGCTCCACTTACTATATAGGGGCACTTTGTAGTTCTACAGTTACAGACTGTAGTCCATCTGTTTCTCTGCATACTTTGTTAGCCCCCTTTTACCCTGTTCTTCAGTGCTCAGGACCCCCATGGACCCTCACAGAGCAGGTACTATTTGGGTGGTGGATCATTCTCAGCACTGCAGTAACACTGACGTGGTGGTGGTGTGTTAGTGTGTGTTGCGCTGGTCTGAGTGGATCAGACACAGCAGAGCTGCTGGAGTTTTTAAACACCTCAGTGTCGCTGCTGGACTGAGAATAGTCCACCAACCAAAAACATCCAGCCAACAGCGTCCTGTGGGCAGCGTCCTGTGACCACTGATGAAGGACTAGAGGATGACCAACGCAAACTGTGCAGCAGCAGATGAGCTATCGTCTCTGACTTTACATCTACAAGGTGGACTGACAAGGTAGGAGTGTCTAATAGAGTGGACAGTGAGTGGACACAGTGTTTAAAAACTCCAGCAGCACTGCTGTGTCTGATCCATTCGTACCGGCACAACTTGGAGATATAATCCCTCCAGGATAGGCCGTGCCTGATAAACCCCCAGGGAATTGTCCAGGGGACATCCTGATCAGATGCCCGAACCACCTCAACTGGCTCCTCTCAGAGTGGAGGAGTAGCGGCTCGACTCTGAGCTCCTCCCAGATGACCGACCTCCTCACCTTATTAAGGAGAGTGTAGCAACCACCCTGTGAAGAAAGCTCATTTCTGCTGCTTGTATTCGTGATCTCATTCTTTTGGTCATTACCCAAAGCTCATGACCACAGGTGAGGGTCGGGATGTTGACTGACTGGTAAACAGAGAGCTTCGCCTTATGGCTCAGCTCCCTCTTCACCACTACAGTCTGGTACAGTGACCACATTACTACTGTCGCCTGTCCCAGCCTGCGGCCGATCTCACCATCCCTCTTCCCATCACTCATGAACAAGACCCCGAGATACTTAAACTAAAATCATATTTTTATTATTCAGTATCTTCTTTGTGTTTTTAGTTTTACTTGTTTACTTTCTGTAGAATGATTATCTGAGCCTCACCACAAGCATTTCAATGCATGAATGTCCTGACATGTTGTGCAAATGACGAATAAACTTGAAACTTGAAACTTATGAAATTTCATGAGTCTTAGGTCTCCAGTCTGAGTTGAATCATGAGTCAAATGCTGGCTCAAGACACAATCTCTGGCTTTTACCGCACCAAGAATTGTGCAAACTGCACGTCCAAATCACACACTTGCCTCGAGGCTGTTCAGTAACTCTAATAGACTTGATTTTCTGGTTCCTGACATTGTAGAACACATTGTGGTAACACTTTCTATGAATGTCACGTTTGTAAGCATCTATAAACACATTTATAACATGTTATAATGCCTTCATACAGCATTATAAACATGATTATAAACATTTATAAAAATGAATTCCCCTTTATTGCCATGTTTATTATACATTATGAATTGTTAATATAATGCATTATAAGTAGTGTTGATAACATGTTATAATGTCAGTGCCAAAGAAGTCAGTCCCAGCTTGGAGACTGCAAAGTAAAGACAAATACCAAGCTAACGGTGGTGAACATTACCTTTCCCACATTGGATAAAACACTGATGGCAGCTCTAGTTTAAACTCTGACATTTGAAGCCTGTAATGAGCTTTATTGTGAATGTTTTAGTGTTTCAGTAAATCCTTCAGTAAATACTTCAACTTGAGGCCTCACTCTGAACACTGGAGGAGGCTTTAGTACAGTACGCTTCACTTTACTTAGAGCGGACAAATACGACTTATGACCTCTTATAATTTGTTATTAACAGTACTTATAATGTATTATGTTAACCATTCATAATGCATAATAAGCATGGCTATAACTTGTAATGCATTTTTATAAATATTTATAGCCATGTTTATAATGCCTTATGAATGCATTATAACATGTTATGAATGTGTTTATAGATGCTTACAAAGGCGACATTCATAGAAAGTGTTACCCACATTGTTATCTATAAGCATTGACTAAAGTACATAGCGTAGCTAAAAAACACCAGCATACATCTTGAATCTTGAAATGTATCTGTAATTTTGTCCATGTTTATAGGTAACAGTGTCCACTTCAACAAGCCTACTTCAAATTACTGTTCCCACTTTTTTGAAGCGTGTTAGCCATGCAATTAGCATGATGCTATTGCTACATGTTAGCTACATTAATCTTGTAGCTCAAGTGCAAAGCTTGTGTTTAGTGGTTAATTGGCTTCCATTGCCTTAGGTTTAAAGACATCGCATTGCTAATGTGTTGATAGTAACTAGTCATTTTTTTACAATAATCTGTGTTGGGTTTTTCTTGAATATGTCATGAAAATGTCCACAAACAACAGAACCCGGGGCTGAAGTACAGACATTTCCTGTCTTTAGTTGTGAATTTGTGTCTCCACAAATTCATATTACAGAATCTTATTTTAAATTGGAAAATCCTAAACTGCTCGATTGAGGATGATATCGACTGTTATGCCTGTTTCCAAGGAACCGATGATACGCGCACAGGTGAAACGTAAACATGTAATCAAAATAATGTTAAAATGTAAGGCAATTAGCTGGACAGCTAATGTTACTGATGTCAAAACAAAATTAAGTACAATAAACTGGAGCTTATGAATATTGAATATTAGCTGACTGTGCTAATGTTATTCCTCCTAATAAACAGACACATGTTCAATTCAGTCTTCTCATTTTTCATGTTCCATAACAGTTTCTGTCCTAAATTCAATCCTAATTGAAGCTGTTGAGATATTTTAGCCAATACAACCAAAACATAATTACATTGCTTGTAAAAAATTACATTGTAAGTGGTGATCATAGGGGTCCAAGCACTTTCAGAGATAACACAATGACAGTGAGATTTTAGAATGGCCTCTATTTATAGTAACTTTTGACAGGGGTTCTTAAAAAGAGATATTAGCCAAATTTGGTAAACACTGACATTGGTATGGTAAGCAATAGGTTATTTTTAACAAATATTTGAAAATATCTGGAAAGCAGCATACATTTTTGACATGACTTGAATTGCCATAGCTGTTGAACTCAACAAACTGAATCTTTCTACACTCTTCATCTTTCAGTACCCAATCCTGGTCCTGGAGCTCTAGATCTAGATCTGGATTGTAGAAAGATTTTCTAAGCCCTTATAAAACACACCTGATCCAATTAATAGATGCCTTCAGAGGACAGGGGTGCTGGATCTGAGCTCTCCAGGATGGTGGATCTCCAGGACCAGGATTGGTCTACAGCAATTGGTCTACACCTGTTTCACTATATGAATGCACCGTAATGCTTCATTTTCGTTTGAAATCGCTAAATTATCTAAGCCAAATGTTCCAAGCCTCTGGCTCCGTGCAAGGGGTTGGTTTCTGAACTTGTCCCATTTTTCACTGCTTGCAAGTTTACAGGTCTGTATTTGGTAGTTGTGAAATTATTAGCCAGTAGAATAAAAACAAAAGCCAAGCATTTAATCCCCTTGTTGCCTGGGGGGGCAGTCATGGGCTGGAGGTGGGGGAACCAGCCCTGCGACCGGAAGGTCGCCGGCTCGATCCCCTGAGCCTACAGTACCTGACTGAAGTGCCCTTGAGCAAGACACCTAACCCCCAACTGCTCCTGGATAGGGCTGCCCACCGCCTCGGGCAAGTGTGCACACTGCCCCCTAGTGTGTGTGTTCACTAGTGTGTATGTGGTGTTTCGCTGCATGGATGGGTTAAATGCAGAGGTGAAATTTCCCCATTGTGGGACTAATAAGGGTCTCTTAATCTTTCAGGTGTTTCAACCACCTTTGCACTAAAAGAAGTTCAATATGTGCTTGTCTAATAATTATTTAAATGTTTTTTTTTATTTGTTTTTGTTTTGTTTTTACTTAACTCTGGCCACAATGAATAATCTAACCATCTCCTACATCTGCTGTAAACATGCCTACTTGCATTGTAAAATGGTGCCACAGTAGTACAGTGTGATTTTAGAGTTTAAAGGCTGGGAAAACCCCCTTCTGATGATGTATCTTGAAGGTGGGAGGACGTTTTGAAAACTGCTTTGGGCTGGATTTTGGGGGTTGGTCTGAGTTAATTACAGTAAGTTGCTGCTAGGAAGCCACATATCTGTACTTATTAGCCTTCACATCAGTGGTACGTCAGGGGATTTCTTTAGCGCAGTGGGGGGATTCCCAATAGCTGTATGTACATCATTTTCAGTCATGAGCTCTATCGAAATGCATTGCTGCACTATGGAATATGAAATAACACGAGAAACACCATTTTAAATGCTGGTTTTAGGCCAGTATGCCCCTTTAATTGAACGGTAACAGTGAAAAATCAAACATTATTCAGAAAGTCACAGAGGAAGGGAGGGTGTCCCTAAATTTTTGATGGGCTGTTTACATCCAGGCCTCAACCTGTAATGTGAAGTTATCTATACAGTAATCTGTACAGACAAGTGTGCAGCTGTCATTTACATTCTAGTGAGCAAAATGTTCAGATTAGTTTAATCTCTGTTTGTTTTGATAAGGCGTTAAGCCGTCACGCTGTGGTCATGACTTGCCAGGCCGGTTCTGGGGACATTAAGCGACCTTTCAGACTCAGAAGTGCTTACATCAGTGATTATTCTGTCAGTGCATACAAGTGTAGCATCCACCATGTTATTCAGCCTTAACTGACTTTTACATTCAGATGTATATGTTTACTTATTGATTAGGGGTCCAAGCACCAAAGGTCTTGGTCTTCTTCTCCTCATTATTCTTTTTCTCTGCTAAAATGCTACAAGAGTAAAGCTCCAATCTCTGCTGCTTTTCACCCAGGATGATGTAACTCATCACAGCTGGGAGGATTATGAGGGTCTTCCACACATCCACCCACTTTAAACAGTCAGTACGCCAAGTTTGAGTCCTTAGAGCCAAGGAGAGATTTCTCCCTCTGCAAAGTGAGTGTGTTTGTTTGGCAGCTGCTTTGGCAACAGCGCCCTCCGACACAGAGAAAGATAAATGGTATTTCTCTGCCTCAAGCTACACTGACCTGTGAAGTCATAGGAGCTTCAGGTCCAGATTTTCTCTGTGGCAAAAATTAATATCCGCTGTCCCGTCCTGTGGTGAACAAAAATGCTCCAAACCCAATTTTGTCTTGTGTACATACAACTGGATCATCTGAATTGAGGTCATTAAGGAGACTCGACTCCTGAGTTCACTCTAAAGATGATGGGTAAGTGATTACAACAGGTTTGTGAGTTTTGACCAACATATGATGAGGGGAGAGAACTCAGAGTACCTGGGCTGGAGTTCTGGGCGGCTTCTGCTTGTAGCTAGAGGGCCAAGCCCCCCATAACTGTGGTAGGACTGATGTAGGGAATGAGCAACAGGGAGGAGATGGGGTGGTGAAATCTTCATCATAAGGAATGGAAGGTAAGGATGGGAATATATAGGGTGTTAGATTGGAAGGAGGAGGGGTTTCAGGCATGTTCCTCCCCCACCCAGAGAGAGCGAGGCCATTTGTGCTCTCTTGGACTCCCGGCCACAGACGTCTGTAGCATCACCAGGGATCGTACGTGCGATCTCCTGATGACAGGACCAACGTTTAGATGGTTGCGCCACTCAGAAGCACGTTCATGCTCGTTGACCAGCATACCAGCATATGGTGACCAGCTATGCTAGTCTATGCTGGTTTTTCTAGCAGGGTAGTTAATGCGCTGTTGTTTTTAGCTAACATCTGTTGACTAGCTAGCGTTAACTTACATTCTAGGAAGTCTTCAAGAAAACTGTCAGTAATTTATAGTCTAGGTCAACTAACCGCAACAAAATCCCAATCCTTATTGCTCTCAGTCATACTGTAATCTATAAAAATGGACAAAAGTACATTGCGGTCATGTGCAGTCAAGCCCTTTGCATGACTCGGAGTGCACAATTTCAAATGCAAATGCTCCTGGCTTTTCTTAACTGCTAGTTAAGTTGTCACTTTGACATGAGCGAGTGATGATGTCTTGTTTTTAAAACTCTTCAAACGCCGCTGGGACCGGCCTTGGCACTGTAGCCTTCAGCTATCCCCCTGATAAACACTCCGAGTGTCAGAGATGTCAGCAGCTAAGCGTGAGAGCTGAGCAGAAGCCATAATCTCATAATGCCACCAAGGCTCAGCAGGGAGATACGGCCTGGCACGAACAGACAGACGTTTACAGTGGAATGCAAAAGTTTGAATGTCCCCTGTCAAATGACGTGTTGTTGATTTTCTAAGTGAAAGTTAGAAACACATTCTCTACAGAGAACAAACGTATTATTACTGAGCTTCTGTAGTGGATGTGTTCGCTTATTTTACCTAGAAAATCGTCAGAGCTTGTCATTTGACCAGAGGTGGCCACATTTTTGGCATACAACTGCAACAGAATGGAGTAGTGACCAATTTCAGGGCTCAAGTTGGCCACTACTGTTGTGACTTTCATCCATGTTTATAGATCACACTATCATAGAGTGTCGAAAACTTCAAGTAAAGTAAAAATTGGATCTGTAATTTGTGAGGAACTTTTAAAAACTGCAGCTGTGTTGGGGTGGATTTGTTGTGGGGGCTGTTTGAAATGTTTGTGGGTCATTCTACAGAAACGAGAAATTCTCTGATAACTGAAAGACACAGTGGACTCACTATGTGCTTTTCTTCATAGATCCTCAGAAAACAGGTAAAAGGAAGTCGAGTGATGTCATCAGTGTGACTTTATTTCAAAATAGGAGATTGTTTGTTATGCAGTAACACCAGTGACACGACTCCTGGCGACAACTTTCATTATATATTTTATAATATTTATTTGGCATTTATTTTCTTTATGTCATTTAAATCATATATTCCATAGTCATGTATAGATTATTGTAGTTAAAATTGCAGAAAAACGTTTTTTTTTTTTGCAAAATATGGCCTCAGCCTTCACACATGACTGTGAGGACGAGCTCTTCTGTGGTGCTTGGAATTCTAGATAATTGATTTAAACCAATATTGCCAAATTGAGGCTCAAGAAGGTGTAATTGTTAAAATAACTGTTTTATTTTAAAATATAAATAAATTGTAACCCTGACATGTTTTCAAAGTGTAATATATCTGTAAACGCTAGGGACACAAAAATGGACATTTCTGTAGAATGACCCTTATTTGTTTGTTTATTTGGTTAGCTGGTGAATGCAGAAGGAAGCCAGATAGCCATCGTACGACTGTAGTAACCGTCTTCAAATCATCGTTACAGTGGAAAGAACAGATTTAACAAAAATGCATCATCAGATGAGGAACACAACAAGCTAAATGCTAAAGTTACCATGGCAGCAATCTGGCTATCTAGATCCCTTTCCTCAGTTTGGCCTCTTTTCTCTGCCTGAAGAGACTCATTTCTGGCGTCCATTTTCTGTTTAATAAAGACAGAATCATTGTTTTCTTCACAGCGATGTTTGACGACAGAGGTAAGAGTCATGCTAATGCTAGCTTGGTTGCGTTTTTCAGCCTCTAGCTCAACGACTAGCAGTCAGGATTGGTCGATGCTGGGTATTGTAGTGAGACAGATATTTGATGTTACCCTGTTAAAAATTTCATACAAATTCTTAAATGTGTCTGTTTCCTAATGGTGCACAATACTCAGTAATGCTATGTAGTGCTTTCCCGATAGTGGTTTCGCAGGAGTTCTGGGACTGATTCCAGATGCATTTGATGGTTTCTTACTGGGATCTAAAGGTGTCCTACAGGAAACTGGTGGTCTGTAATAGTAACTATTGGGCCAATCCCCATTAAGAAGTGAAAATGAATGGTTCTAACTGGCTTTTTCAGGCCTTTCTGGTCAGAATGCCTCTTTAACAACTCTGATGCCAATACTAATAAGCTTCCACTACTTGTTAGCTACTGCTTTGGCTGATTAACTACATTTAAAGTGAGAATAAAAAGGGTTAATTTAGGTTTAAGCTTCATTTTTTTGCCAGACTGTTCCATTAATAAAATGAGTAATACTTGCATCTGAAGTCTGTAGCTCGATTTGAATGCTACATGCAGTAAAGTCCTGTTGAATGAGGCCTGTGTGCATCTAGATCAGCAATTATGGTCTGGATGGAGGCCCAGTGTGTAGACAGGCCTTTTACCGTGACTGTATGAACGAGAACTTGCTTGATCAGATTGATTGTAGCAAATGTTGACAAGTTAGCTTGCTCAGTGTGCATCTCATGTTACACAAAACTCAGCTCTCTTAGCTTTCAGGACAATTTTGAACGCCACATTTTCTCTCCTGTGCACTTTCTGCTCTTTGATTACATAAGAGCTCCAGCCTGTTAGGCTGCCATCGGACACTGGATGATATCACCTTTCATAGCTAGGTAGGGTTTTATTTTACACCTAAGCACACAGGAGGAAAGGCAATACGGCAAATTTACAGGAATGAGAGGAACGTGGAGGTCTTGTTACACTCGATTCCAGTTAGGATGTTACAGTATATGATGTACAGTACTGTGCAAAAGTCACCCTTTGTTCCATTTTTCTTTTGCTTAGTTTCTAGTCAGAGCGGACACTGAGTACTTTGATTTTCAGGAGATTTTTCTGAGGAGATTAGATTTAATTTAAATCCACTTGTATAAGGAAGAAGATAGTCAAAGGAAAATGAGTGAAAAAACATGAGTTTCCAAAACTGGAGTTCAAAAACCGATTAAAAGATACAGAGAAAATGAGACTCCTAACAACCACCTGGAAGACCTGGCAGACACTAAAACTACCACCATCAAATGAACAGCACTCAATGCTTCCATCTTGGGGAGATTACTCGGAATTTGAGGAGCAGAAAATGCAGCCAAGTTCTAAGACTGAGCTACTCTCCAAATGTTTACCGTTGATGGAATCAGTAACTTGGAAAACATAGAGAGTTGACAACAACCCTCATCATCATAACCTAAAAGGTCCATATTATGAACAGGTTTTCTTTGGTGTAAGAGTTTCATGTAAGATGTAAACATTGTTACATTTTCAAAACATATCCAGACCAAACAGTTCATATATGGAAATTAAGCTACCTGTTCGGAAACCATCATATTACTGTCACAGCCGTGAGCCTGTTTCCATACAACTGTCTGTTCAGCCAACGGGTTTAGCCCCGCCCATTACCGTTAAAGTGATGCGGAGTGTTGTTCCTGCAGACAGTCTGTAGCCGAGTAATTAAATCTTAAGATGTGGGAAAAAAGTTTAAATACTGTGCTGTTCATGGCTGTTAGGATGCTTATTTGTATGAAGTTTAGTACATAATAATAATAATAAACATAAATGCTAAAAAGCAATAATAATCATAGTAGTAAATAAAAAAAATAAAAAAAATAAACCATTGAAAATTACAACAATATAGTGACTTAATAAGATAAAATAAGGAAAAATAAAAATATGATTAATAAAATAAAGAAAAAATAATAAAATAAAAAATGAAAAATACCTAAAAGATAAAAGATGTAAAACAATAGCTTGTCACTATATAAACAGTTCACATAGTATTGGAGAGTACAGAGTAGCTTTTCCCTTCTATTTCTTGAAATGTGGATAAACCTGCAGGCAGCCTTTTACAGCAAGAAGAGTCAATGTTGTTCCACTCAGCACTGACGGCTTCAAACAGCTGGAAAACACTGCCGAGCGAATTCGAGTTTAATGTGAGACGAAATCTTCTCTATAGGGTGTAAATCTGGACACTGACCAGCCAAACCTCTAGTAAAAAGTACATTTTTTTCAGTGAAAACTTATCTTTAAAGCTTTTGACCAGCAATTCCAAACTTTTGAAGGGTTTGCATGTGTAACATAAAATTAAAAAACAGTTAAATAAAACATAAAATTATAGACTCGTGAAGATCTACAGTGTCTGATTTCTGCTATATATAGAAAAAAAAGCTAAGCACAGCTTGAGCAGTATGTACCGTGTAATACTGTATGAATGCTGATCTCGCCCTTCGAGTGACAAAGCATCTGACATTAGATGTATCTAGCAGTGCAGTTTAGGCCCATATTTAAGATGAAGATGGGGTTAAATCATCGAGAAGCTCCTGACCTGGTCTAAAAACGTTATGTTCAGCTAGCCGTTAGGACGGGTGCAGCTGGCCAGGTCCCTAACATTAATGTCCTTAATGGTCTGCAGAGTGATTGTTTGTGTATTTGTTGAGTCCAAGCAAAGAGTCGTTTGCTGAAAGACATGGTAATGCTTCTGGCAACCTGAATGTCCCTGAGGACTGTTAACACACACACAGACTACTGTGTAATATAGTGTGTGCAGTCCGGGCATTTGACCCACCACTGTTTGAATTATTGGGGCAATGCCCCACCACTTTTTGATTGAGCTCAGGACACTTACACTGACCAAAAAAACCTCTTCTCTTTTCAAATTGCACAGACCACTGACCTATAGACCTTCCAACTCAGCAGCCGTTGTTTAGGCGACTGTACACACTGTTATTTGCAAGTGATCAGATTGGAGCTGTGTGTCCAGACACCACCAGCCTAACTGCATGGGTTGCCGTGGTAATGACATAGGCGTCAGTAACTACGTAGCTATGCTGGTGGCATGGACTTCAAACACGGATGCAGGAGAGATGGAGGAGCATCGTCTTGCCCTCCAAACCCTTCATGATTCTCTGGCATAAACACAAATCTTTGGTGCTCCTCTTGAATCCCAGCACGTTGTTGTTGTTTGTCATGTTGTGAGATACTTTGAAATCCGATTTGAGCAGCCAGACTGAGACCCGTCTGTAAAAATCCGATTGGAATCGCATTTCAAACCACCTCAAAATGAGGTGTGAATCTGATAAGTTGGATTTTGTGTGTTCTTCAGAGATATTAGCTAGCAAAGTTAGCTGAACTGAGCTGGGCTGAACTCAGTAAAGCACACAGGCTCAAAAAACAAACAAACAAACAAAAAACAAAAACAAAAAAACAAAAAACAAACACTGACACTGTTTATGGAAAGGTTTATAGGTTTATTGGAACATGATACATGTCAGGACCAGGGGTCTCAAACCACTGACTTCATGCAGCCTGCCTCATTATTACCATGTCAAACAAATCAAACAAATCCATTGTAAAAACAATCTAGATTATCTGTCCTGTTTTGCCAACTTCACTCACAGTAACTTCACTCATGTTCAGCAGGAACATCAAAGCTACTACAGTAACCGTGTTATTGCATTGTTACGTCCTATTAAGTTTACATAATTTCATTGAACGCTAAAATATGAATCAATGTCGATTCCGAATCAATTATGGATGAATTCTTTGTATACTTCTCATATTATTAGTAGTATTAGTATTATTAGTAGTAGTTATAGTAGTGATAGTATTAGTAGTACTAGCAGTAGAATTAATGGTTTTTGTGGTTTGTGGTGACAGAAGAACTGCTAACGAGCATAGACTAAGATTCGTTTAAGTGCGTTTATGTGTTATATAGTTAAAATTCATACGAACATCAAACTACATATCGCTGCTGTCGGAACAAAACCTCGTATCTCTGAAATGGTAACTTTACAGGAGAAGCAAAAAACTTGCTTTACTTTTAATGTAAATCAATGGAACCAGAGTTTTTTCCAAGTAATTTTGGCTCATCTCTTTTGGTCCAATCATCACGAAATTTACACACAATGTTAAGAGGAACAGGCATTTTCAAATTATGACAAAAACTGAAAAACGTCAAAAAATGGAGATACGAGGTTTTGTTCCGGCAGAAGCGATTTTTCGGCAATTCAGGAGTCAGTTTTAGGCCCCAAAAAGAAGACAAATCCAGGAAAAAGGGGGATGTATGGTGACCCTACGGTCTTAAAGTTTCTCTAACACACACACACTGTTTCAGTGCCTGGGTCTTACACCACCCTACAGGGCTCTAAAACCTGCCAATGGGTGGTCCGAACACAGGGGTGTTCGTACTTCTGCGTTCCTGTCAGACCATACACTGTGTTTAAACCCCTACACACTACACAGACAGGGTCAGCTCTGAGAGAGGTCTGTCCTTGTATGGCCTTTCACTATCCAACAAGTTATTTATACCACACACACACACACACACACACACACACACACAAAGGAAGCCACAGACATTGTGTGTATGTATGTGTGTGTATGTGCACCTTAGAAATAGGGGGATTGTTTGACTTCCAAACTGAAAATATATCAACATCAATTGCAATTATATATATATATATATATATATATATCAATTTATACTGGTTCTGCTTTACTTCATTTCTACTTCTACTATTTAATTCAATTGGAATGTGTGGCATTAATAAATAAAAATAAACCCCAGGTTTGACCGGGGTAATTTAAGACTAGGCATTACCATCATAAACAGGTGATGCAATCACAATTAGGTATAAAAGGAGCATCTCTGGAAAGGCCCGAAAAATTAATAATCCAACGGTTTAAAAAAATACAACAGTTAAAAAACAATATTTCTTAACAACCAGAAGGATCTAGGTGTTTCACCCTTTACCGTGCATAATATCATCAAAAGTTTCAGAGACACTGTAGAAATCTATGTGCATAAAGGGCAAGGCTGAAAAAAAACCCTCAACTGAATGCCCGTGACCTTCAACCCCCCCGGGCAGCACTGCATTAAAAACCAGCGCACCTCTGTGATGGAGATCACCACGAGCTCGAGAATACTCTGACAACCCGTTGTCATTAAACACCTTTCGCCACTGCATCCACAAATGCAGGTTCAGACGGTACTATGCACAGCGGAAGTCAAATATCAACAATGTACAGAAACGCCGCCGACTTCTCTGGGCTCAAGCTCCTCTGAAATGGACTGATGCTCAGTGGACACATGAATTGTGGTGTGACGAGTCCACTTTCTATTTCCATAAACAAATTGTTTATGTAAATAATGGACATGGTATTCTTGTGGCCAAAGAAAAAAATTACCATCCAGATTGTTACCGGCGTAAAGTTTAAAATCCAGGGTCTGTTGTAGTTTGGGGGGGTATTAGCGGGTATCTTGCAAATCAAAGCACCATTAACGCTAAACACATTTTGGAGCAACATGCACTGCCTTTTTCAGGGACGTCCACGATTGTTTTAACATGACGGCACCAAGAAACATTCTGCATGTGCTGGACTGACCTGCCTGTCTGTTATTGAAAATGTTTGGCAAAATATATGGATCAATTGGTGTCTTCATTCACTAAAAAACATTTGAGTGCTGTTAAAGGGAAAAATGATGTAACACAGTAGTGAACATGCTCGTGCCCCTACTTTTTTGGAATGCGTTGCAGGCACCAAGTTTTGAATCCATGCTTTACAAAAAAAAAGTAAATACGATAAAACCTCAAATCCTCAAATATTTCAGTTTTATTACTATTTTCACACACTGTCCCAACTTTTTTTGAGGTTTCAGTTTATAAACCTTAAGTTTCAAAACATAACATCCCCAGTCAATGTATGAAAGCTGAGCTGCAGAAACAGCCTGCTTTAAATTACTGGTTTTTGTGATGTCACAAACACCCAACACACTTGTACGTATTCAGCCAACAGCAGTTCAGCCCCACCCACCTACTCTGGAGTAATAAGCAGTTTTTGGACTGGACTGCTTTTTTAATAGGGTGCGATACGGGGTAGCCAGTCTGAACAGAGCTCATTTACATATATCAGTCTTAAAGGTGCAGTATGTCCTATGGAAAATAACAGAATACAAGAAGAATGTAGGATATAGGCCCTTTAAGTTTAGACAATGACATTTTTTTGGATGTAAAGAGCTTGAAACAGATAAAAGACCGAAAAGAAAACCTATGTAGCTCTCTCTCTCTCTCTCTCTCTCTCTCTCTCTCTCTCTCTCTCTGTCCACTCTTAAAACATTAAAGCCTCCAAAGGCAGAAACGTTCTCATACACATATTAGAGAAATATAAGAACTGTACCAAACCAAATGCGTTTTTCTTGTAAAGCTCCACCTGAACTGATCTCACCTGTCTCCAACATGGCTTGTTGAAAGTATGTGTTGATTCGACTACAAGCCGTAAGTCGAAAATAATCAAAATCACACAATGGGCCTGTTGCTTAAAATGTAAACTAATTAGTAAGAGTCTAGTAAGAGTTTGAGTTTTCAATAGGCTATGTACTCCTTAAGCCTCCTGTATTGACCAGTCATGAGTCCAGTGCTTTTCTTTCTTTCTTTCTTTTATATGTAACTGATCTTATTGAGCGATCCTCCCACATTTCGCATGAGGATCCCCTCGAACGCATCCTGCAGTTTTTCATGTGCAAACTGCACATTTAGGTTTGTGCACCAGTTCCGTATGTAACACGTGGGCAGAATGTGTCCGTATTGTGTCTGAAACTGGCACGAAAGGCTTAGTACATCAGGCCCTCAGATTCCTTAAAAGTGGTGGTGATAGGAACCAGGGGTCGCCATGACTACAACACAAATATAGACATTTTATTTACTATCCAAAACCACCAGTGAACCTACACGAGTCTTCTGAGTTTGTATGTAATTTCGATGATAGTAAAATAGAGGAAAATCTGGAAAACCTCGTTTTCTTGGGGACTATTTTGAACGTCTTGCATGTATCCCTCCACTATGAATGAATTTTAGGCCAATGCCCTTTCAAAGCTATTGTAAAACCGTGTCTCAGGCATCGCGCTCTGTATTCATAACCATTTGAGAAAGTACCGTATGAAAATACCGTATGTAGTTACTTTCTGTGAGAGAGGTTTTAGGGGTGTTCAACTCTTCAGACGTCTGGTTCCGTTACTGCCACTGTGAACACACTGTGATCTGAGTTGAAACAGAGCATTTCATGTCACACCAGTCAGAATAACGTGATCTTGTACAGAAATGTGAAGTCAGTGGAATTCACCCTCAACCCTCTTCTGTTTTACTCTAACTGCTGAACTAGCATCCCCTTTTACCTGCCATACTCTGCTGTGTATGACTGTTCAGGAGCTGATCTGAGATTAGCTTACACACTTGCTTTGCTACGCGAACAGACTTTGATCTGTTGACCGTTTGACCTTGGGCAGTGATGAGTGACGCTAACTCTGCTTTATCAGTAGCTCACTGTTAGTGTGATGTGTTTGTGTGTCTGAGTGAGTGTGAGTGGACAGTTGTAGAGTAGTGGCATAAATCTACATCTATGGAATATGTGATTCAGTGTAACTGTTGATGTGATATATTTGCCTAATATATTATGTAATAATGGTGTTGATGTGAAATGTGTGCAATATATGATGCAATAACAGTGTTGATGTGATATATTTGCATAATATATGATGTACTAACGGTGTTACTGTGATATATGTGTGTAATGTATGATGTAATAATGGTGTTAATGTGAAATGTATGTAATACATGATGTAATAATGGTGTTGATGTGTGTAATATTTAATGTAATAACGGTGTTGATGTGATGTGTGTAATATATTATGTAATAACGGTGTTGATGTGATGTGTGTAATATTTAATGTAATAACGGTGTTGACATGATATATGTATGTAATAAATGTATAATAACTGTTGATCTAATATATATGTAATATATGATGTTATAACTGTATAATACATTTTATTAATGTGCAACCAATATTTACAGCTGACTTTATTGAGAGAGAGAGAGAGAGAGAGAGAGAGGGAGAGAGAGAGAGAGACAGAGAGACACAGAGAGATGTGCTTCAGTAGCATTCTTTTAAACAATATTACGTAAGGTACTTCTTAGCTT
The DNA here is from genome assembly GCF_904425465.1 of Colossoma macropomum. Lineage (NCBI taxonomy): Eukaryota > Metazoa > Chordata > Actinopteri > Characiformes > Serrasalmidae > Colossoma > Colossoma macropomum. The sequence continues at coordinate 435,519 of NW_023494796.1, read as the reverse complement.
TCCATGACTGCCTCTTGTGTCATTTCTAAATAGGGTGACCGTGAAACTATGAACTACTGTGAGTGGTCACCAAGCTAGTGGACAAAGGCCTTTTAGTGTAGGATATTAGTAATATATTGTAATATACTGGGCTATAATAATAGTATATATACATACATATACACACACATGCAATCAGTGTGTCCCTTACATATATCTATATATGTTCCTATATGTAATAAGTTCAATATGTATTATACATGTGTAAGAAGCTATATGTAATAATATGTCTCGTGTGTGTTATACACATTTAAATGTCTGTGTAAGAACAATATGTCCCATATGTATGTGTGTCTTTGTAATAATAATAATATGTACATCATAATATGTAAGTACACATATATGAGTATAATGTGCTTCATAAGTATTAAATACATGTACAAATTAATATGTAAAAATAATTCTTGCATGTCCTGATTTTAGTAAATGAAACACTGATCTTTTCTTCACATTTTGCACCAGAGTGAAGATGCCTGTGTGTATTTGTGTGCGTGTTTATGTAATAACTGGTCATGTGGGCAGTAGTTAGACCTGTCAGTAAAGCTAACAGTCCCTTTAACTGCCACATCCTGTCTGGATGCATAACAGGCCACTTTGCATCGGCATCTGAGTGTGATAAGCTTCCGTATGAAGCTGTTGTTTGGTTTTTCTATCAGAGTAAAGCAGCTGCATTTTCTACTGATATGAGAGTCTATAATTAAAACGCAGATAGAGCCTCTTTTGCTTGTGACACTGTTATTGTCTTTTTGTCAGCTGTCTGCTATATTTTTTATCTATTGCATATTTCAGGAGCACTAGCTGTTATTTAACGAAGGTATTTAACGAATAACAGTTAATTACTATTACAACAGCAAACTTAATTATGTTAGACAATATATAAACACAATGATATTTAATGGATCCAGACTGAATGAATAACCGACTCTAAATGTAGGTATTGTGATATAAACTGAGTCTGTTCTACAGTTTCTCATTAGGTTGAATGAATAACTGACTCTAAATGTAGGTATTGTGATATAAACTGAGTCTGTTCTACAGTTTCTCATTAGGTTGAATGAATAACTGACTCTAAATGTAGGTATTGTGATATAAACTGAGTCTGTTCTACAGTTTCTCATTAGGTTGAATGAATAACTGACTCTAAATGTAGGTATTGTGATATAAACCGAGTCTGTTCTACAGTTTCTCATTAGGTTGAATGAATAACTCACTCTAAATGTAGGTATTGTGATATAAACTGAGTCTGTTCTACAGTTTCTCATTAGGTTGAATGAATAACCGACTCTAAATGTAGGTATTGTGATATAAACTGAGTCTGTTCTACAGTTTCTCATTAGGCTGAATGAATATTGATGGCCTTTTTGTCTTATCTATTAAACCTAACCTTCAGCCCATATCGCCATTGTGTCATATCAAGCCCAGAGTGCCTGAGCAGTTAGCAAAAATAGGTCAGAACTGTTGATGTTGCCACATTTTTAGGTTGTTTTGCTGTTCCTTGATGTGACACTAAGACGAACTGACACAGTTTTCCACTTACCACAAATATAGACAGTTAGCAAAGGCATTTTTGAAGTTCACTTCTTGACATTTGCTTATTTGAACAGCTCAGCACGGAAGGAAAGGGTGTGAATATTAAGCCATGCAGTTAGCACAATGCTAATTTGCAACGGGAAAACCTCAGGACCTTCTAGGTCTTCAGAGAAGGCCTAACGACAAGTGTTGTACTCATTCTCTTATGTCATTGTTTGCCAATGTCCAATCAGGACTGTTATCTAGGTAAACATAACCAAGCGAGCTCTCCCAGTGGTTAGGACTTCAGGAGCCGAACTGAAGGCCTTACACTTTAGATTAGCTACCAACATGATTAGAAAGTGACAGTGGAATCAACCAATCACGTTTTGGTTTACAATCTGACGGACCAATTTTGTGACAAAACTTCTTCTGGAAGTTCTAGATACGTTACTGACTGTGAGTTGTAGTCTAAACAGGTTTCAGGTAGTTGTTGTGAACGGCAAACAGCGGCGGGTATTCACAGTCAATGATGTATCTAGAACTTCCAGAAGAAGTTGGACGAGTAGCTGAAAACCATAGCAGCCATCTTGAGTTTGTCTGTACTTCTGTCCAAGCAGTAGACTTTAAAATGCCTTTGCCAACTGACTATATTTGTGGTAAGTGGAAAACTGTGTCAGTTTGTCTTAGCGTCACATCAAGGGACAGCAAAACAACCTAAAAATGTGGCAACATCGGCGGTTCTCAGTTATTTTTGCTAACTGCTCTCCACTTTCTAATTATGTTAGTAGCTAATCTAAAGTGTAAGGCCTTCAGTTCAGCTCCTGAAGTCCTAACCAATGGGAGAGCTCGCTTGGCTGTGTCTACCTAGATACTACGCTGACTGTGAATATGCACAGCAGGTTTCAGGTAGTTGTTAGGAAGGGAAAACAGCGGCGGCAGCTCTAAGCCAGAACTCGTCACTGAAAGAGTCACTGTAAATATAATGGCCTAAACCTTTAAGGCCTGGCTCCAATAGTCACAGCTAATTGATGTTATTTGTTAGCTACATTAGCCTCGTAGCTCCAGTGCAAAGCTAAATAAGCAAATTTAGATGCCAGACATGCCTTGGGTGATTGGATTTGGGTACAGGAGGAAATGTATGATTTACTCAGAATCTAATCAGATAGATCTGGATTTTTAGTCCACTGCTAGCATTTCGCTACTAGCTGCTTCTGCTATTGGCTTCAGTCAAATTTAATATTTTTTACCTTTTTTTTGTCTTTCTATGCCTTATTTGGGACACACAAACTACACACACCACACAAGGTTACCTCCTCTTCCTCATTGGGTTTAGCATAGAGTTAGCATAGCCTCCTATTATCTTATAGTGAGGTGCCTTGGCTGCTTAGCGACGAAACGAGGCAGGCCCCTTATTGCTTCAGGGGTTTTGGCCCAGGGGAGCTAACCAGATCTCCCTGCACACACACACACACACACACACACTTGTCTGTGCTCCGTGAACTTAGCACTACTGCCCGTCGGTACTTTCAAGCTCGTTAGCTTTCAGACCTTGAACTTTGTGCATATTTGTGCACGTTGCATGTACGTGATGTAAAGAACCGCTGGGCACACATAGATCTTCCAAACCTGGAGTTCAAAAAAGCACCAAAACTACCACCGTCAGATAAACAGCACTTAAAGCTTTCGTCTCTGAGAGAGAGGAGAAAATCAAGCTGCTTCAGATCTGAAAACATCCACAGGTGTTTCTGTCCATCCTTCCACTGTGAGAAGACGACTCAGCGCTGTGGGTCTGAAAGGATGTGTAGCTGTTCAAGAAGAACCTCACTGAGAAAAGGAGACGGACACATCAAACAAAGAAGCTGAACAATGGACTGACCACCCCAGAGTCCAGACCTCAACACCACTGAATGTGTTTGATTACTTCAGAAAATGATCAACCAGCTTCTGAGACTGAACTTTGGAGGTGTGTCTGCAGATTCTTTGAGGGACTGAAAGTGAGTCTCCTGAAAAGAACGGAAGCTGGAATAAAGGCGAAGAGCGACTCACTGAACACTGAACAACCTGGTCTAATATTTAGTTGTTGAGGCTTCTGTGGACTTTTCTGTTAAATATGTTTTTTTTCCAGACACTGAGAAAATGAATAACTTGTTGTATTCAGTGGCTGTTTTGACTGGAAATTGAATGAGGGGTGGTCTCTGACTTTTGCACAGTACTGTACGTGTGGGTGTGCTGGCATGAAGTGTTCTTGGTAATGGGGGGAAAAACACATTCCAGGGCTGCCTCAGAGAAGTCACTCACACACACACACACACCGGTCGGTCGGTGTTACTGCGGCACGATTTGGCTGCAGCTAAAGTCCAGGGGGGAGGGCTCTCTCTCTCTCTCTCTCTCTCTCTCTCTGTCTCTCTCTCAGTCTCAGCCTCTCTCTCTCTCAGGCTGGACTGCTCTGCCTCCTCGTTAGCTGTTAGAATGCTGACAGGATCGTATGAGACAGGCTCGTCCAGGGCTGTCCTGAGCGTGCATGCGCTCGTGTGACGTGTCTCCTCTCATCTCCTTGCCAATTGCGGACTTCTCACTTTCCCATTTTCCAGCGTTTGGACCATTAGGTGAGTAGCTGTTGCTAACTCAGTGTGGGCTGCATGCTAGCAAACTTTTCCATATACAGTATGCAAATGAACCTGATGAAAATGGGTCTTTCATATGCGCATATCTTTTGTGTTGACTTACTGGCACCTCATATGGCTGTATGTGTTTCAGTTCTGCCCTCTACACTGTGCTTAATATCACTGATGCTTAAGGAAAATGTGTCGGCAATATTAGGGGTCCAAGCACCAAATGCACCAATGCATCCTGTTGTTTTTTGTTAGGATTATTCTGCTTATTAGTATTATGAGGGCTAATTGAGTGAGTATAATAGCATCCATGCGGGCGCACTACTAAACCTCCTTATGGTTTTGTGTCAGTATTGAGTATTATGGGTATCAATATTACAACATAAATCTTAGTGCTGACCTTATACTTTGCACTTCATGTGTACATAATTAGTGTCTGTACTATTATATACACACTGTATAACTAGACAAGTAAAAACATGCTGTTTATGGGTTCATAATTAGGCTGTGTAGGTGTTTTAGGCTTTGAATTTGTGCCATGCATACTACGGTCAGATTCACTGACCACCAGTAAGTTGTGTAACAAGGAGGGATCCATATATCAACTGCACGGAGCACGTCCTGCGGTTGGCCGCATGCCAGGGCTTCCGTGACGTTACCGGAGGAATCTATTGAACATTCTGTGTGAGTTTACACACTCTCGCACGTCACCATAGCAGCGATAGATGGCATGTGTGTATGTGTGCGCCATACCCCCCCCATGCTGATGTGTCTTTTCACAAGGACAGTTACAACTGCTGGCTCATATGTTGGTACATTGCCAGTACAGAATGTTACTGATAAGAAAAAGTGATATGTAAGAATATATTAGTCCTCCTTATATGCTAAATAAGTGCGTTAATGGGAATTATCTTAAAGGAATACCCCACTGTTGCTTAACCTAGTCTTTACCTGGTGCTTCCAAAGCATATAATCGGATACCATGGGCAGTTATTTTGGCAAGTTCTCATGTAATCAGTAAAAAAAATGGAAATCAATGACTTAAAAACATGCATGAATTCAATGTGCACATACTGAAACACTTTCCAACTGGCTTCTGTTTTAAGTGTATATTACAATAATAGGTTATTTTATTTAAAAATCTACCACTAAATAGCCAGATGGCCTGCTCAGCCTATCTTACATGCTGCCTGGCTTGGATGGTATAGACATTGGGATATAAATGGCAGGGTAACATTTAAAAATGGGTACAAAGACAAGATATGTCACATTTTACTTAAGCTTTATTGCTTTTTTAATAAAATATACACTCATTCCTAATTTGAAGCCTGTATCACGTTCTAAAAAAGTTGAGACAGGGGTGATTTAAAACTAGGAACACTGTAAATACATAAACAGGTGATGCAATTATGATTGTATATGAAAGGAACATCCAGACAAGGCTGAGTCCTTTTTGAGCAAGGATGGAACGAGGATTACCAAAAAAGGCACTGGATCACTGCACGGGCTCAGGAATATTTTGACAAATTGTCGTCAGTAAACACTGTCCTTCACTGCATCCACAAATACAGGTTAAGACTGTACTATACACAGCAGAAGTCATATGTCATTTCAGATTGTTTATGGAAAAAAATGTGTTTTCCAAGCAAAGAAAAAAAAGGACCATCCAGACTGTTACCAGTGTAAAGTTCAAAATCCAGGGTCTGTCATGGTATGAGGGGGTTTTATTGGTTAACCTGCACATTTGCAGCATAAACACTGAACACATTATGGAGCAACATGTGCTGCCTTCTAGGCGCCGTCTTTTTCAGGGACGTCCATGCTTATTTCAACAAAACACCAAGAAATATTCTGCATGAGTTACAGCAGCAAGGCAGGAAGGGATAGCAATGTAACACAGTAGGAAACATGTTGCAGACGTCAAATTTGGAATGAACATATCACTGCTGTCAGAACAAAACCTTGTATCTCCGTTTTGTTTTTCGTTTTATTACATAATTTGAAAATACCTGTTGTACTTTACATTTTATGTATATTTCATGGTGAATGGACCAAGAGATATGGCCCAAAATTACTTGGAAAAAAGTCTGGTTCCATTCACTTACATTAAAAGTAACATACATTTTTTCCTTCTCCTGTAAAGAACAATGAAGCTCAATAAGGTAAAACATACAATATTATTTATTTATTTTTTGTACTGTGTTAAATTGAATACAGGCCAAACAGAATTGACTAATCAGTGTTTTCTGTTTTTATTAGCATTTCACACAATGTCCCAGATTTTTGGGAATCAGGGTTGTATACATATTTATCAGTGTATATATTATAAAGTATTTTTCTTCCAGAAAATGTTTTTTTCTTTTAGTAAAATTAAAAATATAATAAGTGTTTGTATATTACCACAGAAGGCCTCTGTAGAATTCTAAGCTCAAATCAATAAACGATTACGATCAAACAACATACGGTCATTTGTATCAAACGTACATGTACTCAGGCATGAACCTCAATCATTGAATCTATAATTAAACTGAATATAAGCGTCATATTTACTGTCATTTGTATTGCGAATGTGAACAGTCATGGTCCTATATACATGTAAGTCACTGCATGTATATCAACCCCTGCCAAATTATTAAGTATCTGACCATTATGACACTATGTCATTACGATATATGACCATTGTGGTCATACACAGACCACTGTCCATCTCTGGCAGCATCTGTCCATATTTATTCATTTATTTTTGCTTCTGTAATCAGAGTTATTAGATTTTTTTTTAAATAACTCTACAAAGTCAGTCACGGTCACTTAGTGGCCACTGCTTGTTGAAAAAGTGGCTTTTCAAAAGGCTCGAGGCATATTTTTAGCAATGCTGTGAAAATGGAAGCATCCATCATTCCCTCCTGTAGCTTTAAGAGATATAACAGAGCTTCGTGGTTAGGCAGGGCTGCTGGTGATCTGGTGGACTGTGTGTGGTGGGATTAGAATGATTTGGCGCAGAAACGCATTTCTAGGATTTGATTTCTGAGGCTCTTTTTGCTGTGCTGTGGCATCACCCAGGCAGATAATGACTAAGCAGATCGTCCATCTCTATGGCAACCGCTCGGATCCGGGAGAAAAATAGCAGGAGTGGCGTGAGCTCCCTGAAACACGACGTGTGAAACAGACAAAACTTATACCAATACATTTAACCCTTAGACGCCCAGAGCTGTGGCTGCAGGGTGTTGAGTGTTTCTGCAACTATGGGCTGTTTTGACTGTCCAGACTTTCATAAACGCAGTAAAAATGTCTTGTCCTTTCCACAACACAGTGTTACAGTAATGACACTGGTACTGTTTTTTGAGTATAAACCAAATGACATGGTGTATTATAGCTTTGGTAAACAACTTCTAATACAGTCGCATGCAGATGTTTGAACATCCCCAGGTCAAATAACGTTTTGTTGATTTTCTGAGTGAAAATAAGTTACCGTGTCATTGCAACACATCCTTGCCTGATGTTTCCATCAAAAGTAGGTTTGTTTAGCTTTATTTTCAGTCATTTGGTCAGTGTTGCGGTAAGGACACATAAACGTGGGACAGATATATTTACAGAAAAGAAAAAAAAAAACATGAAAGAAGCTTTTATTTCAATATGTTTTGACATTTATACAATGCAATTTTGTAATTCCGTAACTTTTCATGAGTTGGAAGATTAAAATTATGGGTGTGGAACATTTTTACGAAACCATATGCTTCATAAATCACTTAGTTCATTACAGTTGGCAGAAATGTTGTGTTATGGTACTAATAAACTATTTTTTATGCTTGGCGCCAAAAAATGTGTATCCAAAAATCCACAGCTGGGAGCTAAAAGTGCCCGCATGTGTGAAAACATCAAGTTATGTAACCGTTACGTACTTTTACATTCTGCAAGGACAGATCTTCTGACTTTCTTATGATAAATGAAATGATAAAAACATGGTAAAAATGTAAAAGATTGCTTTTTCCCACAATACATTTCCACCTAGTTCAAATCATAATAAAATGTCTCGTCTGCTTACAAACACAAACGTGATGTGGATATTTAGAATCTGCACTTTCCAAAACGTTTTTATTTCAAAGAGCAACAAGACAGAAATAATTCCAATAAAATTCCTAAATCCAATAACAGGTTTTTGTTATCTAGTGGCTTTCGAGGGTTAATATGTAATGAGTTGGCCTTTGCAGCACTACTTGAACCACAGGGAGCATGACTGACAGCTGTAGAGTCAGTGTGAACTCTGCCCCCTTAAATTCACAGCTATTAGCTTTGTGCTAACAGCACTGATTCATTTGTTGACTGTGGTTTCCGTGTGGGTATCAGATATATGGCAGTGTATGGATTTCAAATATAGGACATATATTAGCATACATGGATTTCACTTATATCCAACTTCTATCAGTCACATATAGACATATATATGACAACTTATTTGAAATATGTGGGACATATTTCAACATTCAGTAATGCATCAACATATCGCTGTTGTCGGAAGAAAACCTTATATCTCCAAAATGGTAACTTTACAGGAGAAGGAAAAAACCTACTTTACTTTTAATGTAAGTCAATGGAACCAGATTTGTTTCCAAGTAATTTTTGGCCTTTTCTTTTGGTCCATTATTCAAGAAATTTAAAGACAATGTAAAGAGTAACAGGTACTTTCAAATTATGTCAAAAACTGGACACATGGAGATACAAGGTTTTCTTCCGACAGCAGCGATATATAAACATATATGTGCAACACCCTGTCGATTACATGGTCTAAGCTGGTTTATACTGGTTTGTGCTGGTCTAGTGCTGATCCAGTCCTGGTTTGGCTGGTCACCCATTATGGTCATACATCCAAAACACAACATATACTGGTTTTGCTGGTGATCAACATAATAACTTGCATTGCTGGTGACCAAGGCTGGTCTTTGCTGGTTTGGACATATATTTAACAATACATGATAGTAAGCATTAAACATATATGGATGGCATATATTACTCATGTATGCTAGATTTATGTTATATAATACAATATTTTTTATTGCATGTGTCTTGCTGGTGCTTCTCATTTAGATTTTCTTGATTTGAAAAAGTCTTTGTATGTTTGTCTTTGGTGTTTGTATCAGACACATATATATATATATATATATATATATATATATATATATATCGCTGTTGTCAGAAGACAACTTCATACCTCCAAAATGGTAACTTTACAGGAGAAGGAAAAAACCTACTTTACTTTTAATGGCAGTCAGTGGAACCAGACTTTTTTCCAAGTCATTTTAGTTCATTTCTTTTAGTCCATTCATCATGAAATTTACACACAATATAACAAATGTTTTCAAATTATGTCAAAAACCGAAAAATGCCAAATCTATGTATTATGTACATTTTATGCATATATATTGCAATATTTAATACTTACATTGAAATACATATACATTGAAATACAGGCCTGACTCTTTATGTTATAAGTGCATATATGGCCATATATCAGATTTGTGCATGGGTTTACAGCCTGGAATGTCTTTTAACTGTATATATAACACCCATATAACATCATTTAGCCTGTTCACCTCAGTTTTTACTGAATGTGCCATAAACGAATTGAATACAAATTGAAGCTTGTCACCCTGGAAAGAGTAACTAGGCGGACAAATCTGTGTTAATATATCATGTTAAGTGGAGTTTTTGTCTTGTCATATGAAATTATTTGTCTTCAAGTTGGCAATGGATTGAATTGCTGGCACAGGAATGTGAGTATGTTCAGTTTCGTGGACTGTGCCCTCGGGCCACCCATTCTTCAGCCGTTCCACTCCCTGCTTAGCAGCGAAGAACTCAAAGTCAATTCACACTCTCACTTCGACTGAGCCAAAAGGCAGCTAAGCTGTAGATCCCGTGCGATTAAGATAATTACTGTTAGCCTGCTATTGTAAAAAAGTGATAGGATTACTGAGCTGAACTGCATTTTTTCAGTTAACTTCAAGCATAAAACAAGAGCATTAAGTGGGATTTTTGAATTCCTTTACACGCCACTGGGCTAAAAAGCTCTGGCGCTTTACGGTAGAGCACATGGAACCCAACCAGGGGACTTGGGGTAGAGAGAAAGTTGGGCTAGTTAGCCTGATTCCAGCAGCCATTTCACTGGTCATGCTATGCTTGTCTTACTGCTCTGTTGGTGGTGTAGCTCAACAAATGTTGACAAAAAACCTTAAAACAGAATCAATTAGTACAATCCAGAAGGACTTCAGGTTAAATTTGAAGGTTACACTTGTTAGCTAGCCAACCTTTAGGCTAATGTGTGTCAACAAGCTAAAGCGTTTCACTTCACCTCAGAGATGTTGCGGCTGCTTCGTTCTTTTTTCTCCAATTTTTCTAGCTGACCAGTGGCGGCTGGTGGTCAAGTTTGGGTGTTAAGTTTGGGTTTTTGGGTATTAAAATATGTGAAATGTGTGGGAGAGAATGGAAACCGTAGCATCCATAGCAGTTGTGCTAACAGAAAGTAGCACGAAGAGGAGCACACGGCAAAACAATGTAATTTTTTGTCAAAATTAAACTGGATTTACACAATTTTCAGTTCTGATATTTATCTGACAATGGGAAAATATGAACATAAGCCAGTTTGAAGGCAGTTCAAAGCAAAAAAGTGTGGAAAAAATGCTAACATTAAATAAACAGAAATCTTTTAGCCGCTGGATGCTAACACCGCATGTTGAGGAGGCTCTGAGTGGTAGAGACTGCTCCTTCAGACCTGTCCAGTCATTTCACTCGGACCTACTGAAATGACTGGACAGGTCTGAAGGAGCAGTCGTTTTTACAGTCGTGTGGCCTCCACAGACAACGATTCTATCGTCAAAGCATTTGATTTACTAAATGCTATCGGGATATAAAGAATATTTCAAGAAATATCATAAAAAATAAAACACCTATTCCACTTTCAGGCCTACTATGTTAATTTGGGTATCACCTTCCATTACTTGTTAGCAACATTAATCTTAGAGCTCCAGTACGAACCTAATGATGTGATACTGCAGTTGGCCTACATAGTTTTCAGCAACCATAATCAAGCCATGTTCAAACTCCAGAGGTTTCTGTCTGAGTGCTGGAACAGGTGTGTTTACAAACACGCCTGCAACCGGGACACAAAGTGCACTTCTGTCCCCGAGGGACGGCTGCTTTTAGGTTAATGTGGAGAGAATTTGGAGGGAAAAGAGTCTTGAAAAGTGGAGCAAAAGAGAAGTTGTGGTCAGCTGGGGTTGCCTTTAAAAAATTCCCCCAAATCTGCATTCGCTTTGTCAGTTTGTGAATGGAATTATTGTCCCTTTTTCCGTTTTACAATGACACTGTGTTACGCAAGAGGAGCTGTCTCTAAGGAGACAGGAGGTAGGTGGGAGGGAGAGAGAAATAGAGAGCGAGAGAGAGAGAGAACAGGCTGAGAGAGATAGAGCCAGGTCTGATAGTAAACTAGACATTGCAAAATCTTTCATGTTGCTTTTCTATGTATGTTTTTGTTACACACCATAACGTTATGACCACCTCTTCATTTCTACACTCATTGTCCATTTTATCAGCTCCACTTACTATATAGGTGCACTTTGTAGTTCTACAGTTACAGACTGTAGTCCATCTGTTTCTCTGATACTTTGTTAGCCCCCTTTTACCCTGTTCTTCAGTGCTCAGGACCCCCATGGACCCTCACAGAGCAGGTACTATGTGGTGGTGTGTAGGTGTGTGTTGTGCTGGTCTGAGTGGATCAGACACAGCAGTGCTGCTGGAGTTTTTAAACACCTCAGTGTCGCTGCTGGACTGAGAATAGTCCACCAACCAAAAATATCCAGCCAACAGCGTCCTGTGGGCAGCGTCCTGTGACCACTGATGAAGGACTAGAGGATGACCAACACAAACTGTGCAGCAGCAGATGAGCTATCGTCTCTGACTTTACATCTACAAGGTGGACTGACAAGATAGGAGTGTCTAATAGAGTGGACAGTGAGTGGACACAGTGTTTAAAAACTCCAGCAGCACTGCTGTGTCTGATCCACTCAGACCAGCGCAACACACACTAACACACCACCACCACGTCAGTGTTACTGCAGTGCTGAGAATGATCCCCCACCCAAATAGTACCTGCTCTGTGAGGGTCCATGGGGGTCCTGACCACTGAAGAACAGGGTAAAAGGGGGCTAACAAAGTATCAGAGAAACAGATGGACTACAGTCTGTAACTGTAGAACTACAAAGTGCACCTATATAGTAAGTGGAGCTGATAAAATGGACAGTGAGTGAAGAAACAAGGAGGTGGTCATCATGTTATGCCTGATTGGTGTACGTATCATATTTCAGAAGCAAATTACTGAGTTTTCCAAAAAGGGACCAAACCTGGCTCTGATATACTGGATCTCCCCCAAACTGCCCTTCCAGATGTTTGGAGCATGTTTGGAGTGTTTGGAGCATATTTAGCATCTACTTTAAGTCACACCCATTGCTGATAGTGTTGGAATGTGTGTGTACAGCCATGTAGTCTACATAGTAAATCTTTACCAATAGTGCAAATCAGTTGAAATATGTTCTCTGAAGTAATTAGGTTCCATTAAACACCTTTGGAATGAGTTAGAGTGATGGAGCTCTACTGAACACCTTTGGAATTTATTGAACTGGTGAAACTTCATTAAATGCCATTGGGATAAGCTGGAGTGATGAAACTTCACTGAACACCTTTGGGATCATCTAAAGGAATGAAGGTCCATTATTGACTGTATTTGTGAAAAGCTGGAGTGATAAGGCTTTACTGAGCACCTTTGAGACGACTTGGAGTGAGGAAGCTTCAGTGAACGCCTCTGGGATGAGTTGAGATGAAGCTCCATCAAACTCCTTTGGGATGAGTTGAAGTGATGAAGCTCCATCAACCAAATGTGGGATGAATATAAATGATGAAGTTCCACAGAAAACCTTTGGGATGGGTCTGAGTGATAACGGTCCATTGAACTTTTTTGGGATGAGTTGGAGTGATGAAGCTCCACTGAACTCCTGTGGAATGAGTGGAAGTGATGAAACTTCACTCAACACCTTTGGAATGAGTTGGAGCAGTGAAGGCCAGTTGAGCTCCTTTGGTATAAGGTGGGGTGAAGAAGCTCTACTGAACCCCTTTGGGATAAGCTGGAGTGATGAAGGCCAGTTGAGCTCATTTGGGATGAGTTGGAGTTATGAAGGCCAGTTGCGGCCCTTTGGGATGAGTTACCATGATGAAACTCTACTGAACCACTTTGGGGTGAGTTTGAGTAATGAATGTGAGTTGACCTCTTTTGGGATGAGTTGGAGTGATGAAGCTCTACTGAATGCCTTTGGGATGAGTTGGAGTGATGGAGGCCAGTTGAACTTCTTTGAGAAAAGTCAGAGTGATGAAGCTCTACTGAACCCCTTTGGGATGAATTGAAGTGATGAAGGCCAGTTGAGCTCCTTTGAGATGAGTTGGAGTGATGAAGGCCAGCTGAGCTCATTTGGGATGAGTTGAAGTGATGAAGGCCGGTTGAGCTCCTTTGAGACGAGTTGAAGTGATGAAGACCAGTTGAGCTCCTTTGGGATGAGTTGGAGTGATGAAGCTCTACTGAATGCCTTTGGGATGAGTTGGCATGTTGAAGCTCTACTGAACCTCTTTGGGATGAGTTTAAGTGATGAAGGCTGGTTGAGCTTTTTTGGGATGAGTTGGAGTGAAGAAGCACCACCAAACACCTTTAAAAACTTGAACACCAGAGTTGAACACCTGTGGGCTGGAGGATGGCAGCCCAAAACATGGATCAACTTTACACCAGCAAGATAGAGCTATAAGGGAGGGGTTTCTAAGAAAGTGTCCAGTGAGTGTTTATTGCTAACTGTCTCCTTATAGAGCTTTCTTTGTAGGGCTCATTGACATGTATCACATTACTTTTGCTGGAAACTCATTGATCCGCCTGAGCAGTAGGTTTGTATCTAGAAGGTCATTCACTGAAACACAAACACTGTTTGTTCTATGAGAAGTCAATGCTGTTGTGTGCTTGAGTCTGTCTGAGCTACTGTGACCTCACGTGACTCCTTGATCACTTTCGGCTCGCTGGCCGCCTTCTGCCCCCGGCAACCGAGGAGTGTTCTAGAACTGCACTCTCTTTAGTTCCAGAATGTTCTCTCCCTCCCTCCATCCCTCTGTCTATCTCTTTCTCTGCCATTAAAGCAACTGCAGCGCACACCGTTAGCATCATCATCATAAAAGAGCTACTATGTTTTCCTTCAGGTTATTCCTTGTGTAGATGCCCACATTTGGGCTGAATGATATAATAGAAAAACCAAATAGAAATAAAAGAGTTTTTGATGTAGTATGTAAGCATAGTTTCTAAACATACCATTCACTCCCCAGTACATACAGTTCATATATGAAAATTATATGAAATTTCTGAATTCATCATGGTTATGATGTCACAACCATGAACACATTTACATAGGACCACCCATTCCGCATTAAGCCATAGCCAAAGCAGAATTTTGCAGTTCATGGCGAAATGGGTGTAACTAAGCCTGGGCTGGAAGTTTGACAGCAAAAAAAAATTGGTGTTGTTAGCAAGCTAGCTAACTCGCTAACCATAAACAGTACAAATGCAAAAGTAAACATAATTATAGCAGTTAGCGATATACTCGTCAACTGCTGCACACAAAGCAAAAAAAAGTGTAGATGTCTGGCGTGGCTGACAGCAGTGGCATGATTAGTGAGTGCAGGAGCATTTAGCCAAGAAGCTAACATAGCAGCTAACAAGTTGGCTAACTTGCCTACTATAAACAGTAAAAATACAAAAGTAAAGGTAGTTCTACTATCTAATACAGTCTCCTGTCTGAATTTATACCATGCAGTCTTTCTTTTATGTATATTTATAGCCCAGAGGGGATGAAATGTAAAAAGATTTGTGCTTAGACACTGCTAAAATTAGCATTTCCCTTCTTTTGGACATTCAGGAAGGAAGCCCCACCCCTTAATAGCTCAGTGCAGGCAAAGCAGTTGTGCTATTTTTAGAGGATGCAATTTTTGCCAACATTTACTAAAGTTGAACTTGATGTGAAGTTTCACGTGTAAAATTTATTCACTCAGGAAAAATGCGACGGGAAATCACCCATCATGAAGAATTCTTTTGAAAATTGCCTTGAAAAGTGAGAAGCTAAGCTTTCTTACAATATTCTTATTGTGAGTGCAACTTCTCTAAACAATCTCAATATATGTAAATCTCATTATATTTGCAACATAAGTACAATTTTAAGGCGTCAGATTTCAAATTGTCTAAAAATTACCCATGTTAATAGAATATGCATATCGCTGTTGTCGGAAGAAAACCTCATATCTCCAAAATAATAACTTTACAGGAGAAGGAAAAAAACCTACTTTACTTTAAATGTAAGTCAATGGAACCAGACATTTTCCAAGTCATTTTGGGCCATTTCTTTCGGTCCATTCATCATGAAATTTAAACACAATATAAAGGGTAACAGATTATGTCAAAAACTGAAAAACGACCAAAATGTTACTTGCTGTGTTACCTGCATTTGCTGTTAGTTGCTAGCTATATTAGTAAATAAAAAGTAGATCCATTTATTATATAAATATCCACTGATATGTTAAATAGGGATTGATAGTAAACGCTCATGGCTGGCCATCACTATAGAGCTTTCTGTCCGTGTGTGGGTGCGGATCAGAGATTATCCGGAGTGACACGTGTGCAGTGGAGCGACGTAGGGTGCGCTATGCGTGTCCCTTAACCCCCCTGCTCTCTACACATACAGTGTAACTATGTGAGATTATAGGAATTGATCCCACTTACTCTCACTGACTAACTCCCTCTATAGCTTTGTACCACCCAGTAGAAGATAATCTGCAGCAGAGACGTCACTTGAACACAGTGATCAATCTTCCCCAGATTAAACTTTGACCTGCGACATGGTTTGTGTTACAGAGTCACACACTGAGGTATAATCCAGCAAAAAAAAAAAAAAGATATTTTACACAATGTTACACTGTAACATACTGTTATCTCAAAAAACTGACAAAATGGACATCATCCAGCCTTTAACATAGCAGCTACTACTGTTTTTAGCTGTGTGAGGTGAGGCTAACATAGCTAAGGTGCTAATGTTCCCTAGTCAATGTTCCCTCAGCTCTGTATATGATATATCGTACCTCAGTTGATACACTAAAGCTACACTATGTAACTTTTGGGGATTAGGGGACCTCTTTGGTGGAAATGTGTCATTGCATGCAATGTGTATAATAGTGTGGGTTATGGTCCAATCCCCTTCCCCGAGCAGATGAATGTGATGACTGAAAGGGAATTCAAAGAGAACTTAGTCAACACTTGGTGAAGGATGTGTCTTCAGTGGACGTGAGGGAATCATATAGTCTACTATTGTCATCATATCTTCATCAGTATAATATTGTTTTTGCATTTGAGACCTAAACATCGAGCTGGACCTTCTTTTTGAGTCCATGTGTGTGATGTTAACACATATATATGTAGAATGTGGTCCGAAAAACTCCCAATCTGACAGCTCTGACTTTTAAATTTGTATTTCAGGCTGTACAGCAGCTGCGCACACACACCATTTGTTAGTATGGTGTAAAGTAAAGCTACTTCTTTTAATTTTAACAACAAAAAACTTTATATATTGCAGCATCAAGGAAACCTATAAGATGTCCTAAGGGCAAGGTTGGGGTCTTGGGGTCAAAAACAAGATACGGGGATCAACATGGCGCTGTTTTTTTCAATAGGAAAGCACTTGCTATTGGCTAGGCTAGTCTCAGTGAGCTAATTAGCTAAGATAAGTCTATTTGAAATGTGGTGCATTGCTCTTCTATTTTGTTGTTGCTAGCTGAGAAACCTTTAGTTGTATAAATAGCATGTTAGCAGGAATGTATAGTAGAATAGTAGTTTACTACATACAGCCCAGTTTAAAGTGGCAAATTAATTGTCATAGTCTTGAAATATTGAGTAATAGACAAATGTTGTGTTAAATCACAATAAGTACATTGACGTGCACTCAGTAATCCAAGCATAATTAGATTTCTGCAGTTATCTGATCATTCAAATGGTCGTGTAAACTCTGATTTCTTAGATTGGAGTAAAGTCTAGAGATCTGATTAAGAAATTCGATAAAGAGGCTGGATTTTAGCTCAGTAATCAGATTTCTCAGTGCATGTGAACTCTTACTCTGATTTCTTTCGGATTTCTCAGTCTGTGCATGTGCGAAAATGCTTGACGAAATAAAGGATTTAAACATTCTTCATCTTCTAGATGATGTATGTTCATATTTTCAGGTAAAGTGGTGTGATGTTTAAAAAAAAGCTGCAGCATAAAGTTTGAGTTTTACATTATGTTTACGTCATGTAGACCTAGAGTTTCCCCATTATCTGATTACTCAAGTGCACTTAAACGTGTTGATCAGATTACTGACAAAATCTGATTTTCTGCAGTTATCAGATTATTAAGTGCATGTAAAGGCACTCAGTGATATCTGGGCAACTTCTGAAGAACTTGTGGAGACATTACTGAGGCAACTCAGAAGCTTCCTAGAACATTTCTATAGGGGAACACAGGGCCCTGGGAATTGGGCTGATTCCATGGAAGCTCAAACAACATCTATTAGTATTGTGATAACCACATAGCGAAATCATCACATGCTCACCTCAAAGTGTGTCAAGTTGATAAGATACCTCAAATAGACTGACTGACACAATACGACATACTGTTATCTAGAAAACATGTACAAAAGTATGTCACCTAGCTAAAAAGAACCCTGATAGCAAGAGGATAGTGGACCACAGTCGGCCCACTGATGGCAAAGCTGGCGGTCCAATGGCGTTTTGCTCAGTGTTTTCTGGGCGGTCCACTAGTGGTTAAGCAGAGTATTAGACAAAATTCCGCTTATCATCACTCATTTTCCACTTAAAGTCCAATTTACTTTATACTTTGTAAAATAGTAGTTTAGTTAGTAAATTTAGTCTTAATTGAATCAAGTTTATTCTCTAAAATAGAAGACTGTGTGCGTTAAAAATTTGTTTGGGGAGATAAAAAACTATAGTTAGAGCATGTATGCAGGGCAGCAATCTGGGTGGTCCGAGGGTGGACCAGCAGTTAGCGGGGTGCTGACGTTATAAAGCCAGCGGACTGATATATGTTCGCCGTCTGGGAAGTAGCATGTTAAGCCTGGATTGTACTTTTGCCCATTTTTATAAAATATGTCTTACAGTGCACCTTCTCATGGTCTGAGACGAGCATGTTTATTGAGACAACAGTTAGCATAATGCTAATTGGTGAGTTACAAGTTTCCATTGCAGAATTAGTCCTACATTCCCAGGCTTCTATATTCCCATTTTATGTGAAGCACACTTTTTGTTCCCATTGCTCCATGTTTCAGTCCGATCATGTTTTCTCTGGTTCTCCAAAACCTGCCCAAATATGACTGTGATCTAAAGGAACATTCATTCAGTCAGGGGTGGGGACCTCCAGTCCTGGGGGGCCAGATTCCTGCACAGTTTGGTTATTTTCCATTCAAACACACCTGATTTAACTCAGCAGCTGATTACCAGGTTTAATTGGTGTGCTAGAGCAGGGAAAATACCAAACTGTGCTGGACTCCAGCTCCCAGTTCCTCATCATTGATTTAGTCTATTATTTTATGTAAGTGACTTCACTCTGCTAACTTGCTAGCTAGCCAGCTAAGTGCTACTAAACTAGCAATAACAAAAAGGTAATGTAACACACTTAAACTCGACACTTCTGAAAAAATGGTTTGCTTAGCCAGCCAATTAGCTCATTTGGGCTAGCCTAGCAAAGGACAAGCTTATTCCTGTTGTAAAATGGCCTCTTTGTTGTTCCCTGTATCACGTTTTTGACCCCAAGACCTCAACTGTGACCTTAGGAACCCTCTTATCGGTTTCCTTAATCTATCATACTGAGGTATCATATAACAGGCCGAAGGAATACAGGACCCTGGGAACACAGGGCCTTGGGAATATAGGTATGTTTCCACTTTCATTGCTTGTTAGCTTCATTAGCCTCGTAGCTCTAGTGGAAAAACGAAAGAAGCAAAGTTCACACACCAAACGTGTCTTGGCTGACTGACCACAGTTGGTGTGAGAGAGAAAGTGTCTAAATTAGGTTTTTCATCAAATTACCGTTTGAAGATATACATGCTGTCTCTCTGTCTCTTTAGCTTTAGCTTAGCATTGACTCGCTGCCTTGATGAATTAGGATCTTATCATTTTAGTGTCTCACTGTATGACTGCTTTGCTGACTCTGAGTATCACAGCCTCGGTGTCTTACTGCCTGCCTGTCTAGCTGCCTTTTTGCCCTTATTTGTCATTGTCTCTTAGCTCTTCTCTGAAGCACAACATGGCTCAGTGCTTTTGTTTACTACTGTGAGATGTTGTGTTTAGATGGCGTGACCTTTAGAGAAAGGTCCAGGTTAGTATTTGTGGACAGACAAATTTTTATGTGCCTTAAAATGTTAACAATTATGAGAATCTCCTCCTTTGTAGCTCCACCTTGCTGGTGGGTAGGTGGAGCTCATGAAGTGGTCATAGAGTGCAATAATAACCTGAACAGTGAGTGTATTTGTGATTAGTATGGCACAATGGAATTGTGTCTAATCTATTCAGACTGTTTTTTAACAACATTTAGCAGAAAAAGTAAAAATTTCAGCTTTAAAATTGCAGCAACAAATTTTTTTCTTGTTTTTTTTTCCATCTTGTTTAACTGAGCTGTCCCATATCTGTATATGCATATCTGTATAGCATTGCCAGGCCCTAGCTAACGTACCACCAGCGGTAACATTGATTCCTCTGTGAAAAAAAATGTATATAGTTACCACAAATATAGTCGATAAACCAAAACATGTTTGATATCTGAAGTTTTGGTTCTTTAGTTTTGCACTGCAGCTACAAAGCTAATACAGCTATCAAGCAATGGAAGCTAATTAGCATGTTGCTAACTGCATGACTAAATCATCAGCGCTTGCCTCAAACCATGTGGAGATGTTCAGTGATCTATAACAGACTTTATTATGTGGTTTCTGACCCTGTTTGACACACTGTTATCTAAAAACATTGACTAAAGTGCCAAAGCTAAGCTAAAAACAGTAGCGGTCATCCTGAAACCTGAATAGTGCCTGTGCTTTTATGTATGTTTACAGATAACAGTGTGTAATTCGGTCTCCACTGGACATCTCGGCATGGTTTGTGACAGGTGTTTGATGATTTAGGCTTGTAGTTAGCAGGGTGCTAAATGATGACCCTGCTGAAAGAAGCAGCATAACATTCTGAGCTGGTCTATGCTGGTCTGATGCTGGTTTAGCTGGTCACCCAGCATGGTCAGACCAGCATCCAAAACACAACATGCTGGTCTATTCTGTTCTTCTAGCAGGGGAGGCATAAGCTTCCATTATTTAGCTAAATTAGCCTCATAGCTCCAGTACAAAGATGAAAACTTCAGAAAGAGCTAAATAAGAAAAAACTTCAGAAGGAACTGAAACGTGTTTTGGAAGAAAACGTGTTTTGGCTGATCGACTACATTTGGGATAAGGGGCAAAACTGTGCAAGTGACCTTTAGCAGGGAGTGGTTCTTTGTTCGAAAGGCCGATTTGGGAAGTCAGAACAGTCGAGCCATTTGGTGAAACCTGTCACCCTGCGCTTTTTTGTGTGAAGACACAAGGCTTCATTGTCTTCATCGTCTTCCCACGTTGCCAGAGAAACTGTGTCCTGAATATTAAAATAAAACCATTGCACCTTTTAATAGCTTCTCTCTGACCCACATTAGCAGGAGCAGTTTGATGGGCAGCTGTGATGGAGCATGCTGGCCTCGCTTGGTATGAAGGTTAACCCGCTCATGCTGAGACAATTAGCAGACTGCTTGTGCGTTGAGGGTGGATGTTGTAAACATGGCTTTGCAGGAAATATATTTGCACTTCCAGTCAGTTTCGTAAAGAAACACTTCCCCAACAGAGACTTTATTCAGAGCCTGAGGAGAAAGTATTTATGGGTAGCAAATCTGAGGAGGGAATGACTCATTTTGTGTGATTATGAGGCCAAAACTCTGATGCACTTCAGATCATGAACACTTTGTTCCTGTCAGTGGTTAACCAGTTTCATGCTTCAGCATGGTTGGACTCTGTAGCCTATGACCAGCAGAGGGCAGCAGTGCTCTCTCTCTGTCTCTCTTGTTCTGTCTAACAACACATATAATCTCTAACTTCATGTAGCGTCCATGTTTCTCCTTTCAAACTCTGTTGAATAGCGTAGAAATGGGTTTGTGGACTCATGCGCAACAGTATTTGCCCTGATGAACAGTGAGCATGCCTGTAAGGTTTAGCCATGTCAGCAAGTGATAGTTTGTATGGATTGATTCATAAATATAGAACTAGCATTGGTTTTCTAAAACATTATAATTAGTTTGAATATATAGTTTTAGGCCAAACAGTCTAGACTGCTCGGACTTTAGCCGCTAGCTCAGAGAAGCTGTTGAAACAAGAGGTAAAATATCTAAATCTTGAGCAACATTGTCATATAGGTATTTGATTTACTTATTAATCTCCTTATTTTATGAATATCATTAATACTGACCTCATTCGGTCCATCAAATCCTGAAAGCAACAGAACAAATGAAAGAAAAAGGCACATAGCAACAGGAAAAAAGGAGCAATGATTTGGGACAAACATGATGTATGTGATGTAGGTCAGTTTTCTGCAAAATTGACCTCACTAAAATGTTGATCCTAGTTATGAATCAGTGTTTTAGTTAAGTTTATTATGAGATTGAATATTGTCTGTCTGGTGTTAACATGTTTTTTCTCTTGCTAGGACATTGTGGACTTCACCTTGGTGCCCAAATACCATGACCTTCCTTCAACTGGGTAATACATCCATTAATCCTCTACTTTTATCCAAGCATACAGTGGCAGCTATGGGCCATGAAGCAGTGCTAGCTGGCTAATCTCTGGCTGGAATCACTGTGTTCAGCGTATGAGTAGAGATATGAGTGAACTTCAGCCATCTGCGCTAACCATGAAACCCTCGGAAGGGGTCCACCATGGCATGTGTCTACCATTACACAGCGGTGCTGTAGATGCCAGTGCCTTTGCAGAATCTTCATCATCGTCATCAGCATCTCCAGACTCCATGCGCAGTCTGAGCAGTCTGAGTGGCACCCGAACGGACAGCCCACTGGACGTGGAAATGCCAGAGGGGATAATGAGAAGGAAAGTGACCACGGGTGAGGATGACTCTGGGATTCAAAGCCCAGACTGTGGAGCTGAAAATGACAACGACAACTCGGTGTCTGTCTACTTAGATGCCAATGAAGAAGGCTGGTGTGAAATCCATGATGACCAAGATAATGTCACTTTGGTTTTGACCCTGAAACAAGGCCAACGCGATGACTGCATTGATGGTCATAGCAATGGTGACCACGGGAGGCGGAGCTCAGATGACTCTTCAGCAACAGAAGCGGTGCTATGCTGTTCAGGATATGAGGAGGAGGAGGATGAAGAGGAGGACTCTTTTCTATCTCTGAGTTCTGCTGATGTGGTGATGAGGTGCCAGAATGAGGAAGGCCAGATACAGATCTCTTCTATGGGGCCTAATGTAGGCCCTGTGAGTGAGCTGCATAAGGAGGCCCTTCAGGAATCAGTGGAGCAGGACCAGATGCAGAGCTTATCCAGGAGGTCTAATGTGGACCCTCTGAGTGAGTTTCATCAAGAAGGCCTTCAGGAGTCGATGGAGCCTCACACTGGGGAAAGCCAGATGCAGAACTCATCCAGGAGACCAGATGTAGGCCTTGTGAGTGAGCTTCATCAGAAGACTCTTCATGAATCAATGGAGGTTGACACTGTGGAGTGTGAAGTGCATCACTCAACCAGGAGGCCCCACATGGGCCATGTGAGTGAGCTCGATAAGACGGATCTTCAGGAATCAATGGAGATTCACACTGAGGAATTCCAAATGCATAGCTCAACTAGGATGCCTGACATGGGTCATGTGAATGAGCTCCATCAGGAGGCTCTTCAGGAATCAACGCAGTTTCATACAGAGGAGGGTCAGATGCTGAGCTCATCCAGGAGGCCTGATGTGGGCCCTGTGAATGAGCTCCATCAAGAGGCCCTTCAGGAATCAACACAACTTCACACTGAGGAGGGCCAGATGCAGAGCTCATCTAAAGGGCCTGATATGGGTCCTGATAGTGAGGTCCATCAGGACTTTGTTGGGCCTCATCTTGAGATAAGTCCATCTCATCTACCCTCAGAAGTCACTCTTAGTGATACAGTGCTGCCTCCAGTTTCTGAGGATAATTTTGTGGTTTCTCCGCCATCTGCACCCAGCCAGGAGCCCAAAAAGACTGTCTCCTCCACCACCCGCAACAAAAATGAAAAAACAAAACTGACCTTGCAAAACACCAAAGATCGTCCAGGTCAAGGTCACACCAGACCTACCACAAAGCCTTCCATGACCAAATCCACCAAAACAGAAATGAAACGGTTTCCCAGGCCTGACTTAAAGAACGTCAAACCAAAGGTCAATTCTAGGGCTGCCTCTGCACCAAGACCAGCTAATCCCAGCCAATCAGCAGCCGGCACAGAGAAGAAGCCTCCACCTTCTAGGGGGCGAACAGCCAACAGCAAAGACCAAGATGCTGATGGTGTCATCAAGAAGAGGAGGTCGTCCTCCAACCAGGCAAGAGTGACGATGCCAGCACCAATTACAGACCCCAAACCTAAAGCCGTACACCTGCAAATAGAGAAAACGCCCCTGTGTGTCAGTGATGCAAACGTGAGGCCAGAGATTGTTGTCAATGGCGACCAGGAGCAGAACGAAGGTGCAGAGGTCATGGACGTAGTAAATGAGGAGAGGGAATGTGACAAAGAGGAGGTCCCACTAGAGACACAGTCAGCCAAGGAGATTCCTGAAGATTTAGACCAGGTGAGTTACCTTTTCTTCAAACTTGGCCTGCCTCACCTGTCCATTCAAGAATCACTTTATTGACTTCTAAACTCTGATGTCATTGGTACATCTGTGATTTGATTGACTCTCCACTTTTCCAGGTCTCGATTCCTCTATCCATGCTTGCCCATCAAAGTGTTCTTTAGTAGCTGATGTTGCTAAGTTGGACTGACTTTACAGAACGCTGCCAAAAATCATTTAAACTTATCGAGAAACAATAGTAAACATCCATATTTTTGTTGAAATACTTAATTTAGCAAATTTTAAATGCACCCCGTGTGTCCAAGAGTTTGTAGACAACAGCAAGCTCTTGGTACAATGTACCTTTGTAAATCAAGGGTAAAGAGAGTTTGTCCCCCACTTTGCTGCATTAACAGCTTCTGTTCTTCTGGGATTGCTTTACAGTAGATCTTGGAACATTGCTGTGAGAACATGATTGCTGTTTAACACACTGTTAACAATGAAAGATCAGCTCAACTCAAAATGATATAGTAACCGATTTCAGGGCTTTTTGAGTTGACTCGACTTGAGGACACCCAACTCAAACTTCTTAGTTGAGTCAAAAGTTCTCTCAATTTTTTAGTTCTACATCTCAGTTAGGTAAATAAAATGAACCTGTTTGTTTATACTCAACTTCCCCACTAGCCAGGACTCTTTCCGTCACACAGTCCTGCTAGGGTACCCAAGAGGAAAGGGTACTTCCCTTTTGGGTACACACTTATGGATATGGACAGCTGTGGTATTGCAAGGATTCAAATTCACAATCTCCTGATATTGGGATGAATTATTAGACAGTTGAGTCAACTCCAGAAAAGCCATCGGTTGCTATATCATTTTAAGTTGAGCAGACTTCTCATTTGTTACAGTGCAAGAGCATTAGTGAGGTCAGGTACTGATGTTGGATGATCAGTTCTGGCACTCCAACTCATCCCAAAGGTACTGGATGGAGCTCCATCACTACAGAGAACGCAGTTCCACTGCTCTGCAGTCCAATGCTGGGGGGTTTTATACCCCTCTAGCTGATGATTAGCATTGAACATGGTAACCTTAGGCTCATGTGTAGCTGCTCTGGAGTGTCAGTGCTGTTCTATGGGTGCAATGGGTGCACCTTTTAAGTAGCTGAATAAACTGTGTTGAAAACTTTCTTGAGTTTTTATGAGGGCACATGGACTCTCAGTGAGTTTACATGCACTCAGTAATCTGATCATAATCAGATTTCTGCAGTTATATGATTATTCAAATGGTCATGTAAACTGCATACTCTGATTTCTTAGAATGGAGTAAGGTCTAGAAATCTGCTTAAGAAATCTGATAAAGGGAGCTGGATTTTAGCTCAGTAATCAGATTTCTCAGTGCACGTAAACTCTTACTCTGATTTCTTTCGGATTTCTCAGTCTGCGCATGTGCGAAAACAGACCAGAAATAAGCATCGCCGTGAGACGCAGCAAAACGCTTTTGGGGCGACGACGAAACCAACTACATGCTTGATGAAATGAGGGGTTTAAATATTCTTTCATTTTATATTACATTTACGTCACGTCTTCTTCTGTGAGTTTATTGGCTGGTTGCAAAGCAGAAATCTGATTACTGTCTGACTCATGTAGACCCAGAGTTTCCCATTGTCTAATTACTCAAGCGCATGTTAACACGTTGATCAGATTACGGACAAAATCTGATTTTCTGCAGTTATCGGATTATTAAGTATGTCTAAAGACACTCATTGTTTACTTGGGAAGTCATAACAATGTGCTAAAGCTAACCCCGCCGTGGGGAGGCCGTACTTTAGGCTGGGTAGCTCTCACTGTGAGTTGAGAACTGCTTCCATGAGTTGCCATTAAACCTCATTTCCCAGTGTTGTTATAATGAGCCTGAAGAAAGCGCAGCATCAAAGCGCCGAGTGCGTACGTTCCAGGTGATGCCGACAGGCACAAACGGCACAAACGGCCTTTTGTCAACACAGAGTTTGTTTTTCCTGTTTCTGTAAATTTCCTAGAGCCTCATTAGTGGAGTCAGTGATTGGGCAGTTCTACATAAGTGTTTTCACATGCTGCTGTTTTCACTCAGGTTCTACTGCAGGCTTCAAAACAGCTGCACATGCCAGAGAGTGTTTATTTATTCTTTCTTTCTTTTACTCACTCCGTCATTTTCTCTCTCTCTCTTACTTTCTCCCTTTCTCTCTCTCTCTATTTCTCTCTTTTTCTCTCTCTTTCTGTCTCTCTGTCTCTCTCTCTCACACTCTTTTCTCTCTCTCTCTCTCTCTATCTCAGTCCCTTTTCCATGTTCTCTCTTTTTCTTCCGTTCTAGTTCTCTACCTCTTTTTTCTCTTTTTCATTCTCTCTAGTTCTTTCTCTCTCTCTTATTCTCTTTCTCTCTTTTCTCTCTGTCTCTCTATTTCTCTTTCCTCTCTCTCTCTCTCTCTCTCTCTCTCTCTCTCTCTGTCTCTCTCTCTCTCTCTCTGTCTCTAGGCTCTGCTTTTGTTTGTTAGAATGTAGTAGAACTTCAGGGGAAACAGCTCTCAACAACTTCTCCTCACAGCTTTTTTTTTCCTTTTTTGCCATCCTTTTCCCCTCCTCCTTTTCTGCTCCTCCCTCTCCCTCTCTCTCTCTCTCTCTCTCTCTCTCTTCTCTTTCCCTCTCATTTCCCCTCTGCTCTGTTATGGCTAACACCATGCTGACTCTGTGTGGTCGTGATTTTTCCTCTCTCTCCTGGAACTCTCTCTCTAATCCGCCCGTTTTTCTGCAGACGGGGTCCAAACTGAAGACCCCCAAAGCTGTGTCCGTGCCCACCGGGGTACAAGCTCCTGCGTCAACCGGTGAGTCTCTCGCTCTCTCTCACACACTCTCACACTCTCTCACACACACACACACGCTGTGTTCCACGTGTACACACTCTCCACACACTCGTTTACACTCTCAGACATGAGGGTGTGAGTCTGCTGTGATTTATGGCTGCTGAGGAACGTGTGTATTTACAGTGTCAGAAAAAAAAAAACAGCACAGAAAACGACACAGGAGCCTCAACAGCTCAATACAACATCTCAGTTTTGAAAAAGACTCTGCAGGGATGTTTTAACACACCTCCAAAGTTCAGTCTCAGAAGCTGGTTGATCATTTTCTGAAGTAATCAAACACATTCAGTGGTGTTGAGGTCTGGACTCTGGGGTGGTCAGTCCATTGTTCAGCTTCTTTGTTTGATGTGTCCGTCTCCTTTTCTCAGTGAGGTTCTTCTTGATCAGCTACACATCCTTTCAGACCCACAGCGCTGAGTCGTCTTCTCACAGTGGAAGGATGGACAGAAACACCTGTGGATGTTTTCAGATCTGAAGCAGCTTGATTTTCTCCTCTCTCTCAAAGATGAAAGCTTTAAGTGCTGTTTATCTGATGGGGACAGTTTTGGTGTCCACCAGGTCTTCCAGGTGGTTGTTAGGAGGCACATTTTCTCTGTCAGTTTGTGAGCTCTAGTTTTGGAAACTGTGGATCATTGAGAAATGAAGAACTTGATGCCTCTTTTATACTCTTTTTATATATATATAATATATATATATATATATATATATATATATATATAATATATATATATATATATATATATATATATATATATATAATGTGTGTTTTTGTCGTTTTTCAGTTTTTGACATAATTTGAAAATACCTTTTGTGATTTACATTGTGTGTAAATTTCATGGTGAATGGACCAAAAGAAACAGCCCTAAACTACTTGCAAAAATGTCTGGTTCCATTGATTTACATTAAAAGTAAAGTGTGTTTTTTCCTTCTCCTGTAAAGTTACCATGTTGGAGATACAAGGTTTTGTTCTGACAGCAGCAATATATATATATAAAACATTAGTAGTAAGTAAGTAAGTAAGTAAAGTTTGTTTATACAGCGCTTTTTACAACAGGTGTTGTCACAAAGCAGCTTTACAAGGAAATCAGCATTACAGAAAGAAGTCCGGGTCCGAGGCCCCATGAGCGTCGCCAGAGGCGACAGTGGCAAGGAAAAACTCCCTAAGAGAAACAGGAAGAAACCTTGAGAGGAACCAAGACTCAGAAGGGGGACCCATCCTCCTCTGGTCGACACCGGATAGTTAAACATTGTTAAACATTACATAAACTGTATGTAATAGTGCATGTAGACATAATAGATAAGGGGACATATTATGTTACATATAGATACTTGTATACTTTTGTATAGTGTTCTACACAGACGTGTGTGTATGTGTTTTGTGACAAGTATGTCAGTTATGTGTGGAGGGTTTGGCGTCTTCAGGGCTGTGATTTTAAAATACCTCTGAAATCACTCACGCCACACACACACACACACACACACACACACACACACACACACACACCACACTGTGTTAAAATCAAGCTGATAGAGTTTCCTCTTCTGTAACTGGATAAGCAGCTGGTGTTAACAGCACTACACACGTCTGTGTTATGTAATACTCCTTTCTTTCTTTCTTTCTTTCTTTCTTACTCTCTCTCTTTCTTTTTCTTTGTTTCTTGCTTGAGAACCCCCCCCATTATCTGCCCACACAAAGGACTGACTTGTGTGAGGAAGTGTCTTTCCTCTCTCTCTCTCTCTCTCTCTCTCTCTCTCTCTCTCTCTCTCTTTCTTTCTTCCTCTTTTCATTGATGGCTATGCTTTGAGATGGACAGAAACACCTGACAGAGAAGAACACAGACAGAAGGACAAAAAAAAATGACAGAGAAGAAGGAAAACGTATTCTCACTGTAAAGAGAAAATCTTGTATCTCCAGTGGTAACTTTAAGGTGCAATTAAAGTTAAGAATCTCTCTCTCTTTATATATATATATATCTTTATATATATATATATATATAGTCAGGGTGCTTGGTTTTATATAGCAATGGATGTGTCAAAAACGCCTGAACTCACTAAATAGGAGAGGTGTCCACATACTTTTGGCCATGCAGCATATATATATGAAAGGATGTGTAGCTGTCAAGAAGAACCTCACTGAGAAAAGGAGACGGACACATCAAACAAAGAAGCTGAACAATGGACTGGCCACCCCAGAGTCCAGACCTCAACACCACTGAATGTGGTTTATGAGAAACGAGAAATGCAACCAACTTCTACAAACCCAATTCTTCAAACCCAGTTGGGACATTATAGACAATACCAATAAAACAGAAAGCTCATTCCAAAAATGATGCCTTCAGTGTTTTCCAAAACAGTTAGGTGCATGTTTATCACTGTGTGTGTGTCATCTTTCCTTTTAACAGGACTTAATGATTGTTCAGACACAAACTGATCCAGTTTTGAAAGCACAACATTTTGCCATTCTTCTCTTGTAAAAGTCTTTAGCTGTGTAACTGTCTGGGGCCTTCATTGTTGTATTTCGCACTTCATAATGCGGCACATGTTTCCACAAGGGGACAAGTAGGCCAGTCTAACACCTGCACACTCTAATTATGCAGCCATGCTGTCGTAACATGTGCAGAATGTGGCTTGTTGTTGTCATGTTGAAATACGCATGGATGTTCCTGAAAAACAGGGCATCTCAAAGGCAGCATATGTCACTTAAAATACCACAACAGATCCAGGCTTTTAAACTTTACGCTGGTGACAATCTG
Organism: Colossoma macropomum; assembly: GCF_904425465.1. NCBI lineage: Eukaryota > Metazoa > Chordata > Actinopteri > Characiformes > Serrasalmidae > Colossoma > Colossoma macropomum. The sequence goes on along the minus strand of NW_023494796.1, from coordinate 405,745 downwards.
GATGATTCTTTCCTTCTTTGGCACAGAGAACACAACATCTATTATCATAAACAATCTGAAAGTTTGAATCATCAGACCACAATACATATTTCCACTGTGCATCAGTGCCTTTCAGATGAGCTAGAGCCCAGAGAAGTCGGCGGTGTTTCAGTGTGTTGTTGATGTATGTACAGTCTTAACTTGCATTTGTGGATGCAGTGATTAACAGGGTTTATTGACAATAGTTTGTCAAAGTATTCCCGAGCCCATGTGGTGATACCATCACAGAGGCATGCTGATTTTTAGCGCAGTGTTGTCTGAAAGGTCGAAAGCTATTGGCATTCCATTGTGGTTTTTGGCCTTGCAGAGATTTTTCCAGATTCCCAGAATAGTTTTCTATACTATCATGCACTGTAGATGGTGAAATTCATAAAGTCCTAGCAAAACTTTGCTCCTAAACAGTTGGACTATCTGCTGCTGCATTTTAGTGGCGAGTCTTGACCCATCCTCACTCATAAAGGACTCTCCAGCCTTTCCTGACTGCTCCTTTCATACCCAAACATGATAACATCACCTCTTTCAAAATGTTTACTGAACATTTAACAATGTTTCTAATCTTAAACTTTTTTGTAATGTTGGCATCAAATTTAGGATGATTTAGAATAGAATTTACAAAAAACAATGAAGTTGATGAGATAAAACATTACATATTTTGTCTTTGTACTGCTTTTGTTTAAAGACGTAAAAATGGATTTACAAATTACTGCTTTCTGGATTTATTTACGTTTTACACACGGTCCCAACTTTTTGAAATTGAGTTTGTAACACAGCTTTGGAGGTGTGTCTGCAGATTTCTTTGAGAAACTGAAAGTGAGTCTCCTGAAAAGAATGGAACCTGTAATAAAGGTAAAAGGACACACTAAGTACTGAAGAATGTGTTCATTTTCTGTTAAATCTTTGTTTTCTGAGTTTTTCCTGATGCGGATAAATGAATAATGTGTGCTTAATGGCTATTTAGGCTGGAAATTAAAGAAATGAAGGGTGGTCTCTGACTTTTGCACACCATGATATAGATATATGTGTGCATACAGGGTCAAATTTATTAGCATTTGTCATCTTTCATTGAAAAAAGCTGAATTGAATTTTGTGGAAAGGTCAGATTCCTTCTGGACAATTGCTGGTTTGTTCCATATGTCCAGGCCCTGGAGTCTCCACTTTGACCCCGAAACCGGACAACAGCCAAGCCTTTGTGTGTGTGATTCACAGTGATTCATTTCCTAAACGTTTGTAGTCTCCAGTCAAAGCTGAAGTTCTACTAAGTCTCTTTTTCTCTCTTTATTAAAGGCTAATTTTTTAATACTGACAGATATGAAGTTTAAGAGAGTTACTTGTCAGTTGTTAAGGGCCTCCATCATAGACAACTGGATCAAATTAAAGCACTAACGTAGTAAATGAACTTTGTAAAATATTTAGTTTAATTTGATTTGAAATATATGCAGAATTATATATATATATATATATATATATATATATATATATATATATTATATATATATATATATATATATATATATATATATATACAAGGTGAATGCCTTGTAAAAAATAGAACGTTGAGAGACATTTTACAAGAAACTGTTCTACTCTTGCAGAAAAGTTTCCTGCTGGAGATGTGAGAAAAGTGGCTATAGTTTAGCTAAAGCTTAAAACAGAGCAAAGTACATCGGTGTTTTTTCGTTTATATTATATATTTTTAGACTATACTAGCACATCAGCACATACTGAGACATATTTACAGCCAAGACGGTAAAATGGACATAAATTGTTGTGGCTCCCAAGGTGGTTTGACTTTATTGAAAGGACAAAATGGCTCTTCTTAACATTTGGGTGGCCAACCCCTGATATAGGCTGTGTATTCAGCCTACGGCAGTTTAGCTCCGCCCCTCACACTTAAATTATAAGGAGTGTTTCAGCTTGAGCTTATTTATATAAATCAGTCTTAAAGGCACAGAAGCAAAAAACAGCTTATTTATTTATAAGAGATAAAGAGAGGTTGGAAAATGATCATGTAAAAATAATCAGTGTTCTGGGCGCATAAAACCACTCAAAGTGGAAGGGAAAACGGGGGGAGGGTGCATAAGAAATGTAGAATTATGTCATGTCACTTTATTGTTAAATTCAGGGACCTTCTTATATTTATATTATTTTTTATTATTCTATTTTTCTACAATTAGTGTTTATTTTACAATTAGTGTTTAGTGTTTATTTAGTGTCTATTTAATTCACACATTTCCTGTTTACTGTCTATTTAATGTTCACCCAATCTACACCATGGGGTCTGAGAGTAACGCAGTTTCAATACTCTGTATGTCCTGTACATATTGTAGTATTGACAATAAAGCTGACTTGACTTGAGAATATGGGCCCTTTAAAATGAGCTGCAGTAACAGCTCTTGCCAGCAGGTGGCAGCTTTCTACACTATTCATTCCCAGCTGATTCTGATACAGTTGCAGCATTTGGCCTGTAATGGTAGGAATACAGAAAAAGGTTTAGGAACTGATCCTAGATCAGTTATTAAAGAGCTCATATTCGTCGTATTTTATTTTTTTCCACTTATAACATTTGTACCAACAACAGTCCATCTTTTTTACTGTGTCTGTAAGACTGATACCTCGTTACAGTCGGAACAAACCATTTTTGAATTTTTTTTTGTTGCATAATTTTAAAAAGCTAGCTGCTGTACACTGTGTCAAAACTTCATGAAGAATGGACCAATAGAAATGGTCGAAAATGGCTTGGAATAAAATAGTTTTACATTAATTTGTATTTAAAGTTAAGCATGTTTTTTTTCTTCAGTTGTTACATTTTTGGAGATATGAGGTATAATTTACAATATGTAAATGAGCCCTGTTCTGATTGGCTGTCCTGTGGTGTGCCTCGTTCAGTGTGAATGGGCGGAGCTGAACTGCTGGTGGCTGAATAGACTGGTATGTGTAAAAATGTGTGTGTGTGTGTGTGTGGTGTGTGTGTGTGTGTGTATCCAGGCAGGAAACCGTGCAGAGAACAGGAAGTGGACTAATGAGAGAGAAAGAAACAATGAAAGAAAGAAAGAAAGAAAAAAAGAAAGATGGAGAGGGAATGAAAAAGAGAGATGAATAGAGAGAGATAGACAGACAGTCATAAAGGGATAAAGAAAGAAAAAATAAAAGTCAGAAAGAAAGAAAGAAAGAAAGAAAGAAATGAAGAAAGAAAGAAAGAAAAAATAAGGGGAAAGAGAGAAAGAAAAGGGGAGAGAAAGAGAAGGGGAGAGAGACAGGGACAGAGAGAGAAGAGAAGAGGGGGGAGGGGCAAGAGAGAGAAAGAAAGAAAAGAAAAAGAGAGGTAGAAAGAAGAAGAGCAAGAGAGAGAGAGAGAGAAAGAGATAATCTGCTGTACACCTGAGTTGGTCAGTCGTCAGTCCTCATCTCTGTATGTGTCTAATGGTCTGTTGGTGTGTGAGAGGTGTTGTGTGAGTGTTGTGATGTGGTGGTGTTGTGATACAGTGATGCAGTGGTGCGGTGATGTTGTGATGCAGTGGTGCGGTGATGTTGTGATGCGGTGGTGTGGTGGTGTTGCGGTGTTGGTCAGCTCCTGTCCAGTCTAACTGCTCTGACTGTGTCGTTAGAACGGCCTGTATGACCTCACGGTGCAGACAGGTGGTGATTAGTGACCACGGCAACAACAACAGCGACAGTGAGGATGATGATGACGTTGGTGTGATGTCTGTGTTTCTGGTGATGCAGGTGTACCTAAGACGTGTAGCCCCGCCTCCTCCTGTAGAGCTCCCCAGAAACCCGCCTCCTCCAAACTGCCAATCAAAAGCGGAGGCCTCACCGCGAGCCTGAGCTCCTCCTCACTGGGCAGCGCGGCCAGCGAGAGCAACACGTCGGCCGGCAGAGGTGAGTGTGTTTAAACACAAGGACTCAACAGCAGCTCTGACCAGAGTACGAACACTTTAATACCACTTAAACACATTTAATACCTGTAAGAAATAAAAGAGGGAACGTTCAGAGGAACATTAAAGAGCACTTATCGTTCATCAGCCTCATCTGTATCTGCTGAGTCTGTACACTCGATTATCATAGACTGTAGTTTTAATACGTCTCTCTGCACTGAAGAGAACTGAAAACCCAGTAACTGCAGCACTGATAACACAAACCCAATCAGCTACTGTTTCTGCTACATCTCTCTCTACCTCTCTCTCTCTGTATATACATCTCTCTCTACCTCTCTCTCTCTATACATACATCTCTCTCTATATATACATCTCTCTCTACCTCTCTCTCTCTATACATACATCTCTCTCTATATATACACCTCTCTCTTCCTCTCTCTCTATATACATACATCTCTCTCTATATATACATCTCTCTCTGTACATACATCTCTCTCTGCCTCTCTCTCTCTGTACATACATCTCTCTCTATATATACATCTCTCTCTATATATATACATCTCTCTCTACCTCTCTCTCTATATATACATCTCTCTCGATATATACATCTCTCTCTATATATACATCTCTCTACCTCTCTCTCTATATATACATCTCTCTCTATATATACATCTCTCTCTACCGCTCTCTCTATATATATATATACATCTCTCTACCTCTCTCTCTATATATATACATCTCTCTCTACCTCTCTCTCTCTATACATACATCTCTCTCTATATATACATCTCTCTCTACCTCTCTCTCTCTATACATACATCTCTCTCCATATATACATCTCTCTCTACCTCTCTCTCTCTATACATACATCTCTCTCCATATATACATCTCTCTCTACCTCTCTCTCTCTATACATACATCTCTCTCTATATATACATCTCTCTCTACCTCTCTCTCTCTATACATACATCTCTCTCCATATATACATCTCTCTCTACCTCTCTCTCTCTATACATGCATCTCTCTCTATATATACATCTCTCTCTACCTCTCTCTCTCTATACATACATCTCTCTCTATATATACATCTCTCTCTACCTCTCTCTCTCTATATATACATCTCTCTCTATATATACATCTCTCTCTATACATACATCTCTCTCTATATATACATCTCTCTCTACCTCTCTCTCTCTATATTTACATCTCTCTCTACCTCTCTCTCTATATACATACATCTCTCTCTATATATACATCTCTCTCTACCTCTCTCTCTCTATATATATATCTCTCTCTATATATACATCTCTCTCTACCTCTCTCTCTATACATACATCTCTCTCTACCTCTCTCTCTATATACATACATCTCTCTCTATATATACATCTCTCTCTACCTCTCTCTATATATATACATCTCTCTATATATATACATCTCTCTCTATATATACATCTCTCTCTACCTCTCTCTCTATATATACATCTCTCTCTATATATACATCTCTCTCTACCTCTCTCTCTATATATACATCTCTCTATATATACATCTCTCTCTATATATATACATCTCTCTCTACCTCTCTCTCTATATATACATCTCTCTCTATATATATACATCTCTCTCTATATATACATCTCTCTCTACCTCTCTCTCTATATATACATCTCTCTATATATACATCTCTCTCTATATATATACATCTCTCTCTATATATACATCTCTCGCTACCTCTCTCTCTATATATACATCTCTCTATATATACATCTCTCTATATATACATCTCTCTCTACCTCTCTTTCTATATATACATATCTCTCTATATTTACATCTCTCTCTACCTCTCTCTCTATATATACATCTCTCTCTATATATACATCTCTCTCTACCTCTCTCTATATATACATCTCTCTCTATATATACATCTCTCTCTACCTCTCTCTATATATATATACATCTCTCTCTATATATACATCTCTCTATATATATACACCTCTCTCTATATATACATCTCTCTCTATATATACATCTCTCTCTACCTCTCTCTCTATATATATACATCTCTCTCTATATATACATCTCTCTCTACCTCTCTCTCTATACATACATCTCTCTCTACCTCTCTCTCTATATACATACATCTCTCTCTATATATACATCTCTCTCTACCTCTCTCTCTCTATATATATACATCTCTCTCTATATATACATATCTCTCTATATATACTTCTCTCTCTACCTCTCTCTCTATATATACATCTCTCTCTATATATACATCTCTCTCTACCTCTCTCTATATATATACATCTCTCTCTATATATACATCTCTCTCTATATTTACATCTCTCTCTACCTCTCTCTATATATACATCTCTCTCTATATATACATCTCTCTCTATATTTACTATATATACATCTATATATTTACTATATTTACTCTATATTTACATCTCTCTCTACCTCTCTCTGTATATACATCTCTCTCTATATATACATCTCTCTCTATATTTACTATATATACATCTCTCTCTATATACATCTGTCCCTATATATACATCTCTCTCTATATTTACATCTCTCTCTACCTCTCTCTCTATATATACATCTCTCTCTACCTCTCTCTCTATATATACATCTCTCTCTGCCTCTCTCTCTCTATATATATACATCTCTCTCTATATATACATCTCTCTCTACCTCTCTCTCTATATATACATCTCTCTCTATATATACATCTCTCTCTACCTCTCTCTCTATATATACATCTCTCTCTATATTTACATCTCTCTCTACCTCTCTCTCTATATATACATCTCTCTCTATATATACATCTCTCTCTACCTCTCTCTATATATATACATCTCTCTCTATATATACATCTCTCTCTACCTCTCTCTCTATATATACATCTCTCTCTATATATACATCTCTCTCTACCTCTCTCTCTATATATACATCTCTCTCTATATATACATCTCTCTCTACCTCTCTCTCTATATATACATCTCTCTCTACCTCTCTCTCTACCTCTCTCTCTAGATATATACATCTCTCTCTATATATACATCTCTCTCTACCTCTCTCTATATATACATCTCTCTATATATACATCTCTCTCTACCTCTCTCTCTATATATACATCTCTCTCTATATATACATCTCTCTCTACCTCTCTCTCTATATATACATCTCTCTCTGCCTCTCTCTCTCTATATATATACATCTCTCTCTATATATACATCTCTCTCTACCTCTCTCTCTATATATACATCTCTCTCTATATATACATGTCTCTCTACCTCTCTCTCTATATATACATCTCTCTCTATATTTACATCTCTCTCTACCTCTCTCTCTATATATACATCTCTCTCTATATATACATCTCTCTCTATATATACATCTCTCTCTACCTCTCTCTCTATATGTACATCTCTCTCTATATATACATCTCTCTCTACCTCTCTCTCTATATATACATCTCTCTCTACCTCTCTCTCTATATATACATCTCTCTCTATATATACATCTCTCTCTACCTCTCTCTCTATATATACATCTCTCTCGATATATACATCTCTCTCTACCTCTCTCTCTATATATACATCTCTCTCTATATATACATCTCTCTCTATATATACATCTCTCTCTACCTCTCTCTCTATATATACATCTCTCTCTGCCTCTCTCTCTATATATATATACATCTCTCTCTATATATACATCTCTCTCTATATTTACATCTCTCTCTACCTCTCTCTCTATATATACATCTCTCTCTATATATACATCTCTCTCTACCTCTCTCTCTATATATACATCTCTCTCTATATATACATCTCTCTCTACCTCTCTCTCTATATATACATCTCTCTCTATCATCACAACGAGCACAGGTGTTGACCACACAACACTGTCAATATTTATGGATAAACCAAAACAATATCTACAGTCATGTGCAGAGGTTTTGGCACCCCTTCTGCACATTTTAATGCACGATTACTTTTCGTTTACTGAATTGGTCAACATATTGAAACAATAAAATGTCAAACGTGGCCTGTGCAAAAGTCATGGCACGTTGCATTTTATATTTGAATGCAAAATTTACTATTTTACATTTTTTTTTCCAGTATGTTAAATTCAAATTTAGTGCAAGTTTGTGCACTAAAACTTGAAAAGTGCCATATTTACGTGTTTTATTTTCGCTTGCAAAATCAACAAAACATAGAATTTGACCAGGGGTGCACAAACTTTTGCATACAACTTTATCTAAGATAGACTGCCATTAGTACAACAGTAACAACAACAATAGTAACAGCAATGAAAGTGTCAATAATTAGTATTTAATTCAATATAACTATAAAAATAATCATTTTGTAATCATTAATCATTTAAATAATTATTCATTAATAAGTATTATAATTATTACACAATAGCAGGCAATGACTTTTTTGGGCTATAAAATTTTAAATTTAAATCTTATCTTTTACTTTCATCATTTCATCTTTCTTACATAACTAATGAGTTTTATTTAAATATTTATAAGCTAATGTCTGAAGCAAAGAAGATTCATATTCTAGATATAAATTTATAATTTAGCAATAAAACATGATTCAGTTGCTGTAGATCATCAGAACCATGATGTTGCTTAAAGCGAGCCGTTACTTAGCAACCGGTGCTCAGCTGAATGATACAGCTGTTGTGAAAAAAACAGTAGAACCAATCAGATTGTGCCGTCACTGTAGTATAATAATAACATATTTATTATTTTAATGTTTTTTACATGGAACGGTAAAACTCAATAATTGGGGTAGAACCATATTAATATTTACTTTATCAAGCAAAATCATATCAACACAACAAAATAGAATTGAAAAATGCAACATATTTTATCTGATGCGTCCTTTATTTACATTTGCATGTTTATATTTTCTAATATTGACAGATTTCTCACACTGCATATCAGCCCATCAGTCCCAGCCATGATCAGCGTTCCTCTCAAAATGCAGGTTGTCATGGCGACTCAGAGCACAGAGATGCGGTTTCTATAGGAACGCACTTATTTTATATTTACTTTAGGACTAATCAGGGTTTCCACGACAACCGCAATCACTCAGGATGTTCAGCAGCATCATCATTCACTGTGCTGTAATCAGCTTTGGTGCTTCGCTAATTTGGACCATTAATTCTATAAACAGATTGATTTGATTAAAATGCTGAGCATTAATATTTTACAAGTGTGTGAGGTTTTAAAAAAAACAATAGATGTTTCCAAAACTGGAGGTCAAAAAATGATTAAAAGGCAACCATGCAAGACCTGGTAGGCCACCAAACCGGTCCCTGCCAGATATGAGCTGCGTCCAATTCAAGGGCTGTGTCCTTCTGAGGCTGCATTTGAAGGCCGATTGCGCCACAGCGGTGCGACTAGGCTGTTCCATTTCGAAGGCTCCTTCGAAATGTGTGCTTCTTTTCCATGGCAATGAAGGATCCAACGGGATCAGTGGTGCTGTGATGCTGACAGGAAATCTGCCGTGGAGCAGACGGCCTTATTTTGATTCAGACTTAGTGGGTCTACACAGCCTTCGAAGGACGCGGCCTATGAAGGCGTGGATGCAGCACCTGAATTGGGACACAGCTATTGTCTAAAATTACTTGTAATAATATATTTTCATATGAACTACTTTTAAAAGTGATGAAGGTTTTTATTTGAATGAAATCTGAAATCGCTATATATTCACATTACTACACTTTTGTCCACATCACGCCGTCCGAGGCTACTCCAAAACCAATCAAAGCACCAAGATGTGCACTTTACATGTTATGATCATATAATGTTTTTTCTGATTCTGGTGAAGATGGTAATGATGGTGACTTCTCTACTCTCAGGTGTTGCCCAGGTGGTGAGGAGCGAAGAGAAAGCTGTTAGATCCTCCTCGACATCGCAGGGAAAACCTGCTAATAACAAACCAGCAGTGGGTCTCCGCAACAGAGCCAACTCTACACCTGCGAAACCCACCACTGCAGGTAAGAACACACACAGATACCATGTAAAAACTCCCCCTGCTGGCAGCTTCTGTTAGCAGTCTACTGTTATGTTATCACTTTCTTAAAACAATCTCGCGAGACGTGTCATGTGAGTCTCTTGTCATTGGGGTGCGAGTCTGAGTCAATTCTTGAGGCACTGTGGTGTGAGTTGAGCCTTGAGGCTTTTGGATGCAAGTCTGAGTTGAGTACCGAGTCATGGGGTTTGATGCTGAGTCGAATCTTGAGTCTCCGGGACGCGAGTTCAAGTTGAGTCTTGAGTGCATGGGATACAAGGCCAAGCCGAGTCTTCAGTCATTGGGTTTCGAGGCTAAGTCGGGTCTTGAGTCTCTGGGACGCGAGTTCAATTTGAGTCTTGAGTCAATGGGATGCAAGTCCAAGTTGAGTCTTCAGTCACTAGAGTTCGAGTTCGAGTTAAGTTTTGAATCACTGGGGTTCGAGTCCCATTCAAGTCTCAAGTCACTGGGGTTTGAGTCTGAATTGAGTATTGAATCACGGAGGTTTGAGTCGGGGTCAAGTCTTGATTCAATGAGGTTTGAGTCAGAGTCGAGTCTTGAGTCTCTAAGATGTGAGTCCAAATTAAGTTTTGAGTTTCTGGGGTTCATGTCCAAGTCGAGTCTCAAGTCACTGGGGTTTGAGTCTAAGTTGAGTCTTGTATCACAGTGGTTCGAGTCTGAGTCAAGTCTTAAGTCACTGGGGTTTGAGTCCCAATCAAGTGTTGAATCTCTAGGATGCGAGTCCAAGTCGAGTACTGAGTGACTGGGATGCAAGTCCAAGTTGAGTCTCTAAGTTTCAAGTGCGAGTCATGTCTTGAGTCTTTGGAATGTAAGTCCAAGTTGGTCTTCAGTCACTCGGGTTCGAGTCTGAGTTGAGTCTTGAATCACCGGGGTTCGAGTCCGAGTCAAGTCTCAAATCACTGGGGTGTGAGCCAGAGTTGAGTATTGAATCACTGGGATTTGAATCAGGGTCCAGTCTCAAGTCACTGAGGTTTGAGTCCGAGTCGAGTCTTGAATCACCAGGGTTCGAGTCCGAGTCAAGTCTTGAGTCACTGGGGTTTGAGCCAGAGTTGAGTATTGAATCACTGAGGTTTGACTCGGCGTCAAGTATTGAGTCTCTGGGATGTGAGTCCAAATTGAGTCTTGAGTTTCTGGGTTTTAAGGCCAGATTGAGTCTTGAGTCACTGGGGTTCGAATCCGAGTCAAGTCTTGAGTAATTGGGGTTTGCGTCCATGTCGAAGCTCTAGTCTAGTCGAGTCTCAAGTCACTGGGGTTTAAGTCTGAATTGGGTCTCAACTCACTGGGGTTCAAGTTCGAGTCGAGTCCCGAGTCACTGGAGTTCAAGTCTGAGTTACTGGGGTTCGAGTCCAAGCCGAGTCCCAAGTCACTGGGGTTCGACTCTGAGTCAAGTATTGAGTCTCTGGGGTCCAGGTCCAAGTTGAGTCTTAAGTCACTGGGGTTTGAGTCTGAGTCGAATCTCTTGTCTCTGGGTATCGAATCCAAGTCAAGTAATGCGTCGCTGAGGTCCAAGTCGAGTCTCAAGTCTCTGGAGTGCAAGCGTGAGTCCGAGTCGAGTCTCGAGTCGCTGGGTTGTGAGTTGGGTGTCCAGTTGAGTGTCCAGTCTCTGGAAAGCAAGTCCAGTCTTGAGTCTCTGAGGTGCGAGTCAGAGTCTTGAACCTTCAATAGAACCTTTAATTGAACTGAATGATGTATTTGAATCTGTTATATAACAAAATTTAAACTAAAGGAAAACTATGTTACATTTTACCACATTACTCCCCAGAATTGAGGCACGTTCAGGCGACACAGCTGTTCCTCGTTCTGTTTAAAACTCAAACCAATTAATCAACAGGTTCCAGGTCATTAATCAGCTTAATTGCGCTTGGTGCCTCGCTGATCGATCAAGCTAATGAGGCGCTAAGCAGCGGTTTTTGATGATTGCTGTGTTTGTAGTGCGCGGACCAAACCTGACCACAACCAAACAAACTCACCATTAAAGGATTTTTACGTAACTTAGCTTTTGTTCTTCAAAGGTTGATGACTTGAATCATTGATTGATCCCTTTTTTCCAGGAGAGCACATGATCTAAACTGTCTCAAGCTTTTTTTGAAGGAGCTGCGTTGAGTGAAATGTTTATAATATGAAAAATTTATTGATAACTAGATGAAATAAGAACAGGAATGAATCATTTTCAGTATTATAAATTGTTTTCATGATCCTGCTATTTTACTAGGGTGATAATTTACGTTATATTTAAGCAATAGAACATGAGAGGAAGTGTGTTATTAAGAAATAACATCATGGCTGTGATTTGGTCGCCGTAGATCATCACAGCCATGATGTTATTCGCGATAACACACTCCTCGAGTGTTCTATCACTTTTATACATCAGTTAAATAAATGAAGTAAGAAATTAATAAACTGGGCCGTGAACGCGGCGTTTAATATGTTTTAATGTTCGCAGTTCCTTCACCAAATTATAGTTCCTTAACAAGCAGCTTGTTGCGAACTCCGCCCACTCGCTGCACAGCTGGCAGTTCGTTCTCCAGTTCCTTACACTAAATTCCCAAACTGTCATCACCACTGAGCAGCTTTTCAGTCGGCAGCTGTGACAGAAGAACAGCTAAACAACCTGGAATCAGCCAGAAATGAACCCAATATCATTCGCCAAAAATGTAGTCTGATCTTCAGAGTCTGACCAAATCGGACTGAGCCATAAAACTGCCACAATATCAGGTTCAGCTCAGTTTTGTCACTTTTTGCCAGATCAGTATTAATGTTGTTTTGTTCCAGCCAGTCTGTAAAGCATCTTACAGCCCATTTAGTTTGGCGAATGGTGTTGGGTTCATTTCTGGCTGATTCCAGGTTGTTCAGCTGTTCTTCTGTCACATTTTCCGTTTGCAGCAAAGTAAGAAGTAAAAACGTTCAAATGGCTTGAGCGTCTCCTACAGCTGTCAAAGTTGTTGCTTAGCAACGCATCTCAGCGGAGTGATACAGTGTTTGTGAAAAAAACGTGATGTTATGGCGAAATAACAGCACAGTTAGAACACTTCTCATCCAATCGGCTTGCGGGCTGGAACTAACTTTTGTATAAACTATATTATACAATGTAGCTTCAATTATACTAAAATACACACCAAAGATCAGATATTACAATAATTATTTTGAGATTTGGGGAAGATATTATTAATGGACAAATAATTTACTGTGATTATAAAAAAAAATGTCTCATGATTTTGAAATCTGAGGCACTCTAAATATTACATTTGTAGTAGTGTTTTTCTGGAAATTAATTTATTAGAACTTTTTAGTGGATATTAATTGTATCAGAACAATCAGTTTTATTATCAGTTTTATTAGAGCTCCATTATGGACATTCATTTTACTTAAATTCAAATCTGGATGTTGATTTTTTAGAGCTCATATATCATTTTCTTTTAGAATTTAATTTCGGATTTTGATTTTATTGGAGCCTCATTCTGGATATTGTTTTTATTAGGACTCAGTTCTGGATATTGAGTTCATTAGAACTTCTTTCTTGATATCAATATTATTAGAATCCATTATGGACATTAATTTTGCCAACATTCCATTCTGGATATTAATTATTCAGAACTTCATTCTGAATATTGATTTAGTTAGAACTTAATTCTGCGTTAAAATGTTTCATTTTAAATGTTCTTTTTGGACATTCATTTTTCAGAACTTTATTCTGAATGTTATCCCAGCTAGCAGGGAATGTTCCTACCAACGTGTTCTAAAAATATTTAAAAAAATAAACTTTTAATCGAATGTTCAAAGAATGTTTTAAAGATGTTTAGCATTTCAAATACTATTCCTCTGAGGTTACATGTTAACTTTGTCATAACGTTTTAACTGCAGCGTTCAGAGGATGTTTTGAGGATGTTGTCAGAGCCACAGTTTATGTTACACGATGATGTTTATAGAGAACGTTCCCAAAGAATATTCTGGGAACCAAAAAGAAAAACTTTGACAAAACTTTAATAGAACATCTGTGTGGTGTTCGCAAAATGTTTATAGCACAATAAAATGTCTAGCTGGGATAAAACCTTCTCATTTCTTAATTTTTAAAAATATTCTCAAAGATTATTAAACCTTTAAAGTTGTGCAGGAGCAAAACTACAATTTTATACATTTTATACATCATATTTTATACATTTATACATCCAAAGATGATTATATTATTAAAAAGATTGACTCTTTGAACCTCAGTTGATTATGAACAGTGTTGGGTTTAAGACTAGGATTAGGGTTTAGATGAGTCGAGTGGTCATAGACAGAGCATTGGGTTTAGGTTTAGGGAACAGTTAGGTAGAATTACAATAGATATGTGGTTGAATGTAAGATAAGGCAGGCATTTACGGGTCATCTACATTGGACCATCAAAGTGTTGATGAAATGATTGACAGATCGGTTGGGTCACCGTAGCATGGATCAAAGACTTAACCCCCAACCCACCAATTTATTTACCAATCAACACGTAGGAGCCCCACCCAGAGACCTTAAGATTAAAATGGGTTCTTCCCCCGTTCACCACTCAAACCCTCTGAGCCTTTCTGAGGAGCAGTCGTGTAGCTGCTGCTCTGGAGCTTTTCTGCTAAAATGAAGTTTGATTTTTTCTGCACGGTGTTTTTAGGCCAGAAGGCTCCAGCTCTGCTCAATAACGCCGCAGCGAAGCCGACCCAGAATGCCCTGCAGCGCAGTGGATCTGCAAGACCCAACCGGCCCACTGGAACTACAGGTATGGCGTGTTTGATTGTTGAATCCCAGCATTGGTGTTACGCAATAGGCTACCAGGCCATAAAGATTGGTTAGACTCTTCCAGGTTTGGAAATGATTGACATTAACATGCATTACGTACATTTTACCACTGACCACATGGGGGCACTTTGTAGTTCTACAGTTACAGACTGTAGCTGATCTGTTTATCTGCATACTTTGTTACCCTGTTCTTCAGTGGTCAGGACCCCCACAGGACCCTCACAGAGCAGGTATTATTTGGGCGGTGGATCATTGTCCTTACTGCAGTGACACTGACGTGGTGGTGCTGTGTTAGTGTGTGTTGTGCTGGTGCGAGTGGATCAGATGCAGCAGTGCTGCTGGAGTATAGAGCTTTGTGTGTGTGTGTGTGTGTGTGTGTGTGTGTGTGTGTGTATGGGTGTGTGTGGGGGTAAGACAGAGAAAGGAAGCTCTGTGTCTACTAGAATGACTCTGACACAACATTCAAACACTCACTTCAAACCACAGTGTGTGACTCCACAGGGTTCAAAGCAGCTGTGGTCTGTGAGTGTGTGTGTGTGTGTGAGTGTGTGTATGTGTGTGTGTGTGTGTGTGTGTGTGGGTGTGTGGGTGTGTTCTCTGACATTTTAGAGTAGTATTTTAATTAAGAACATCTCTCCTTCACACACACACACACACACACACACAACACACATGGGTCTTGCTGAGTCAAACTGAAGGCATTTGAGGCAAAACGCTCACATAGTCAGAGATACGTGTCAGAGAGCGTGTTTACGAAAGAGAGAGGCAGAGTCAGAGAGGGAGAGAGAGTCAGAGAGAGAGAGAGGGAAAGAGAGAGAGACAGAGAGAGAGAGAGAGAGAGAGAGAGAGAGAGAGAGAGAGCTTTACTGTGTCTGTCTGTAGAGCGTCTGTCCTCAGGTCTGAGCTCTGGTTTGGAAAGTGTGCAGGGTGGGGTTTAAAAAACTGACTGTGTTTAATTGTGATGTATCTGATGCTGCTAGTTAAAACATTTGATTTGTCAAGAAATTCCTTTTTGGAATTCTGTTCTTTTCCATTTTTGGAATTCCATTCCATTTTGCTTTTGGAATTCTGTTCCTTTCATTTTGGGCAATTACAGTCCTTTTGCTTTTCAGAATTCTGTTCCTTTCCCTTTATGGAATTCCATTCCTTTTGTCTTTTTGGAATTACAGGCATTTTATTTTGGGGATTTTCATTAATTTTTGGAATTAGGAATATTAGAAATTTTCCCAGAAATTTAAGCTGATACTTTTATGATGTATCTTCATTTGCAGCCTCGGGCTGAATTCTTTGGATCATTTTTTGAGCTTGAATCCAACATAAAGGAAAATGTAGCTTTATTCCCCAGAAACAGCAGCTGCTGCTAGAAACATCGACAAAAATTCATTTTTAGTGTATCAAACAGTTTCAGAAGCTACATGAGCATGTGCTGATTTAGTCCTGCAGCTCTGTGCTAATTGGTGGATTATTCGCCTCCATTACGTGCTGCATTAGCCTCGTAGCTCCAGTGCAAAACTAAAGAAGCAAACCGAACACGTCTGATTGGCTGCATTCAGAGTAAAGCAGCTGCTCTGTCTGTCTGTCTGTCTGAGAAACACAATGGCATAAAAGCACAGCTTTCACACTCACTGCTCAGAGCCTGTATCCACAAAAGAGTCTCATCAGTATTCCTCTCCCTCTCTCGCTCTCTCTCTTTCGCTCTCTCTCTCTCTACCTCTCTCTCTCTCTCTCTCCCTCCCTGTCCCTCTCTCTCTTTATCTCACTCCCTCTCTCTCTCCCTCTCTCTCTCTCTCCCTCTCCATCTCTCTCTCTCTCTCTCTCCTCTCTCTCTCTCTCTCTCTCTCTCTCTCTCACTCTCTCTCCTCTCTCTCTCTTTCGCTCTCTCTCCCTCCCTGTCCCTCTCTCTATTTATCTCACTCCCTCTCTCTCTCCCTCTCTCTCTCTCTCTCCCTCTCCATCTCTCTCTCTCTCTCCTCTCTCTCTCTCTCTCTCTCTCACTCTCTCTCTCTCTCTCTCCTCTCTCGCTCTCTCTCTCTCCCTGTCCCTCTCTCTCTCTCTCTCTCTCTCTCTCTCCCTCTCTACCGTATTTAGACTCAGTAACTAAATCTAATATCAGATGTTTGAGTTTTCAGTGTTTCACTCTTTATCTTTATTCCAGCTTCCATTCTTCTCAGGAGACTCACTTTCAGCTCCTTAAGTAAATCTGCAGACACACCTCCAAAGTTCAGTCTTAGAAGTTGGTTGATCATTTTCTGCTTTTTGTTAAAAACCATCCCTTTCTGTTATTTGCTTTTTGGAATTTTGTTCTTTTCCCTTCTTGGAATTCTGTTCATTTTGCTTTTTGGAATTCCATTTGTTTTTGCTTTTGGAATTCCATTCTTTTTGCCTTTTGGAATTCTGCTTCTTTTGCTTTTTAGAATTCCATTTCTTTCCCTTTTTGGAATTCCATTGCTTTTCCTTTTTGGAATTCAATTCCTTTTGCCTTTTGAAATCCCACTCCTTTTGCTTTTTGGAATTGTGTTCCTTTCCCTTTTTTGGAATTCCGTTGCTTTTCCTTTTTGGAATTCAATTCCTTTTGCTTTTTGATATCCCACTCCTTTTGCTTTTTTGGAATTCTGTTCCTTTCCCTTTTTGGAATTCCATTTTTTTGCCTTTGGGATTCCATTCTTTTGCTTTTTGGGATTCTTTTTATTTTGCTTTTTGCAATTCCTTTGGTTTGTGGAATTCAATTCATATTGAACTAATATTGAACCCTGGACTGCTTTCATTTGATTTTGTTTATGTTGTACTTCACCTTCTGTAACCTTCACATGCGCCGGCTTTCACTGTTATCTCGAAATGGAGAGAGAGAGAGAGATAGAGATAGAGAGAGAGAGAGAGGGCGAGAGATTATAATTATTCATCGCCCCACCCATTCCTGCACACACTGCTCCCCTCCCCCCGTGTGTGTATGTGTATGTTTCAGCTTCAGAGGGATGCTGACAGAATGTTTAGTCGCGGACGAGCGTGTGGGCTTTAGTATTTAGTATACAGTATTTAGTATACAGTATTTAGTATGTAAGCAGTACATTGCATATATTACAGAGTGATTCAGTACATAGTAGTATTTCCATTCAACACTTCTGCTCCCTGGACAGCTCCTGTGGTTGCCGTGGCGATTCCGTCTCCATCCACCTGACGTCTGAGGCGGGGGGGAGGGGCTTATCCGGCTTGTTTCCCCCTCTTTTTTTTCCTCCTCGACCGAATGCCGTGCTGTTTTTCTCTCTCATCCGTCACAGACTTGATTGTAAACGCGGATCTGACGGCTCTTTGAGACGAATGGAGCTGTGAGCTCTGATGGAGGAGCAGCTCTAGCTGGATTGTGCTCTGTTCCGCCGGTCGTCTCTGAGTGTGTGTGTGTGTGTGTTGTTTTGGACCATGCTGTGGTCTCCTCGGCTCTCGCTGTCCAACTTCCATGTTAAGCTCACGGCTAAGGGGCTTTTTCGGAACCTACAGCTGCCGGCAGCCTGCAAGAAGACCACTGTGGTTTTTCATTCAGGTTGGAGACCCTCTCTCTCTCTCTCTCTCTCTCTCTCTCTCTCTCTTCTCTCTTTCTCTCTTCTCAGTTCCAGTCTCTCTCTCAATTTTAATTCAGTTCAGTCTGCTTTATTGGCATCACCATATTTAGTCGTGGTCAGGGCTGCACAATATATCGTTTGTTGACAGTTATTGCGATACTGGCCTGCAGAGTGATGTCTCAGGAGGCGTATCACAACATATAATGCAGTATTAGTATTTTGACACATTGATCTGTTGATGGTTCAACTGCATTTTTGCAATTTTAATCATTTGAATCATTTTTTAAAATTATGATGGTAGTAATATTCAGTTATATTCAGTAAAGTATGCATCTCGAAATAAATAAAAGAATAAGACTGGATTCAACTGGACCAAATGAATCAAATAGAAATGAACTGCACTAAAAGAATCTAATCAAACTGAACTGTACCAAATGAATCAAATAGAAATGAACTGCACTAAAAGAATCTAATCAAACTGAACTGTACCAAATGAATCAAATAGAAATCAATTGTACTAAAAGAATCTAATCAAACTGATCTGTACCAAATGAATCAAATTGAACTGAACTGTGCCAAAAGACTCAAATTGAACTGAACTGTACCAAAAGACTCAAATTGAACTGAACTGTACCAAAAGACTCAAATTGAACTGAACTGTACCAAAAGACTCAAATTGAACTGAACTGTACTAAAAGAATCAAATCAAACTGATCTGTACCAAATGAATCAAATAGAACTGATCTGTGCCAAAAGAATCAAATCAAATTGAACTCTACCAAAAGAATCGAAATGAAACAAGCTGTACTAAAAGACTCATATGAAATGAACTGTACAATAAAATCTAATTGAATTTACTTGTACCAACAGAATCAAATTGTACTGAACTGTATTAAGAGAATCAAATCCAACTGAACTGTACAAAAAGAATCAAATCAAACTGAACTATACTAAAAGAATCAAATTGAATTGAACTGTACCAAAAGAGTCAATTTGAACAGAATTATAGCACAAGAATCAAATCATAATAAACTGAACTGAAACAATATAATGAAATTGAATTTAATCATCATAGCAATCTCTCTCTCTCTCTCTCTCTCTCTCTCTCTCTCTCTCTCTCTCTCTCTCTCCCTCCCTCCCTGTGGGCCCCTCTTCACCCCTCCATTCTTTTCCCTCTTCTTTTCATCCTCCTTACTCACTGCCACTCAGTGTGTGTGTGAAAGAGTCAGGCAGACGCTTCACTATTGTTTAATACAAACAGCTGCGTGCATTTGTGAGTGTGTGTATTTGTGTGTGTGTGTGTGTGTGTGTGTGTGTGTGTGTGTGTGTGTGTGTGTGTGTGTGAGTCCCTTGCCGGGGGGCACCATGTGCAAGGCTTGCTGAATTTTTTCTTTCTCATGTGGAGCAGCACGTCCGTGTGATTCTACAGTCTCTAAATATAGAACTGTGCAAAAGTCAGGGACCCCCGTAATGTCTTTGTTTTCCAGTCAAAACAGTCAATAAGTGCAGGTTATTCATCTCCATATTTTATTATTCATTTTTCGCAACATATTTTTTCAGAAAACGTTTACATCTCTGAACATAATGTCAGATTGTTGGTATTTCGTCCCGTCTGCGCTCTATTTGGGGTCAGTGTGACGGTCAGTGTGTGGGTCACGTGTCTGAGATGTTCCTGCTGTTTCTCCTTTAAGCTCTAAACTCTCACATCCCTCTGATCACACATCAGATTAAAATGTGGGTTAGAGCATCACTCTGCAGAGTTCACTTTAGGATCCTCTCTCTCTCTCTCTCTCTCTCTCTCCTCAGTGTCTCTTTCTCCTCTCTCTCTTGGGTTTCATATTGGTCAGCCTCAGTTTTATATGACAGTTAAGACAGCTCAGAAAAAGGTATAGAGGGACATCTGACGCCCCTCTGATGCTCTTAATAAGCCTCATCAAGCCAGCATCAAGTATGCTAATACACTGGCTGCTTATTACTACTTTATAAAGCAGTAACTACAGTGAATTACACTGATCGATTTTTTAGGTAATACTTCAGTATAGAGGGGCATTATAATGCTGCTATTAAGCCTTATTAGGACAATAATTAACTGGCTGCTCATTACTACTTTATAAAGCTAAACTATTACCTTATTAAGCATTAATCAGCTGTTATTCAGCTTTAATGAGCCAATAGTTAATGTGCATTACTATTTTATAAAGCAGTAACTACAGTGAAATTAAGATTGAAAGATTTTTTAGGTAACACTTCAGTATAGAAGGACATTATAATGTTATAATGTTGTTTATAATGTCTTTATAGTGTTATTTAGTCTTATTAGGATATGAATTAACTGACTGCTCATTACTACTTTATTACACGCTTAAAAAGCTGGTTCCTCAATGTTTTTTTTAACAAAGAAAATGGTTCTATATAGAACCATGAACACTCAGAGAATGATTTGCATGATTTTGAGGGGTTCTTCAGATTGATGGAGAATGTGTTGTAGATGGTTCTATATAGCACCAAAGGGGTTCTCCTACTGTTATGATGTAACAATAAAAGAACGCTTTTTGGTGCTATATAGAACCATTTTCAAAAAAGGTTCAATATAATGCACAGTCACTCCTAGCTTACTAAGGCTTAATAACAGCTTATTAAGGCTTATATAGGCTTAATAAGATACTGGCTTATATAAGGTTTAATAACAGCATTATAATGCCCTTCTATACTGGCGTGTTACCAGAAAAATCTTTCAATCAATCTTAATTCACTGTAGTAACTGCTTTTATAGACTAGTAATAAGCAGCCAGTTAATTAGTAGTCTTGATGCTGGCTTGATGAGGCTTATATAGAGAGCCATCTACAACACATTCTCCATCAATCTGAAGAACCCTTTTATGATGCAAAGAACCCTTTAATTGTGCAAAGTGTTCTCTGAGTGTTCATGGTTCCATGTAGAACCATTTTCTTTACTAAAGAACCCTTGAGGAACCATCTTTTTTAAGTGTGTATCATTGCAATCTCTACTTTTTTAATGCACAAGACCAACACCAGCTCATTGTTAAAACAACAATCCATGCTCCATCATGGTAGTTTCCATGGAAACAGGCATGTGGATTTGCTGTGATCTGATCTAGCATATGTCTGTGTGTATGTGTGTATGAGTGTGTGTGTGTGTGTGCATGTGGATGAGTGTGTGCGTGTATGAGTGTGTGTGTGTGTGTGTGTGTGTATGAATGTGTGTGTGTGTATGTGTATGAGTGTGTGTGTGTGTGTGTGAATCTGTGTGTGTGTGTGTGTGTGCGTGTGTCTGTGTGTGTGTGTGAATCTGTGTGTGTGTGTGTGTGTGTGTGTGTGTGTGTGTGTGTGTATGTGTGTGTGTGTGTGTGTGTGAATCTGTGTGTGTGTGTGTGTGTGTGAATCTCTGTGTGTGTGTGTGTGTGTGTGTGAATCTGTGTGTGTGTGTGTGTGTGTGTGTGGTTAGAAGCCGTTAATAAGCACAGTTCATGTTTAAATCAGGCCAGAAGAAACACCTTCTTAGTCCATGTTCATGTAAGAATAGAGGGTCACCAATTAGAGCTATTTGATTTACTATTGAGGTACTGATCAAGAGTAAGAGTGCTTAATTCACTCTAGGTATTGCGTAATAAAGTAGTAAGGCACAGTCAGTTAATTAGCAGCTACTGGCTTATTAAGGCTTAATAACAGCATTACAATACCCCACTATACTGAATAAAAACTGTCAATCAATATGTCAATGTCAATTAATAAAGAAGTAATGCACAGTCACTGCTGGATTATTAAGCTTAATAACAGCTTTTTAAGGCTTATATAGGCCTAATAAGCTATTGGCTTATTAAGGCTTAATAACAGTATTACAGCGCCCCTACTATACTGAAGTGTTACCAAAAAAACATTCAATCTTAAATTCACTGTAGTTACAGCCGTCTCATAATGAGAAATGCTAGAAGATGCAGGATTTAACGCAGTGGGCGGAGCGGGTGGTCCAGCGGCCATAAGCAGGTTTGCCCCCAGTTCTGGCTCGTCTGCAGACCCACATTCACTTCAGCTCACATGTTCAATAAGCCCCGATTACAGGACTCAAACACGATACACTGACCCAGCCAAAGTGGGCCGGCTGAGGCAGGGCTGTCTTCACTCATCCCTCCGCCCGTTCTGTCCATCCCTCCACTCATTCTGTCCATTTTCCACTGATTCTGTCCATCGTTCTGCTTGTTCTGTCCATCTTACACACATTCTGTCCATCCTTCCACTGATTCTGTGTATCCCTCTGCTCATTCTGTCCATCTTTAATTCAATCTGTCCATGCTTCCACTCATTCTGTCCATCCCTCTGCTCGTTCTGTCCATCTTCCACTCAATCTGTCCATCCTTCCACTCATTCTGTCCATCCTACCACTTATTCTGTCCATCCCTCTGCTCATTCTGTCTATCCCTCCACTCATTCTGTCCATCCTCAACTCATTCTGTCCATCCTCCACTAATTCTGTCCATTTTCCTATAATTCTGTCCATCTTCCACTCATTCTGTCCATCCCTCCATTCATTCTGTCCATCCTTCCACTCATTCTGTCCATCTTCCGCTGATTCTGTCCATCCCTCCACTCACTCTGTCCACCCCTCCACTCACTCTGTCCATCCCTCCATTTATTCTGCTGTCTGCTGACCTTTGCTGTGTCGGTCGGTTTGTTTTTCAGTGTGTGATGAGTGTTAATCTGAACACAGCTGCTGGCCTCATTCCCATAATCCCGGATTATCTTCCGTGGACCACCTTTTCTCTGATCTACACCACAGATCTGCTGCTGGAGACCCTCCAGCTCTCAGAGTCCAGCTCTAACACAGCGGCGCATGATAATCAGACACTTCAGTTTGCATTGATTAGTTACTGTGACGAGTTAGATTGATGACCCTCAACTGAGGTCGGTGAGGTGCACCTGAGCAAATTCCTTAAATTCCTTAAACTTAAAATTTATTATTCCGTATCTTTTTTGTACAATATTCAGTAACTGCTATGAATTATTTAGTAACTACTACTAAATATTAAACAGCTATTCAGTTATTCAGTAACAATTATACATTATTTGGTATCTACTAAAAGCTAGTTACTATAGTAACTATTATGATTGACTTGATTACTACTATAATTTATTTAGTAACTAATATAAAATATTCAGTAACTGTGCATTATTTAATAAGTGCTCTACATTTTTCATTGATTATAATGGATTATTCTTCAAAACTCTATGATTGATTCAGTCACTACTATCAATTATTTCACAGCTACTATAAAATATTCAGTAACTACAATAAATTCCTCAGTAACAGCTACAAATGACCCTTTAACTATTTTTAATTATTCAATAGCTACTATCAATTATTTCATAACCACTATAAATTTCAGTTACTAGTATAAATTATGAATAATTCTGTTACAACTATGAATTATTCAGTAACTGCTCTAAATTATTCAGTAACCACTATACTTTTTTCAGCAATAAATAATAATAATAAATAACTACTATAAATAATTTAGTAATAAGTATTATAAATAATTCTGTAATGACTATGAATTATTCAATAACTACTATGATTGTTAATTAACCTCTGTAAGTTGTTCAGTAAATGCTGTTAATTATTCTGTAATTACTGTGAATTATTTGGTGTCTAGTATGAATTATTTAGTAACCAGAATGAATTATTCTGTATTTTTTTATGACTTGATTAATTATTATTATGCATTATTTTTTAAGCACTGTAAATTATTTGCTAATTGTCATGAAGTACATAGAAGGATAAGCGGTTTAGATGATGTATGTATGTATGTATGTATGTTATAAAGTATTCAGTAACTACTATGAATTACTCAGTAAACACTATGAATAATTCTGTAACCAGTATGAATTATACAGTAACTACTACAAATTATTCAGTAACCAGTATGAATTATACAGTAACTACCACAAATTATTTAGTAACCTGTATGAATTATACAGTAACTACTACAAATTATTCAGTAACCAGTATGAATTATTCAGTAACCAGTATGAATTATACAGTAACTACTACAAATTATTCAGTAACCAGCATGAATTGTTTGGTAACTTTTATGAATTTTTCAGTAACCAGCATGAATTATTAATTAACTACTATGAATTAGTGAGTAACCAGTATGGATTACTTAGTTACCAGTATGAATTATGCAGTAACTACTAGGAATTAGTCAGTAACCAGTATGAACTATACAGTAACTATTATGATACTTTTGCTTACAGCTATGAAATATTTGGTAACTATTATAATTTGATGATTAGAATGAATGTTTTGGTAATGACATATTATTGAGTAACTACTATAATTGATTCAGTAATTGAATAATCTTATGAATAACCTCAGTAATTACTAATTTATAGTAAGTGCGATTTAGAAAAGCTGCTAAACTGATCGGAGCACATAAGTTTCCATTACTTGTTAGCTACATTAGCCTTGTAGCATCAGTGCAAAACTAAGGTCAATTTCAGACATATAACATGATTTGGCTGATCGACTACACTTTGGGGAGGAGGCTATTGTGTAAATTTGATTTTGGACTGACTGTCTCTTTAACACATGTCTGCCTCATTATTATGCTGTGTTAACAGTGTGTGTGTGTGTGTGTGTGTGTGTGTATCTCTAACACACACTGAGTTTGAAGAGCACACTCCTCCTCCCTGTGGCCTCCCCACTCCTTTCTATCCTACTTAACCCCCCATTATATTGATAACGATGAGTAGCATGACGACGTTTTGGTTGTTTTTTTGAACCGCAGGCACCAGGGGGCGCTCTCTCTCTCAGTCTGAATGGCCTCTGTGTCTGTGTCTCCACAGCCAGGCTCCAATAGGTAAACATCTCATCAATCCACCGCTGCACAGACCCTCATTCACCCAAATCAGCCTGCATACGCAGAGCCATCTGCCCGTATCATTACTCAGTTAATCAGGCCCTCATCAGACTGGCCTCAGCACTTCCTCTCAGGGGAATCCCCGGCGCCATCTTAGACGCTGTTCCATCGCTACAGTTATATGCAAACGTTTGAACTCTAGGTGAAAATAAGTTCACACATCAACAATAGTATTTTCCTGCTCATTTCAATGCACTATTTCTATACATTAGCTCTGCATACAGTATAAAATGTGCCATAACTTTTGCACAGGCCACATTTTATGTTTCATTTTTTCCCCAGTGTGTGGATTTTGGCAAATAAACAGTGATTGTGCCTTAAAATGTGCAGAAGTGTGATCTCTGTGGAGGACATGTTCACATATTTTCACTATTTTCATTCGACTGGGGGCGCCAAAACTTTTGCACACTACCGTGCAAGTCCACAAGCAAACTTCAGATGCTAAACATTCATTCGTTCATTCATTCGTCATCTTAAACCGCTTGATCAAGCTAGGGTCGCGGTAGCTAAACCCCAAACATGTCTTGGAAAACGTATGCTTCAAAGTTACGTACGAGCAAACGTGATCGTGAAATTAGCTCACGCAAATTTCACTGACAGTTTTGTTATTCATCAGCTTCAAGTTTGGCGTGGCTGTACGATCAACACCACGTCTGGTAGGAGTGTAAATTTGAACGTAATAGATTAACCTGAAAAAATGTGCTAAACAAATATACTATAAAAATCATCTATAACACCAGTAATACTAATACAAGTAGAAAATGACAATAACGCTTTTTTGCAATAATAATTTTGTTCACAGTACAAAAGTGGAGGTACTTTGTTTATATGCACAAATGCTGCAACTGTTCCATTTAAAGATATATTGCACTGTGCTTTTGTTGATACTACTGACTCCGCCCACAAAATAAACAATACAAAACACACTACAAACACGCTACAATAATTTTTAATAATAATAGTTTTTAAATATGTAATTTTTTGGGAAATATTCACGTTAAACAATCACAACATTCTACTGTCTTAAAAAAGTCGTAGTTTCAACACTATGAAGTTTGATCAGTAGGGGGAGCAGTGCACTCAAACTCCACCTGCGAGTGCAACCATTGGCTCATGAGCAACTGAATGCAACTTTTCATTGGTTCCCAACTGAAACTGTCAAACACTAAAAAGTCATGAGGCTAAATCAGCGTCTCGTTCTCCAGCTTCTTATTCGAATTCTCCCATTCCACATTAAAAAATGGTGCAGCAGTTACATTCTGGCACGAGAACGGGAAATTCGAACAAGAAGCTGGCAAATGAGAAGCAAATGAGAAGCGTCTTTCACCGTTGTAAAAAGTCAAAAGTTGAGAGACGTTTTACAAAAAACGGTTCTACTTTTGCGGAAAAGTTTCCTGCTGGAGATGCGAGAAAAGCAGCTACAGCTGAGCTAAAGCTTAAAGCAGAGCAAAGTGAGTCTGCTATGGAAGTCCAGAGAGGCCATGAGCTGTTGCTATAATTTTCTGGATTGTTATCTTGAGAGAACAAGATAAGTAACTCGTTATCTTGAGATAACAACTTTTGTTATCTTGAGATAACAAGATAATTAACTTATCTCAAAATAACATCCAGAATATTATAACTACCTCACAGCCTCTCCGGACGTCTGTAGTGTGTGTCTTCATTTATATTATATTTGTTAGCCTATATTAGCACATTAGCACATACTGAGGCATACTTACAGCCATGATGGTAAAAGGGACATAAAATGTTGTGGCTCCCAAGGTGGGTTGAGTTTTGTTGAAAGGACAAAAAGGCTTTTTTTAACATTTGGATTGCCGACCCCTGAATTAGAGCGTGCTTCATGTAAATGATATGTTAATGAGGTGAGGTGTTGGTGAGCTGGCGCTTGATTTCACGCACCAACGCTGAATGCGTTCATTTCCATGTCATACGGAAGTTCTGTAGTTCGTCTCTCCTTAAAGGCAACCATATCTCACTCTTTTTATGCAGCTTTGATGAATGAGGGCGATTCTACTGAAGCTGCTACTCAAGAAACTCGCCTTTGGTGATGTGTGCTGCCCTGATTTTGTTTAATTAGTAATATTAATTAATGATAAAGCATTCAGTAGTAATAAGGGCGACTCAGGTCAGCCGTAGATGCAGATTTGGCTCAGCTTTGCTACAGCAGCTTGTTTGAGTGGAGGAGACGTGACATGATGTGTTTGAACAGGGTTTTTTCTCTAAAGTTCTTTTATGCTACGCTAGTGGCAAAGAACAGTAGCCGTACGTCTCCCTGTTAGATAGAGATCTCTGTGTGTGTGTGTGTGTGTGGTGTGTGTGTGTGTGTGTGTTCTCGCTCACTGCCTGTGTGTGCAGGGTTGAAGAGCTGTGAAATGCTAGTCGATGTTTAGATGGAGATTAGCATCAAAGGCAGCACGAGCAAACAGGGTAAATCCGGTCCGGGGGGGGGGGGTGGGGGGTGGGGGGGTGAGGGCGAGGGGTGTTCACGCTCAGCCAGTGTGTGTGTGTGTGTGTGTGTAGGTTGACGCTGTGTGTGGTAGATTGGTGTGTGTTTGTTTTTGAGATGACAGGACGGCTTTGGCAAACAGTCATTACGAGAAGCAGCCTGCATGGTAATTACATGCTTATTACAGAATAATAAACACACAAACACACATGTAAAATTATGTGTGCACACACATACTCACACACAAAACATACACACACATACACAAACGCACTCACACAAAACATACACACACATACGCATAAACATACACACAAAACATACACACTCAAACACACACATGCACACACATACACCTAAACATACACAAACACATACACAAACACACACACACACACAAAACACATACACAAAACACACACACACAAACACACACACACACACAACACACATACACAAACACACACACACACAAACAACATCACACCACACAACATCACACACACCATACACACATCACACCACACACACAACACCACACACACTACACACACATACACAACACACAACACAACACACACACACACACACACACACACACACACACACACAAACACATACACACACATGCCATATCACAAACACACAAAAGCATCACCACACATACACAACACACACACACACACACAGGCAAACATACACACACATGTATAAACACACAAAAGGTACACATACAAAACATACACACACAAAACATACACACAAACATGTACATGCCATCATCATCCCATATGAAAGTCAGGAGACGTGTAGGTTCACTGGTGGTTCTGCATAGTGAAGCTGATGATGGTAAAATAGTCCATAATCCATAACCATTTCATGTACAAGCTTTATTACACACGTCTATAACCTATGAATAGCTCTGCCAGTTTGCAGTGAAGTCCCTGTAGTTACTGAATAATAAGCCTTAGTATGTAACAAACCTGGGATTTTAAGGTGTAACAGATCAGACGTCTGGTTCCATTCACCACCACTGTGATCAGCTCTGACTCTAGAATGGAGCATTTCACATCAAACCACTCTGAATGACTTCACATCTCAATGACTGAACTGTGCATGAATTTTGGAAAGTTGATGGAGTTCCCCTTCAGCATTATTACAGTGTTTTTAGTGTTGTTCAATTAAGCTGACCAAAAAAACACAGATGTGTGTGTTTCACTGAAGTCATGAGGTCTTCTCTGAAGATCTAGAAGATGCTGAGGGTTCCACACACACACACACACACACACACACACACACACACAGTGCTAATAGTCTCCTAATGTGCTTCCACTGTTGCTCTAATGCACTGACAGTGCACTCTCCAGACCTCTGTGCAGCATCATTATGGAGATTTCCCAGCATGCACTGGGGCTCTGATGTTTTTCGGTGGACACTGATAAGGGCGTGTGTGTGAGTGTGTGTGTTAGTGTGCGCTGGCTGCGTGGTGCTCCAGCTATGCTGAACGTCTTAACGTCGCTGAACGCTCCGTCGTCTCTTTCAGTGGAGAAAAGTTCCAGGGGGGTCCGCAGCGTCCCGGGACGACCCCACGTCAGCGGAGGAGGAGGAGGAGGAGGAGGAGGGGGAGGGGTGGTCACACACACCGAGGATGAGGAGGAGAAACAGCTTCGTCTTCAAAATGAGAGGAAGAACCAGTGCATCCTCCAGCTCCGCAAACTCGTCGCCCATGGCAACCGCAGGCTGGAGGCGCTGGCCCTCGTCATCCAGCACATCTTCAACGAGGTCTGAGTTCATTTACATCAGTATATACAGCTCTCTCTCTCTCTCTCCCTCTCTCTCTCTGTGTATCTCTCTCTCTCTCTCTCTCTCTCTCTCTCCTCTCTCTCTCCCCTGCTCCCCTGCTGATGTGTGTGTGTGTGTGTATATATATATATATATATATATATGTGTGTGTGTGTATATATATATATATATATATATATGGTTGTATATATTATTGTTCATATTTTAAAAAAGCACTATGGAGGAAAAACTCTGAAGGCCTAATTTGGTTCCTTTGAAAATCTGTATTTCCTAATTTGGCCACACGGTGGCACCGGATAGTTTTCACAGCACAACATGACAGTCAGCAGTGACGAGTTTAAACATCAGCAGTTGCTGAGGACCCCTTTGTCACAGGGGGCCCAGTGAGTATTTTTATTTTTGAGTTTTTATTTTATTTTTATTCTTGCTGTTGTCATTAAACAAAAACCCACAGCTGGGTCCTGTTTGGATTCCTGCCAGTGGAGGCGTTCCCAACAGACACTGAGCGCACTGATAGGCCGATATCGGGGGGCCTCTCTTATTTGTTCACCGTGGGATTGGCTGTATCCCGGATACGGAGCTGTCCAGTAGATAATCTCCTCCTCTTTGTCCGAAGGGGGTAAATATTTGGCCATTAAAGCAGCTGCCACTCAACAGCTGTGAAACTCAGCCAGCCTTTAGTGGATCAGCAGAGCTAACAATAATGAAACCTCCTACACCACCAATTAGCATCGTGCTAACTGCATGCCTTAAAGAGTCATGTGTTTGTTGATCATGTGGTTTCTGACACCGTTTGATGGACTATATGACCTCACATACACTTAGAGACTTCAGCTCATCTGCACAGTGTGTGTTAGCCGCCCTCTAGTCCAGGGGTCACCAGTCTGATCCACAAAGAGCAGGTTCTCATTTCAGTAAAGCAGGAGCTCATATGACCAACCGTCTGACCGAGACCCACTGATTAAGCAAGGGGAATCAGGTGTGTGGGAGTTTCTAATAAAGTGGCCAGTGAGTAGAAGTACAAAGTAGGTGTTTCTAATAAAGTGGCCAGTTAGTGGAAGTACAAGATGGGTGTTTCTAATAAAGTGGCCAGTTAGTAGAAGTACAGGATGGGTGTTTCTAATAAAGTGACCAGTAAGTAGAAGTACAAGATGGGTGTTTCTAATAAAGTGGCCAGTTAGTGGAAGTATCGGATGGGTGTTTCTAATAAAGTGGCCAGTTAGTGGAAGTATCAGATGGGTGTTTCTAATAAAGTGGCCAGTTAGTGGAAGTACAAGGTGGGTGTTTCCGATAATGTGGCCAGTTAGTAGAAGCACAATGTGGGTGTTTCTAATAAAATGGCCAGTGAGTAGAAGTACAAGGTGAGTGTTTCTAATAAAGTGGCCAGTTAGTGGAAGTACAAGATGGGTGTTTCTAATAAAGTGGCCAGTTAGTGGAAGCACAAGGTGTGTTTCTAATAAAATGGCCAGTGAATAGAAGTACAAGGTGGGTGTTTCTAATAAAGTGGCCAGTGAGTGGAAGTACAAGATGGGTGTTTCTAATAAAGTGGCCAGTAAGTAGAAGTACAAAGTGGGTGTTTCTAATAAAGTGGCCACTGAGTGTAATGGTGATGGTGATGGTGATTATTGTTTTTGTGATGAGATCTTGGTGAAGAGAGGCATGTCAGGTATTCTCGCCGAGCTGGCCTGCTGTAATGCGACTGTAGACTGTGCTCGAGTGTCTGGGCGGAGGGTGCGTGTTTCGGATGGCTGTTGTTCTGCCCTGCAGCAACGGGCTACTGCCTGCACTTGCTCATTTAGCCTTGGAGGCTTTTAAAGGGCTTGTTTGGACCATTCAAAACCACTTCATTCAGAAACCTTTAGGCAGAATTCCTCCTGCGAGCGTGTCAGACCTTCTGCTCTCCAGAACATGATCCTAAAATTCTGAAGAGTAGAGGAGGGCTTCTGTAGTGGCAATACACCGGTGGGTGTTTCTAATAAAGTGGCCAGTTAGTTGAAGTACAAAGTAGGTGTTTCTAATAAAGTGGCCGGTTAATTGAAGTACAAGGTGGGTGTTTCTAATAAAGTGGCCAGTTAGTGGAAGTACAGGGTGGGTGTTTCAAATAAAGCAGCCAGTTAGTGGAAGTACAAGGTGGGTGTTTCAAATAAAGTGGCCAGTTAGTGGAAGTACAAGGTGGGTGTTTCTAATAAAGTGGCCAGTTCATGGAAGTACAGCGTGGGTGTTTCAAATAAAGTGGCCAGTTAATGGAAGTGGCACTGTCACAGGATGTCACCTCTGCCTCAAGTCAGTTTGTGAAATTTCTGTCCTATCTGTCAGTCCGATGGACGAGTCTGGGTTTGGCGAATGCCAGGAGAACGTTACCTGCCTGACTGCACTGTGCCAGCTGTAAAGTTTGGTGAAGGAGGGATGATGATATGGGATTGTTTTTCAGGGGTTGATCTAGAACCCTTAATTCCAGTGAAGGGAAACCTTAATTCTTCAGCACCAAGACATTTTGGACAACTGTACACTTCTTACTTTGTGTGAACAGTCTGGGGAAGAACCTTTCCTGTTCCAGCATGACTGAGCCCCAGTGCACAGAGCAGCTCCATAAAGGCCTGGCTGGGTGAGTTTTGTGTGGAAGAACTTGACTGGCCCTCACAGAGCCCTGACCTCAACCCCATCACAGCAAACACCTTTGGGATGAGCCAGAACGGAGACTGTGAGCCAGGCCCTCTCGTCCAACATCAGTGTCTGACCTCACAAATGCTCTTCTGGATCAACGGGCAAAAATTCCCACAGACACTCTCCAACATCCTGTAGAAGCTTCCCAGAAGAGTGGAAGCTGTTGTAGCTGCAAAGGGGGACCAACTCCATATTAATGCCTATGGATTTAGCTGTAGTGTATAGCTGTCCCAGTACTTTTGTCTATAGAGTGTCTATGTAAATGAGCTTCATTCCTCTGTTGTGACTAATTGAAAAAGCAGGACTGAAACACTATAATGCCAGTATGAATGAGCCTGGCTGTAGGCTGAATAGTGGGATATGTATGAATGCATTGATTTTTGTGACATCACAAAAACTGAATTTAAATTTTGGCTGTTGTGTTGTTCAGTTTCCTCATATATGAGGAGCGAACAGTAAGTTTTGAAACATTAACAGTGTTTACACACTACTTATTTTAAAAAACAAGGAATATCCAGTTTTCTATGATATGAGCCCTTTAATGCAGACTGTTTCATTCTAAGTGATAAAAAGAAGAAAGAAAATTGAAATATAGTCATGTAAAAATGAATTATGATTGTTTTTGGTTAATAAACCCTCAGAAACATTATAAGAGGACTTCAGGGAAGGAAAAATGAAACAGTAAAATGTAGCGTATGGGCTCTTTAATAAGCCCAGTCCTGCACTGGTGAGATAGTATAATAACAACAGTAGAGTAGATATTTCTGAGTCTATCTCTGAGTTTCTGGTCATTTGGCCGACTGTCGGCATCCGGCGTCTGCGAGTTTCGGCTGGTTTTGTGGTGCGGCCCCCCCAGGCGTCGGCTGTGCGTCTGTGTGGGGTGGGGGTGACGCCCTGTGGTTTGAGAGGTTTATGGTAAATGGGGCTTAAATGTGGTTCTGCCCTAAATGCCCCGAGGACAGAGCCATTACTGACAGTTACAGTCATTTAAAATCCTCCGCTGGCTCAGAGTCTCACCCCTCACACTGAACAATGACTGACCCAGCACTGAAAACGACGTCTTTTCCTGGTCCTGTATCAGAGCGGAGTTTCTCCGGAGGCCGCGGGGGGGAAGGGGGCGTTATTTTCAGCGATGTGTTGTTGGTTACGGCAGGAAATCCATCTAATCTGAACTGTATCTGCTTCAGTTGAAACAGAGAAACATGATCCAGGTTATCAGCTGTTTAAACTGCGGCTCCTCCAGCAGATCCACTGATAAGAGCTCACAGTGCAGCTCAGCTCAGCTCAGCGCTCAGGCTGCTCCACTCAGAGTCCGCACCCTCTGTACACTGTTTACCTTCAGTCCTTCTTTCTTTCCTACCATTTCACATCTATCTTTCTTTCTTTCTTTCTTTCTTTCTTTTTTCTTTTTTCTTTCTTTCTTTCTTTTTTGTTTCTACCATTTCACCATCTCTCTCTGTTTCTTTCTTTCTTTTTTCTTTCTACCATTTCACCATCTCTCTCCATTTCTTTCTTTCTTTCTTTCTTTCTTTCTTTCTACCGTTTCATCATCTCTCTCTGTTTCTCGTTTTTCTTTCTTTTTCTTTCTTTCTTTCTTTCTTTCTTTCTTTCTTTCTTTCTTTCTTTCTTTCCACCTTTTCACCATCACTCTCTGTTTCTCTTTCTTTTTTTCTCTCTCTTTCTTTCTTTCTCTTTCTTTCTTTCTACCATTCCACCATCTCTCTGTTTCTTTCTTTCTTTCTTTTTTTCTGTCTTTCTGCCGTTCTGTTTCATCATCTCTCTGTTTCTCTTTCTTTTTTTCTCTCTCTTTCTTTCTTACTTTCTTTCTACTGTTTCACCATCTCTCTGTTTCTCTTGTCTTTCTTTCTTTCTTTCTTTCTCTTTCTTTCCTTTTCCCTTTTCTTTACTGTCTTCATTTTTTATAATTTCTTTCTTTCTTTCTTTCTGGCGTTTCACATCTCTCCGTTTCTCTTTTTTCTTTCTTTCTTTCTTTCTTTCTTTCTTTCTTTCTTTTGTTCTTTCTTTCTTTTCTCTCCTTCCTTCACCTTTTTTCATTCTTCTTTTATTCTTTCTGTCCTCCTTTCCATTCATTCCATTATTTTTTCCATTCATTCCTAGCTCAGTTCAGTGTGTTACAGAACTGTAGTGTGCTGTTATCTCTCTCTCTCCCTCTCTCTCTCCCTCTCCCTCTCTCTCTCCCTCAGTACTGGGGGATCTGCCTTTTGTCCAGTGCTTTCTTATCTAAACAGATTAAAGGTGCTGCACTCTCTCCTCTGACCCGACCTGGGATCAGTTTGGTCATTTGATTCTAAGGTCAGCCGGTCTTAGATCAGCTCTCTGGAAGGTTTATGTAATACTCCTTTATTTGAATGGTAATAATAATAAACCCAGTGTTGAATATGAAGCTGAACACTGCCCTGTAAATAACAGCTCACGGGCAGATTTAAGACTCAGAGCGAAAGCTGACAGCTGTGTTTTGATATAATTGCTGGTTGTTACGATGATGGGCGGGGCTTACACTAAAGGAATGCACCGGCTCCTGTCTGAGCAGTAGGGTGTTGTGGGTGGGGCTAATGCTGGAGGGGCGTGGTCAGATATGGTCAGAGAACCACCTTCTTTACCATATTTCTCAGAGTAGAAGGACTCTGCTGGACCTGCGGGGACAGAGATAAAGTGTCCAGTAGTGATGTGAAGATGCAAGGTGGTGATTCAAGTGAATCAGTTTTGGAATGTCCAAACCAATTATAGTAATATTAAAATAATTATTTTTGGTCTAATTTCAAAGTTAGAAATCCCCCCCAAAAACAAAGAATCCCCCCAAAAACTCTCGGAAACCCACTTTTCCTTGCAGAACATTTCCGGTCCTGCTATATTCTTGGCCGTCTTCCATGCACAGCATGTCTAAGATCTACCCACAGATTTTCATTGATGTTCAGAAGACTGTGAGAGCCATTCCAAAACCTTCAGCTCGCATTTCTTGAAGTTGTTGATGGTGGATTTTGAGGTACGTTTTGGATCATTGCCCTGTTGTAGAAGCCAGCATCTTTTCAGTTTCTTGACTGACTGTGTCATATCTGCTTCCAGAACTTGCTAATATTTAGTGGAATCCATTCTTCCATCTACCAGTCCACACAACTCCAAAGGATAATAGATTCGCCTCCTTGCTTAACAGTTGGCAAGGTGTTCCTTTCATCAGATGCTGCTTATTTCTTTCTCCAAGCATACCCTTGCAGTTTGGGGCCAATGAGTTGCATTATTACTTCATCAGTCCACAGCACCTGTTTCCAAAATGCCTCTGGCTGATGTAGATGTGTTTTGCATACTTTAGACATTGACCTTCATCACAATGTCACAAGTAAAGTTTCTGTCTGAAGACTCTTTCTATGTAATTTCTGTGTATTGTGTTTGTGCAAGCAATGCTGCCCAGGTTCCTTCGCTGTCATATGGGGGTTTTGCTTTACCTTTCTAGCAAATGAGTAATTCTGTCTGAGCATTTTCTTGGTCTTCCAGATCCTATCTTCACTTCCACAGTTCCCCTTAACTGCAATATCTTAATATCATTTCAGACAGTGCAAGCTGGACACTCTCTGATATGTATTTATAGCCTTCCTGTGCTTTGTAGGCATCAGTTAGCTTCATTTTCAGATCCTCAGCCAGCTGCTTACAGGAGCCTGTGGTTGTTGAATGTTAGCACAAGGTTTGAAGAGTCAAAGAAGGACAGTGAAGGAATCGTTTAAGGAGTCATTTAAGGCCTAACAAGTTACAACTAGGTGTCCAAACCTTTGTACAGGCCACAATTTCTGTTTTCCTTTTTCTGTTTTTTTAAGTTAATCAAATCTAAATGAATCTAAATGAATTATGAATGAACGTTTTTGCATTTGCACACAACTTTATATGATATGATCATATAACTTAGTACCTGGTGTGGTTTATTGTTACTAAGTACTATGAACAGTTGTGGAAAAAGCTACAGACGGAAATCTAAAGAACACATATTTAAGCAACAGTCATACGGAAGAGTGTGCGTGTGGTCTGAATGAAGGACTGTGTTGTTTTCCTCGTACTGAATGTGGTGAGTTCGGATTCCTGTTGGCTCAATTCAAAGGGTCATCTGTTGGACACAGTTGTCACAGTTACGTAAAAGTCCAGATCAGCACAACTGACCTCAGCCCTCTAGTCATCTCTCTCTCTCTCTAACTTTCTCTGCACGTCTCTCCTGTCACTCTCCACTATCTTCTCTCTTCTCTCGGACTCTCTCTCGTTTCTAATCTTACCCTCCAGGGCTTTTTCTCCAGTACTGTATTGGCCGCTATCTCTAGCTTCCTTTGTCAACAGAGGCTGTGATACAGAGCTCTAATCTGTGTTTGGTCACTCTCTGGTCAGGATCAGTTGTCTTTTACTTATGGTGCAGACTTGGAGCTTCCAAGCTTTGCAGATTGTGAAAATCCCATTCAGTCTAATGAGAAACTGTAACACAATATTAGTTTGTTTTGTTGCTAACAAAGATATATTAGTGATAACTTGAATGTATCTTTGCAAAACAGTGAACTCTATGGTCAGTGTTGAGATTTAAACTGAGTCTGTTCTACAGTTTCTCATTAGGCTGAATGAATAACTGACTCTAAATGTAGGTATTGTGATATAAACTGAGTCTGTTCTACAGTTTCTCATTAGGCTGAATGAATAACCGACTCTAAATGTAGGTATTGTGATATAAACTGAGTCTGTTCTACAGTTTCTCATTAGGCTGAATGAATAACCGACTCTAAATGTAGGTATTGTTCTATAAACTGAGTCTGTTCTACAGTTTCTCATTAGGTTGAATGAATAACTGACTCTAAATGTAGGTATTGTGATATAAACTCAGTCTGTTCTACAGTTTCCCATTAGGTTGAATGAATAACCGACTCTAAATGTAGGTATTGTGATATAAACTGATACAAACTGATATAAATTATGGGCTTAGATTGGTTTGTTGTATAATATTTTATGTAAAGTAGTTCATAGAAACAAGGCCTTCAAATTGAGACTGATGTCTGACTTACCCCTCTCTCTCTCTCTCTCTCACTTTTTTGTTTTTCTAACCCATTTGCCGAGTCTCTTTCTCTCACTCCCCATTTGGCTCTCTCACTTTCACACTCTTTCTCTCTCTTGCTTTCGTTCTCACTGTCTTTCTCACTTTTTCTGTTTTTCACACTCTTGTTCCTCTGTCTCTACATGTATACATATACTCTCTCTCTCTCTCTCTCTCTCTCTCTCTCTCTGTCTGTTTTTCCTGTTCTCCTCCTTTAGGAGGAGGACGGTACTGTTTCTCTGTGAGGGTGGGGGTTAATGGGGGGGTGTGATCACTTTAGCTCTTGAACAGATAGACCAGTTTTCAGTTTTCTCAGAGTGAATGAGGGGGCAGGGAGGGGTGGTCTGACAGAGAGAGAGAGAGAGGGAGAGAGAGAGAGAGAGAGAAGATGGGCTCCTCCGGGAGCAAACTGAAGACTCCACCGTACTCCAGAAAAAAAGAAAAGGTGCCATTTCTTTTTTTCCCTTTTTTTTTCCACCCTTTCTTTCTGCTCGATGCTAGTTTGTATGTAGTCAAATGATTAAACCAAGATCTTTTCTTCTTTTCGTCTTTCTAACCTCACATGCTGTCAGCTGCCATGTGTTTTTCTTTCTCCCCCTCTTGCTCTCTCTTTCTTTCCTCTTTCTCTCTCTCTCTTTCTTTTGTTTCGTTGCCTTTTTGCTTCTATCTTATAGAGTTGGCAGTCCGTGATGGCTTTATTGTTATGGCTGTATTAAGTACAGTGTTTCCATGGCAGAGCAAAGTTTAACTCTTTATAGCTGTTTGTTTATATCTCTATCTCTCTCTCTCTCTCTCTCTCTCTCTCTCTCTCTCTCTGTCCTATAAACTTGGTAACTCTTGGCTCTTGGCTTAATTTAACCCCTTAAATGCCCAGAATCCAATGGAGGGTCCAGATGCCCATTTTTCACTCCTTTTACTTAAGAATAACTCAGTCAGTTTGCATTGTTTTCTATGTAATTAACCTTAGGAAGTAATATGAATTGGAATTTAAGGGGTTAACGTGGCACTTGCTTTCCTCAAGGGAAATTGCTATATATATTTATATATAAACCATTAAAACCACCTCCTTGTTTCTACACTCATTGTCCATTTTATCAGCTCCACTTACTATATAGGTGCACGTTGTAGTTCTACAGTTACAGACTGTAGTCCATCTGTTTCTCTGCATACTTTGTTACCCTGTTATTCAGTGGTCAGGACCCCCATGGACCCTCAAAGATCAGGTACTATTTGGATGGTGGATCGTTCTCAGCACTGCAGTAACACTGTCGTGGTGGTGGTGGTGTTAGTGTGTGTTGCGCTGGTCTGAGTGGATCAGACACAGCAGAGCTGCTGGAGTTTTTAAACACCTCAGTGTCACTGCTGGACTGAGAATAGTCCACCAACCAAAAATATCCAGCCAACAGCGTCCTGTGGGCAGCGTCCTGTGACCACTGATGAAGGACTAGAGGATGACCGACACAAACTGTGCAGCAGCAGATGAGCTATCGTCTCTGACTTTACATCTACAAGGTGGACTGACAAAGTAGGAGTGTCTAAGTGGACAGTGAGTGGACACAGTGTTTAAGAACTCCAGCAGCACTGCTGTGTCTGATCCACTCATACCAGCACAACACACACTAACACACCACCACCACGTCAGTGTTACTGCAGTGCTGAGAATGATCCAGAGGTAGTTTTAGTGAAATGGATGGTTGTGTGTATATATATATATATATATATATATATATATATATATATATATATATATATATATATATAGATAGATAGATATACAGAGGATATAATGAGTTTTTGAGTTTTAGATTAGTGGAAAACATTTTTACTTACTTAATAAATATTTCTGAGATATATATATATATATATATATATATATATATATATATATATAGGTGTGTGTGTGTGTCTGTGTGTGTGTGTGTGTGTGTGTGTGTGTGTAGAGGGTCATTGTTTTTGTGCCATCTGGTTTTGATTAGTTCTGTGGTGTAAACCCCAGCGCTGTAATCTGGGGTCATGACCTCTACACTTTCATTTATGACAGTGCATGTGTGAGACCAAAACGAGCCGACAGGCCTCTTTTCTGTGTGTGTGTGTCTGTGTGTGTGTGTGTGTGTGTGTGTGTGTGTGTGTGTGTGTGTAAAGAGCTTATAGTGTGAATATGTGAGTGTTGAAGTGAATATATGATCTATAGTTATAATCTATAGATGTCTGATTCTTCCTATTATATTTGAATTAAGTCGTGTTTGGGTGGATATGTGTCATGTTTTGATTGTATAAAGAGGGCTTCCTCTGATCTCTCAAACATCTATGTAGTTTAATAGTAAAGACAAAGTCGCTCAGAGTGTTTTGGTGTGAAATGTTTGATTCCAGATCACGTTCATGTAAGTGTCTTCCTGGTAAACGATGCTGATCTGACCTGACACTTTTCCAAACTATTGTTTAAAAGCACTGTTTTGCAATCTTGAAAGTCCTTTGGCCCAAAAGTGTCCAACATTTGTATTGTTTAAGGATAATTTATTCTTTAATTCCATTCATGGTGGAGGGGTACATGCAGGGAGTTGTGAGGCCAAATAGTCCCCAAAGAAAACTTATTTTTAAAAAATTTATCACTATTTTAACATCATCAACATTTCATAAACAGCTCAGAAGACTCGTGTAGGTTCACTGGTGGTTTTGGATGGTAAAAGAAATGTCTATATTTGTGTTGTAGTCATGGCGACCCCTGGTTCCTATCACCACCACTGTGAAGAGATCTGAACCATTTCACACCAAACCACTCTGAATGACTCTGTTTACATCCTAAAC
Organism: Colossoma macropomum; assembly: GCF_904425465.1. NCBI lineage: Eukaryota > Metazoa > Chordata > Actinopteri > Characiformes > Serrasalmidae > Colossoma > Colossoma macropomum. The sequence continues at coordinate 365,727 of NW_023494796.1, read as the reverse complement.
ACTGAATCATACAGAAATTTTGGAAAATGGGTGGAATTCCCCTAAGAGGTTTGAGTGCCGATGTCAGTATGAGAGGGTAGAATCTGTGGCCTGTGGCATTCAGTGGTTTTATTTGTTAGCCTGCTAGCATGTTTGCAGCTGTAGTTGAGTAATGAAGGTGGTGAACTCCGTACTGCATGAACTCGAGTGAGTCACAGGGTTGGGAGAGGTGTGTGTGTGTGTGTGTGTGTGTGTGTGTGTGTGTGTAGGAAGAGGAACTCAGTACACTCATGATTCAGAGCAATATTTATCCAAAACAAGACGACTTCTTAGTGCTCCACGCCAATGAAAATATGAAAACGGAATGCAGGTCAATATTTTCAGGCTAATTCATCTGTAAAAGCAATAATTTTCCAATATAGTCTCATCATTACATTGTTTTGAGAGAAATGCTAAAGGAGGATTCCCAATAATGTTTTTCAAAATTTTACTTATTGAAATGTAAACATTGTCATTCATAGAGGTGTGAAGTAGTGAAACTTAGCAAACGTACCTTTACAGCGGATCTTATCTGCTTAGAAACCAAAGCCAGCTTTGGACAGATGTTTAGCTTTGGCCAACATTTTAAACCGATATTTGCTGATGTATTTGTTGTACTCTGGAAGAGATGATGCTGCATTTCTGCATTTGTACAAATGAACATTGCATTTCTCCACAATGCTAACCCAAGTGGATGTTTCCATTTCAT
>NW_023494796.1:0-360000 GCF_904425465.1 Colossoma macropomum | reverse complement strand
TGTCATTTTTAATTTTTTTCACATAATTTGAAAAAGGCAGTTGCCCTTTATGATATGTCAAAGTTGTTTGATTCACAGACCAACAGAAATGATCCAAAATTACCTGGAAAAAATATTTCTCCATTTACTTCCATTAAAAGTTAAGAACGGTTTTCCTTGTCCGGTAAAGTTACCTTTTTGGAGATGCAAAGTATCTATTATATATATATATATATATATATACACACGTACATACATAATGCTATATTATGCTATATATGTTTTTTTCTTTATTTTGTAAAATTACATTTTTAATTTTTATTTCTTTATTTCTAATTTATTCTTTTAATAAAACAGACTTTTTTGTCAAATACTGCCACTATTTTTCTGTCATATTTTTATACATACACTATGAGCTACATTTTCTTATAATTAACACAGTAAATTGAATATTAATAATAATGATATTCCACTAATGTGTAAATAGTCCAGCCACATTCAAGGTATTTTTATTAAAAATTGGCATCACATTAATCAAATCAAATGGAATCAAATCACAGTGATATTTTGGGATTTCATCATGCACTGAACCATTGTTTAAAGACTTGAACCGAAACAAAACAAATTGTTGTGAGGTCAGAGATTTACACCACTGATTATTATTATTATTATTATTGTTGTTGTATTTATTAAACTCTCTCTCTCTGTTTTCCTCTCAGCTAACTCGGTGTCGTGCTGTGAGCGTCTGCAGAAGGAGAAGGAGGAGGTGTGCGTGGCGTTGGAGGCGGCGGTTTTGAAGCTCCAGCAGCAGCACCAGGCTGAGCTGACTCAGCTGGAGGAGACGCTCAGGGACTTCTACTCAGCAGAATGGGACAAAACCCACCAGGCCTACCAGGAGGAGGCCGACAAGTGCAGGGCGTTCATGCAGCAGCAGGTGGGACACGTCCCAAATCAACACATACTGCACTACGCTACAGTCTCTGTGGAACCTGTTCATCATAATAGCTTTATGCCAGATGAAATCTTTCAAAAAATACTGTTAATTACATGATTTTCAGATTTTAGTCATATTTTATAGATTTCATTGGATTAATCAGCCCAAATTGTGTCCACTGGAGATCAGCTGAAGTCCCTATAGGAAAGTCTGTCCACTTGGCGGCTTAGCAATCGAATGTAATTTGCAGTCACAAGGCTCCTCTACTTGAATGGGAGAGACCTATAAATGAATAAAGCCTGAATTGATAGATAGCTACGTTAACATTTCAAAAAAAGATTTGAACTCATTGATAAAATCTGCATAAATAGTTTGTAGCACACACAAAAAAAATCAGGTTGTTTCAGCTACTATCTATGCTTATATCCCCAAAAAGAGGGGGGATATTACCCTCATATGCCCTTAGCAAAAAGTTGATTGGCTTTTTTTTAGGGTAGGACTTCTCATGACACACTGTCAGTGTTATAAGCTATCCGTAACTGCGCTGTTTCCACCGTAACTCCCCAATTCGTAGCCCAGTGAAACTCTGCTGTTGCGGAAGTCCCCAGATCATGGGCAAGTTGAACTCCACAGTCACAGTGCAAAGATCATGGCCCAATCAAACTCCTCTGTCACAGTGCAAAAAGTCATGGCTCAGTCAAATCCACTGATGCAGTGCAAAGTCCCCAGATTGTGGCCCAGTCAAACTCCACTGTTGCAGTGCAAACATTGCGGCCCAGTCATACTCCACTGTCATGGTGCAAAGATCATGGCCCAGTCAAACTCCACTGTCGTGGTTCAAAGATCTCAGCCCAGTCAAAATCCACTGTCATGGTGCAAAGTCCCCAGGTCGTGGCCCAGTCAAACTCCACTGTTGCAGTGCAAAGATCGTGGCCCAGTCAAACTTGTTTGTCACAGTGCAAAGATCACTGCCCAGTCAAAATCCACTGTCGTGGTGTAAAGTCCCCAGATTGTGGCTCAGTCAAACTCCACTGTCATGGTGCCCTCAGCTCTCTGTATAGCTAACAGGTCATTATTATTATTATTATTATTATTATTATTATTATCTATGTGGTTCAGTCATGGTGGATTCATTTGTACTTCCAACTTCAAACTCCTTTGATGTGGTACAAAGTCCCCAGCTTGTGTCACAGTTGGCTAACAGCTAACAGCTCTATATTATTATCCTGTGTGGTTCAGTTATGGTGGATTAGTTCCTAATGACAGACTGTACGTCTTTATGGGTAGGCAGTGATATGACTAAAGATAGTGAGTTACTGAGAATGCAGTGTTCCCGCTGTCACACAGGGTGCTCATTAAAGCAGGTGAAAACGTATCATTGTTGTTAAGGCATCATCTGCAGTTTTACAAGTTGTTTTCGATGTTTATTAGTTTATGGAGCGGCTGTTTTGGAGACTGTTTGTACTGTGTACTGTAGTCTCGGCTGCTCAGTCGTCTGTTCGAGTCTATGATCCACAACGATTCTACTTTCAAACTTCAGCTGTGATTGAAAAAGGCTCTTAACCTTTAGTGGTTATAGAGTTATTACTGTGATCTTGCTGAAATGTAATTACATGCTAACATATTTAATCATATATCTACCAAATGAAGAAGTTTTACATCTGATTTGGATTCTATGTTTACTATATAAACCGTTTTAAGCAGTTTTAACAATGACAAACATGGCAAAAATGTAAAGGATGTTTTTTTCTTTTCACAAAACAAAACTGCACACAGAACAATAACGCTAATAAAATATCTCCCCTTCAGTTTACAGACACAGATGTGGAACAGATTGAGCTGGAGTGAACCATTACTAATACTAAAATAAATATGAAGTATATACAACATGCTTAAAAGCGATTTCTATAGATTACTGAAGCTCATTGATTGATTTGCTGTCGTACCCTCGGACAGGTGGAGGAGGTGAGGAGCAAACAGGAAGCTCTGAGGAAAGAACAGGAAGCAGCACATGCTCAGGAGATGGAGGCACTGAAGGAGGAATACGAGACGGCACTAACAGGTGAACATTAGTTTACAGCACATCCCTCTCTGTCCATCTCTGTATCTCTATATCTCTGTATCTCTCTCTCTCTCTCTCTCTCTTCATATGTATACACACACACACACACACACAAACACACACACACACATATATATATATCTTAAATCTGCTTTTCTCTCTGGAAAAATTAAATTCAATTAAAGTTCAATTTGAAATTTTATTTTATTCTATTGCATTTCATTCTGTTCTGTTCCACTGCATTCTGTATTCTATTCTATTCTATCTCATTCTATTCTTTTCTATTCTATTCCTTTTCGTTCTAGTATTATTCTATTCTGTTTCCTTCCATTCTGTTTTATTCTATTGTATTCTAATGCTTCATTTCATTCTATTCATTTAATTCTATTCTAATAGAATTATATTTAATAGAAATATTGCATTTCATTCTGTTCTGTTCCACTGCATTCTATTCTATTCTATTCCTTTTCATTCTAGTGTTATTCTATTCTATTTGATTTCATTCTAATGTTGTTCTTTTCTATTTCATTTCATTCTATTCTATTCTAATCTGTTTCATTTCATTCTGTTTCATATCATTCTTTTCTATCCTATTTCATTCTAATCTATTCTAATTCATTTCATTTTATTCTCTTCTATTCTATTCCTTTGCATTCCAGTCTGTACTGTTCTGGTCTGTTCTTTTCTATTTTATTCTGTTGTATTCTCTTATATTTTGTTCAGTCTGTTTCATGCAATTCTGTTTTATTTTATCTTTTTTCCAGTTTGCTAGTGTCTCCGTGTGAAGTAGACATGGGCAATACAGCCAAAAGTCTTATTAAAAGATATTTTTCTACATTATTTGCTCCAGCTACTCCTTTAACCCAGAAGGATAAGCGGTGTAGATAATGTGTATTTGATCTTGATATCAAACTGATCTTGATAATATTGATCATTATTATATACATTATACATTATAAACACTGTATAAATGCATACTGCTCAATGTGGAGACTAATGAATAATATTCTGACCTGCGAAGGAAACATAAGATAATCATATTGAAACGTGAGCTTTTGAGCTTATGAAAGGTGCTATTTACAAAAAAACATGTTCTTTACTATAATTAAAAAACCTTATCTTACATCCGATTTAAGAAAAACAAATCAGTTCCGCACCTCAAAGAACGAGTGGTCTTTTATTTACTTTTTCACTCTCTATGAATTCAACACTGTAAACAGCTAACACTAGCTAACTCTGCTAACTGTCCCACTGGTTAGAGCTGTCATGAGTGAATGGCTAGACTTCTTCTCCCTCCCTGTCTAGGGATTAACTTAGTGTGGACTTGTGGTCTAATCTTGCAGACGCTTTGAAATATCTATCAACATGTGTCCAGTTGCCTTGACTCACTGCTATACTAAACACTTTCTGAAGTTTCATCTGCCTCATTTAAACAATTCAGAGCAATCGGACTAATTGTGATTTTTGTTCTTCGTTTTTTTTTTAACCCAGATCTCAGGAACGCCCATAAGAACAACATGCAGGAACTGGAAAATATGCGCAAACAATCAGAGGCTTCAATGAACGTAAGCACTGGGCATTTCACACACATATGTTAATGCATATAACTATAAAAATATGAGATCTGCTGACTTTGCATCTTAATACAACCTGTCATATCATAAAACTCCTTACTTTACTTGTTTTATTTCTATGTTTCTCAGGCGAAGATTGAGAGCCTGATGGAGGAGAACGAAGCTCTGAGCGCCAAACTGAGAGAGGAAGAGGAGAGGAGGAAGGCTCTCGCAGACAAGAGCCAGGTAAAACATTCAAAACACTGTGAAGCAGGGGTCTCAAACTAGCGGCCCACCGCAGATGTACGATTTATCCTTAAAATAATGCAATTTTTAAAAATATTTCTGTGGCTAAATATTTAATTTGATGGGTATTAGCCCCACCCACCAGATACTGTGGCTGGTTACATAAGCTGTAGCCAGGTGCAAAAGTTTGTGCACCCCTGGTCAAATTACATCCTCTACAGAAAGCACAGGTTTGCACATTTTAACTTTCTTATTTACAGAATTTAACATATAAAAAGTAGCATAAAAGGTGGCCTGTGAAGAAGTAATGGCACTTATATACATATAGCTCGCAAATGAACAGAAATTGTGCACTAAAATTTGCACAAAACTTTCACTTAGAAAATCAACAAAACATCATAGATTAAGGGTGTTCAAACTTTTGACAGTATATACAGTTACTTCTGATGTTAAAACACACAAGAATTGCTAATAAACATTGAGTAAAATGCACTTAAGTGAATGTATATGTTACTTTGGACATATTTTTCCCATATTTATAGTTTATAATATAGATAAAATATTAGATGAAAAATTGTATGTAGTTAAAATGAATACAGATATGGGACAGAATTGTTTCCTGCATTCCTACAAGACCACCTGGCTAGTGGCCAGGTAATTGAAGTTTGAGACCCCCAAACTCTCTATATGCTAGTATGGTCCCTCTCTATATGCTAGTATGGTCCCATATGGTTTCCATAGATTTAAGATGTTAAAACAGTCGTTGTTCTCTTCTCTCTGTAGAAGGACCCTCATATGGTGTACCTGGAGCAGGAGCTGGAGAGTTTGAAAGTTGTTCTGGACATTAAAACAAGTCAGCTGCACCAGCAGGACAAAAAGCTCATGCAGATGGACAAGCTGGTGAGGACACCTGCGCACACATACACATGCATGCATATGAATATAATCATAAATATACTGTCATTGCCAGAAAAAAATATTTCCTGTAATTATTTTCAGATGTAATTGTAATTTGAAAACAGCAGCAGCCAATAGAAGTGGCCCAATATTACATGGAATAAAATCATGTGTTAATGTTTCGCTCCGCTGTTGTGCAGATGGAGAGTAATGTGAAACTGGAAGAGTGTCTGAAGAAGCTGCAGCAGGAAAATGAAGACTACAAAGCTCGCATGGACAAACATGCCGCGCTTTCTAGGTACGTGCACTGAATTGTGCGTATTTGTAAGAGTGTGAGAAGTTGCAGGTGTTAAAGCGATAGTTCGGCTTGTTAATGTGTTAAATCGATGTGTTAAAGTGTTTGTTGGAAAATCTAATTTACACAATTTTCCCCACTTATCCCAGATGCAATCAATCAGCCAACACATGTTTGGTGTCTGAAGTTTGCTTCTTTAGTTTTGTACTGAAGCTACGAGGCTAATGTAGCTAACCAGTAATGAAAGCTTATACTACATGAATAACCTCAAACAGTCTGACTTAAAAACGGACGACAGTATGGACAAATTCGTGAGAACGTTGTGAAGCTTAAGCAGAGATTTTCTAACAAAGTGAGGTTACAAACTCAACAGGCTTTGGAGCTTTTCAAGCTTCCACAATTCAGTATCACACAAATTCAAAGTCTGATTACTGCCAGAAAATAAAAGCTTAAAAAAAAATCAAAGAAAGCTACTGCTGGCCATAGTGTTTATGTTGCCATGGTTACATCTAAGACCTTTTGCTGATTAGTTCTTAGGGTGGTTTTGCCAAAGTTTAGGTTCTAAACTGGTTTTAAACTGAACCGAAGTCTTTAGCTAAGCCTTTGTTGAGATCAGTCGGATATGCCAGTGATCAGCTCACTCACGATGATCACTAATGTCTTAATACACGTTAAATAAGATGCCAAAATGAAAACCATCCCACAGACATGACTGTCTGCCCAATTTACACAATGATAATGCTTTTTCAATATTTATGACTGGAATATTAGCCTGGCTGCTGTAGTGTCTGAATATATTTAAAGTAAAGTGAGTGTTTATGTTAACAGATCATAGATAATTTAAAATGTGCACCATTTTGGAGCAACCACCGTCACCCAGGTCACCTATTTTTAGGCCCGACCATGTCTTAAACCCAAGCAGGGATTCGTGCCAGTCACAGCCCATATTTGCTTTACATTTCTTTAAATCAAGCATGTCGAACTGGGGACAAATTGCTGCGGAGATTAGGGTTTACCTTCGTCTAACGCTCTGAATTCAGTTCATGAAGGCCTGATGATGAGCTGAATCAGGTGTGTTTAGTGAGGCAATGTGCTGAGGTCTGCAGTGTTTTGGCCCACGAGAACTGGAGCTGACACATGTACTTTAAAACTTTCCACCTACATTCACTCCTTGTCTCTCTGTCTCCCCCTGCAGGCAGCTGTCCACAGAGCAGGCCATGCTTCAACAGACCCTACAGATGGAATCAAAGGTCAACAAGAGGCTGTCAATGGAGAACGAAGAGCTGCTATGGAAGCTCCACAACGGTGACCTCAGCAGCCCGAGACGACTCTCGCCCTCCTCGCCCTTTCCCTCGCCCCGAAACTCCGCCTCCTTCCCCAGCGCCCCCATATCGCCCAGATAACCCTGCCCCCAAGACCCCCCAAACCACAGACTTCACCCTCAAAGCACCCCCCCCCAAAACCACTCACTTCACTGGACGTTGTTTTACCCTTTGGAATGAATTGAGTGACTTGTGTACAGTTTATAAAAGACCCGATCACCTCTCCAGAAAAAAGACAATGTTGCACAGATGCACTTCCAGAGGGAGGGACTTGCCTTTGCTCTGCCGTTCGTTTCTTTCTTTCCTTACTTTTCCCCTCTTTTGATGGAGGAAAACACCTCAGGGTTTGTATATAGACTCTCCTCCTCATGCTCTCACCACGTTTGGTTCCTGCTAGTGCTCCCTTCGTTTTCTAAAGCAGGGTTTGTGCATCATATTCATGAAGCTTAATTTGAGGCCTCCCTTTCGCTTACCTGCTCAAAACATAACCAGAGTGGGGAAGAAACCCCCGGTATGCCTGTTTTGAGAATGATGATGAAATAAAGAAGAGGAAACCTGGTAGACGTCCCATAGGAACTGTAGAGAAAGTTTTATTTAGACATCCTACTACTCAAAATCTCGAATACTGCTCCATGTACCAACCAATATAGCATGTAAATCCAAATAACCTGCCCAATCCTGATGCTCTCGAATGTATTCTGCCATCCCTAAGGCCTGTTTTTCTCCGACTGTCTGTGAACTGGAACTCTTTAAGAATGTCTCCCTCATCTCAAGCACCGTCTTTGTTTTTTTTATTTTTTATTAACACATTAAAAATACCTGAACACAAAGGCTGATGTTTCCTGCTTGTTCCTGATATTTATCACTCTGATGTCACTCTTTAGGGTGGGTACATGCGGAACTTCAGTTGCCCAACAGTAAACCGTGGACGACTGGACGACTTATAATGATTCAATGATGTTCCTGAAAACATTTGGATAAACTGCTTAACATTTATCTAATAGAAGTCATTCCTACAAGAGTGTTATTTCATATTAAAACAGTGTATTATTTCAAAAATATATGGGGCAAAATTATAGGCACCGTTAAAAATACTTTAAATAAAACCAGAGAAATTTGCATTTTGGGTGGAAAAAAATCTTTCTTTTTATTGCTTCTAGTCTCCAGGCACTCTGTTTCTTTCAGAACTGCACAGTTTCGTTAATCCCTCAAAACCCCAGGCTTATTACATATAAAGGCTTATTATTCAGTAACTACAGGGACTTCAGTGCAAACTGGTTGAGCTATTCTTAGGTCATATAAATGTGTAATAAAACTTTGGGCCCACTGACCATGTAGGGGGTTAATTCCTGAGCTTTTTGAATTTCAGAATCCACTGTTAGATGCCACCTTTATGACCAGAAGCTTCTTGGAAGCCTTTCTTAAGGACAAGCCATAAAACGCAGCACCTGAACTTTGCAAATGTCATTGGAACTACAAATGGAGTCGTGTAATGTGGCCAAATGAGACAAAAACCTTTTGATTATGCACACCGTCGTCACTTTTGGTGAAAAAAGGCACTGCATACAATGAAAAGCACTGGATACATTGCAAAAATGCTATCTTCTTATACTGATGTATGTCTGATCTTGTCTTCAGTGATTTAGTAAGTCGAATTGTCGTGCTATATTGGCAGATAATTTTACTCATTGTAAGAAATGCAAGCAAAATTATCTGTCAGTATAGTGAGATTGTTTGAATTAGTCACTTAAAACAAGCACAAACTGTCTAGAAATAAGTTAAATAATCTTACATTAAGCTTACATCATCCCCAAAAAGAAACACTAGATGTATTGACTAGAGCCACTGTTAATTATGGTGGTGGGTCACTGATGCTGTTTGCTGCTAAGCGTCCAGGGGCTCTTGTGAAAATAGCTCAGTAAACTCTTGAGAAAAAGGTGAGTTTCATATCTAACAGGTCTGTAAACAGTAAACAGCACTTTCCACTAACATCCCTGTTCACCTTTCCTTTTCGTGCAATTTTTATGAGCACTCCTGACATCTAGTGGCCAAACTAGGTATCACCATGAGGAACATGATTACAGTGAACATTGAGCCTTGATGAAAACTGCTTGCAAAGCCGTGCTGACTGAATAAGTCTCTGGCTCTCAGTTTGAGTCCTGGATACTTAACTAGAGCTGTAAGTTTGGCTGTTTGTTATTTATTTTCAAGTAATCAAACGTATTGTGCTTTTAAATACATTATTTTTTCAAAAAGCAAAATGAGTGACATTCATCATTTCTAAATGAATACTGTCTCTCTTAAATCCACAAGCAGGTGCTCAGCATAAATAAGGGTCTCCAAAAGGTCACTGGGTTTTTAACATAGGGGTCACGAGTACAGTAATAATATTAAAACTAAATATTAACTAATATGCATTCCACCCAACAAGCGCTGGGATAGGCTCCAGCACCCCCCACGACCCAGGAGAATAAGCATTTTAGATCATTTGTGTGTGTGTGTGTGTGTGTGTGTGTGTGTGTGTGTGTGTGTCCTAAATAATATATTGCTGTTGTTGGAAAAAACCTTGTATCTCCAAAATGGTAACTTTACAGGAGAAGGAAAAAACCTACTTTACTTTTAATGTAAGTCGAGACATTTTTCATTTTGGGCCGTTTCTTTTGGTCCAATACTCAAGAAATTTACACACAATATTAAGGGTGACAGGCATTTTCAAATTGTGTCAAAAACTGATTGTTGTTATTGTTGTGTCCATCAGTGTTCTTTCAATACAATTCCCAGCATGCATCACTCAAATACTTTAAGCAACCAATAGAAATCCCCCTAGGAACTCCTGACTGTGAGCATACAAAGATGATAACATCAGTTATTTTAAAATTTTTACCAACATTTTTTTATATTAGCCAGTTAGCAGCAGGGAAATATTTCAAACAGCCTTTCAAGCATTTGGTGTTTTTCAAATGTTCCTCCTACCTTCAAGATTCATCATCAGAAGGTGGTGCTCCCTAATTTATAAACAGAAAAATCTAGTTATAGATGTTACTGTGGCTCTGCTGTAGGAGGCGAGTAGGTACGTTTACAGAAGATGTATCAATAGTTACTTTGTTCATTTTGGCTGAAGTGCCCCTTTATCTGATAACAGCCTGTTGTTATGAGTGTCTATAACTACACTGTTATCTATAACGCTACATACAAAGTTAGAGCTTAACCCTCTACTGCACGCATTATGAGAGCAATTAAAAAATAAAAATAAATAAATATTCGATTCACTTTTCTTGAATAAAATGGACCTGGTTGTGTGTGCAAGGGCTTTTGGGGTATGTTGCCCGGGAAGAAATGATATAGAGCCGTGTTCCCTGAGGTGGTGAGACCTGGCTTGTGTCTATCCAAATCCATTCCACGTGTTGCTTCTAGGCAACAAACATATTTCTGCAAACTCGCATAACAAAAAAAGTGATACTGAATGTTAAAAAAAGAGGTTTAAAAGTGCTCAATAAGAGACAGTATGACCAAATACATGCTTTTTATTGACTTACTCATACTCCTCGCTTTATTGATAACCCTGTCGTTGTCTTTAAATATGTATAATGTTATCATAAAGTGAGGAAAATGGGTTTGTTGCCCTGAGGCAACATCATGCAATAGAGAGTTAAAGATGCTGTTACTACTGTTTTTATCTATGCAGTTCACATGATTTAGGTATGCAGCTAGCACGATGCTAATTGTTGGGATGTCAGCTTGCATTTCTTGTTAGCTACGTTGCTGTGAAAAAGTATTTGCTCCCTTTCTGGCTTCCTATATTCTTGTATTATTTGTCACATAGGTGCTCGTACAAAATGTAATATAAGACGAGGAGAAACACAAAACACAGTTTTTAAATGATTCCATCTATTGAAGGAGAATATTTTGCAACACTGCTGTGAAAAAGTAACTGCCCCCAAACATGATTCCTGGTTGTGCAGCAACAACATCAACCAAACGCTTCCTATAACTGGAGTTCAATCATACATTGCTGTGGAGGAATTTTGGTCTTTCATTTGAGATATTCAGTGGTAGACTTGTTCTTGTGCTTCCAATCGTTGTCTTGCTGTGTGACCCAACTGCACTTGTGCTTCAGATCACTAATGATCGGACATTCTCCCGCAGGATTTTCTGGTACAGAATAGAATTGATGGTTCCATCAATTATGGGAAATCAACCAGCGCCCCCACACCATCACACTACCACCACCATGTTTCACTGTTGGTATGATGTTCTTATTGTGGAATGCTGTGTTTGCTTTACGTCAGATGTAACAAAACCCTCGTCTTCCAAAAAATTCCACTTTTACCTCTACGGAACATTATCCAAAACACTTCGGAGTCATAGAGTTGTTTTTGGCCAGCATATGCCTTTATGTTCCTCTTGGTTAGCAGTGGTTTTGTCTTACTCTCCCATGGATACCATTTTTACCCAGTCTCTTTCTAATGGTGGAATCATGAATGCTGACCTTATCTGAGCTGAGCGAGGCCTGTAGATCCTTGGACGTTTGTCTGGGTTCTTTTATGACTTCCTGGATGAGTCGTTGATGCACTCTTGGAGGAATTTTGGTAGGGCGGCCACTTCTGGGAAGATTCACCACTGTTCCAAGTTTTCTCCATTTGCTCTTACTGTGGTTCGCTGGAGTCCTGGAGGCTTAGGAATGGCTGTGGAACTCTTTCCAGGCTGATATATTTCAATAACTTTCTTTCTCTTCTCTTTCTGGAGCTTCTTTTGATCACAGCATAGCGTGCAGCCTGTTAAGAGCTTTAGGTTTACTTTACATTGCAGAAAAGTGATTTTATTTAAGTGATGTTTAGGTTCAACAGGGCTGGCAATTGAGCCTGGATGTGTCTAGTCTAGTTCAGTGGTTCCCAACCCTAGTCTCAGAGGACTTTCTGCCCTGCAGATTTATGTGTTTTCCTGCCAAAATACACCCACGTCAACTCAGATCAGTTGTATCAGGTGTGTTGTGAGCAGTGCAAACACTAAAATGCGCAGGGCAGGGTGTCCTCCAGGACCAGGGATGGGAATCACTGGTCTAATTGATCCCAACTATCAACTAAGGCTACGTTCACATAACCAGCTTCATTGCTCAAATCCGATTTTTTGCTCAAATCTGATCTCTCTCACTCGAGCAGAACGAGCTTCACTGAGAAGATCATTAACTCTGATCAGCTCTCAGCTTCATTATTAGAGCGAGACGAAGGAGAAAAAGGTGAGATGAGCTGCTTTTCCACCGTTTACAGGCGTTAACTTCTGTTCGGCGCTGCTGCCATGGTAACGCTGAATGAATTGGATACGTATCTGATCTAGAACCACATATGAAAGTGGCTCAGGTTGGATTTGAAAAGATCAGATTGGTGTCCACACAACCCTGAAAACATCAGATCTGAGTCACACTCTAACACCTTCGTCTCGCTCTAATAATGAAGCTGAGAGCTGATCAGAGTTAATTATCTTCTCAGCGAAGCTCGTTCTGCTCGTTAGTTTGTGCTGATGATGAACGTGATTCGTTCACGTGATGTTACTGAGTAGGATGTGCTCATGCTCATTTCAGGATGCTGGTTTGTTCGCATTAATGACAGATTTGAGTCACTTACCTAAACGAGTGTGAATCATCGTGTCGGAGAGATCGGATTTGAGTAAAAAATCGGATTTGAGCAATGAGGCTTGTAATGTGAATGTAGCCTAAATTTGGTTTATTGGTTAATTGAGTAACGATGGGGGCAATTACTTTTTTCACACAGTGAAATAAATGAAAAGTTAATTTGAAAACTGCATTTTGTGTTAGCTCGGGTGGTCTGTTTTACATTAAAGGTCGTTTAAAGATCTGAAACAATTCAGCAGGACAAATATGCAGAAATAGAAGGTACTGTGAGGGGGCAATTACTTTTTCATGGCACTGTATATTAACCTTATAGCTCCAGACGCTAAAAAAGTGCAAAAAATGGGAAGATTATGTGAGATACTTTTTTAGAGTGTGCATTTGTGTTCTTGTTACCTGCTGATTCTGCATTTCCAGACCAACTGCAGATTGTGGAGACGTGGTCAAAGAAAATGGACCGTACTGCAGCACTGCTTCTTCAGACTGGGAGCGGACGTGGACGTTGGCTGTAGTATCTCTGAAATATTGATCGCCTCAGTGTGTCCTGAGAGGCCTTTACACCGCAGATTTAAACTCTCATATAGATGAGCTGTCCTGTGAAAAGCACTGTGATAAACGAACGTATCTTACTGACTGATCAATTAGTCGTCCCATAAGATGTTCAGCGGAGTTGACCTGCGGCTTTAGAACTGTATTTCAACAGCGGATGCTGAAGGCCTTGAATGGTCTCAGGTGCAGATGCTCCGCCCACACATGTGTTTTCTAAGCTACTGTTGCAGCTTAATGTGTCAGTGTGGTGCACAAAATGCAATAAATGTAGAGTCATTAATGTTTAAGATTTACTTTGTGTTAGCATTACTGCTACTGAGTGCTGATTGGTTAGCATTACTGCTACTGAGTGCTGATTGGTTGGCATTACTGCTACTGAGAGCTGATTGGTTAGCATGACTGCTACTGAGTGCTGATTCATTAGCATTACTGCTACTGAGTGCTGATTGGTTAGCATTACTGCTACTGAGTGCTGATTGGTTAGCATTACTGCTACTGAGTACTGATTGGTTAGCATTACTGCTACTGAGTGCTGATTGGTTAGCATTACTGCTACTGAGTGCTGATTGGTTAGCATTACCGCTACTGAGTGCTGATTCGTTAGCATTACTGCTACTGAGTGCTGATTCATTAGCATTACTGCTACTGAGTGCTGATTGTTTAGCATTACTGCTACTGAGGGCTGATTGGTTAGCATGACTGCTACTGAGTGCTGATTCATTAGCATTACAGCTACTGAGTGCTGATTGGTTAGCATTACTGCTACTGAGGGCTGACTGGTTAGCATTACTGCTACTGAGTACTGATTGGTTAGCATTACTGCCACTGAGTGCTGATTCGTTAGCATTACTGCTACTGAGTGCTGATTGGTTAGCATTACTGCTACTGAGTGCGGATTGGTTAGCATTACTGCTACTGAGGGCTGACTGGTTAGCATTACTGCTACTGAGTGCTGATTGGTTAGCATTACAGCTACTGAGTACTGATTGGTCAGCATTACTGCCACTGAGTGCTGATTGGTTAGCATTACTGCTACTGAGTGCTGATTGGTTAGCATTACTGCTACTGAGTGCTGATTGGTCAGCATTACTGCTACTGAGTGCTGACTGGTTAACATTACTGCTACTGAGTGCTGATTGGTTAGCATTACTGCTACTGAGTGCTGACCAGTGCCCTTAATATAATTGGCTGTTCAGCCTTCAGCAGTTTAGCCCCGCCCCTTCACACTGAAGTTATAAGGACTGCAATTCAAGGCAGCCAATCAGAACAGAGTGCATTTACATATATCGATCTTAAAGGAACAGCCAGAGAAACAGCAAGGTTAAACAATGATCGTATAACGATAAATTATGGCTGGTTTTGCTACATAATGATGATGATCTAGGCACAGTGCTAACTGGTGTGTTGTGAGCTTCTATTATTACAGTTGGGGTGGGGTGAAAAGTGGACTCTTCTCCACATTTTTCCCTGCGCTGGCTCATAAACGTGCTGATGATGCTGGCTGTCTTTGTCCGGCACCTCCGATGGCAGAATGGCTATTGATCATTGCAGCACAGCCTCCACTGACGCACACGGAGTAACTCACGGTGAGTTTAATTAGCCCAGCTCAGCTCTGCGGAAGTGCTGACGCTGTCAAATCACACACAGTCCAAAGACGCCCTTGATAGGTTTGTCCTGCGAATGGCTCTCAGGTTTAGGCCGAGAATGTTTCAGAGACAAGAACCACGACAGGATCTGACTACAAACCAGAGATACAATTAAGAACTGAGAAAATGTGAGTAGGTTCAGTTGGATCAGTGCTGTGTCTTTTTAAACACTGTGTCCACTCACTGTCCACTCTATTAGACACTCCTACCTTGTCGGTCCACCTTGTAGATGTAAAGTCAGAGACGATAGCTCATCTGCTGCTGCACAGTTTGTGTTGGTCATCCTCTAGTCCTTCATCAGTGGTCACAGGACGCTGCCCACACACACTAACACACCACCACCACATCAGTGTTACTGCAGTGCTGAGAATGATCCACCACCCAAATAGTACCTGCTCTGTGAGGGGTCCATGGGGGTCCTGACCACTGAAGAACAGGGTAACAAAGTATGCAGAGAAACAGATGGACTACAGTCTGTAACTGTAGAACTACAACGTGCTCCTTTATGGTCAGTGGAGCTGATAAAATGGACAATGAGTGTAGAAACAAGGAGGTGGTCATCATGTTACGGCTGACTGCTGTATATATCAATAGCCAGTGGCAGGGATGTGAACCACATGACCTTGCTCGGGTAGAGGTTTTTTTTTTATCTTCTTGGTCTTTACTTGATGAAACAAAAGTTCACAATTCGTTTTTCTGCAACTTATTAATAACCTCCCCAATGACCACCTCCAACAGCTGAACAAGTGGACACGAGCCTTGTACACATCCGAGCAACAATCTAGTTCCTCTGTTCAAGATCTGTTTACTTTAGTAGTCGGTGGGGTTTCGGTGTAAGACCACTTCAAAACACGATGAAACAAATCCAAATCATTTTTACTGTGTGGCGTTAATGTGCAGTATTTAACTAAAAGTTCATACATATCAACTGTTCAGGCTCTCCGTGTTGAGTATTACTCCGCGTTGTGCGGCTGTGCTGGGGAAGATGGCGGCTGCGCATCAGCTATAAAGCTTGTTATTGACACAATTTGCGGAATATTTCCAGCTTAGCCAACTTCGTGTGGAAATATTCTTTTGGGGATGCCCCGGAGTTCACACTGTACAACCGGAGAATACAGAGGATATCCAAGGTATTGTATCTGTCAAGATAACCATCTCCTTTTCAGTCAGGAATGCGGGCAGCGATGGAGGAAACGTCCCCGAAGTTGGTGCCTCGTAGCCGGGCAGCTCCTGCCGCAGCCGCCCGCCGCCGAGCGGCTAACTTCACTAACTTAGCTTTTCTGAGGGGATTTGGTCATTAAAGCCGCAAATCTAGGTTGAGTTTGTGTAGGCGACTCTTTAAGCCATTCGTACGACTGTTTTTATGCTTGTGGACTTGCTAACACGTCGATGTTCCTCTTTGTTTTAGACCAGTTTGAGCCCAAAAGTGGTGCTGAGGAGAAGTGAGGGGTTCTGGTCAGCCAGCGTTAACATGTGAATCAGCCTTGGACGTTTTTTTCATTTATTCTCATTATTCTTATTACCTTTGTGGGGCATTTTGGTGACATCATGCAGGTGTGTAAACTGTCCCACTTTCTTTATCTGGGCAAGTCGATTTCACTGTCTTTTCCGTTCCACCTTAAACAGTGCAGCGTATAGCGTCAACGGCTGCGCCGTTTAAGGTGGAACGGAAAGTTGGAATCAGAAGCTGAGAGGAAAGCGGTGTAAACTAACGTTGCATAAAACTGTGGATGTATTTTGAAACTTAAGACGTTAAATCCGTGTTACAGTAGTGCCGCCACCATCAGCATAAACCTGACATTAAGCTTGGCTGTGGACGGTTCTGATACTATGTGAAGGTAACGTTACCCTGTAGCAGGTGCTCTGGTATGTGCTAGATAGCTACGTTAGGTTAGCTAACCGACTCACGTTAAATGGGTGACAGACTGTCAGTGTGTGAAGTCGCTATATAGCTAGTTTTATTTAAGTAACGTTACATGTAACGTTTTGAGTCGGTGATGCGGTGATTCTGAGGCGATTCTGCGCGCCGGTGCCCACATTAGTCCCGGTGTCTGAGGGAATTCGCTCTGTGAGGTGTTGATTAGCTGCGGGGCGAAACGGGTCAGCGAACTGATTATTAATAACACGGTGGGACTGATTGAAGTGATGTTTTATGTTTAGAAAGTTCTGCTATTAATGATTAACAGCGTCTTTTAGTGCTGTGTGTTTTATAATAACCTTGGACCTGCTAGCTAACCGGCCTCTCAACGTCCCCGCAGAAGTTCGCCAGCTCCGCTAAGCTAGGCTAGGCTTGGCTGTTTTGTGAGGGGAATATGTTGACCTTCCCCGAGGCGACTTCGCTCTACCCGCGGTGTGAAATATGTCGGGGTCATATTAAAGCTGGGTATACTCATATTTATTAATATTAGTTCATATTGTGCTTTGAGGCGGCTAAAATCAGTTTGCTAACGGGCTAACGTCGCTAACTTTCCTCAGGCCGAACTGGTTACCATAGTGACGCGGCGGCGGGGGGGTGGGGGGGGCGGATCTCCTTTCAGTCGGTCAGTTTATCCGTTAAAGGGGAACTCAGCCGAATTTTTATTTTTTGAAATTTCAGTATAATCATACGGTGGATGTAAGCATAGGCATTTGTGGTGGTTTGGTGTGAAATGCTCTGTTTGTTTATGCGTCTCTTAAAGCTCCCTCACATTGTTATTGCTTAAAATGATGTCTGAGACATTGTTTTACGGTCGTTTTGAGGATGGTTTGGGCCCAAAAATACATTTTGAAAAATGTATTTATGGTGGATAAGTACATGCACAACACAAGGTGTTGTGAGGCAAAGTAGTACCCCCCCCTCATTAATTTTTCCCGATATTTTACCATAATCGATATTCCATATTAAACTCAGAAGACACTAGTTTCACTGGATGGTAAATAAAATGTCTATATTTGTGTTGTAGACATGGTGACCCCTGGTTCCTATCACCACCACTGTGAAGAAGCCTGAGTCTCTACAGCTCATGGATCAGTCAGGGCTGAGTTTCTGGCTCGCTTGGACACCCTGTGGTGTTTTCAGGTCACTCATGTGTCCTTGCTAACTGCTGCGAGTCATCAGCTGCTATTATTTTTTGTTTTATAGCACTCATGGGGGGAAAAAAGCACTTTTGAGTGGAGTAACACACTCTTTGGACTTAAATATGAAAGGGGCTAACTGTGAAATCGATGATTTTGTTGATATGATTGCTTTTCCTGATTCACATTGACATTGTATGATCTCAGTTTCCTTGACTCGGCTCCTCTTTGTGTTTCACTGTGCGCTGTAAATGCCGTGCTTTCTTACCGCCACCGTAAAACGAGTTGACAGCGGTCGCTTTCGTAGGGCTGAAAGATGAATCGTATTTATATTGAAATCGCAGTTTAAGAGAGCGCAATTTTCCAGTCGCAAGAGAATTATAGCCTGCTTTATCAAAAAAGTTGTCTTAGCTTTTAAGGTGGGAAATTGAACCTAATAACACAGAGCTTGTGAACTGCCTGTAGATGAGTTAGACCAATCGGAGGCGACCAAACCTCCATATGTTGTGACATCACAACCACGACTTATTGGCTTTTTGCCGCACTGCATTCAGGGATCAAGCCTCAAGCCAGAAAAGGTGGATATCCTGAACTTCTTGGCCAAAAAAGAAAACCGGCCCTAGGTAGTGATCACAATTTAAACTGCAGTCAAAATATTAGAAAATCGCAATTGTGTTTTTTCCTCAAATCGTTCAGCCCTAAGCGTTTGTTAGTTGAAACTTGGTGAGGAACCCTTGGTTAAACGTGCTTCGTGAACCTGTATTGGGAAACATGGGTCTGAGTGAAATACACAACCGTGAGTTAAAATTCAGCGTCTTCTACCAGCTTGTCCTTGTTGTGGGAAGAGCCTAATAGTTACTATGCGCCGGTAAACTGTTGGGTTTCTGGCCAAACACAAACAGAGGAGGTGGTTTTCCCCGCGAAGGTGAGCGGGTCCAGTTTAACTGCTCTCCTCCTCATTGTGTAGATAACACACTGCTTCACTTCACCCACCGTCAGTCGCCAGCCTTCACTCCTCTCACAGAGAGCGCTCTCTTTCTGGAGCTTGTGCAGTAAGTATCCTTAATCTTCTACCTGAGAGGGGAAAAGAACAATGAACGGCGCTTGTGTGTAATTTGACCTTTGTTTTCGACCTCGACCCGCCGTGTTTGGCGGTTTATGGGGAGACGTGTTGCCTGGCAGCTTTTCAGATTATGCTAACGTCTCTTTAAACACAGAGTCCTGAATCACTAACCGTTTCTACAGCAGTAGTTTCAGTGTTTGACAGCGAGCTGAGGGGTAAAAACTCTGATTTACACTTTAACTTGGTTTAACTTGGTATGATTCTTCAGGAAAAGATTCAGGAAGTCATGAAATTATTTTTTAAAAGGCCACTGACTGAAGGAATCTGTTAAAACAGTGGTGGAAAATAGACAAAAACGGTGCATGGGTTTTGTTTCAGAGCACATTAGGCTGCTTTCAAGGGTTTTTTTGTTGTGGTAGGTTGTAGGCAGTGAGCTTTACATAAACAAGAAATATCAGTGCTATATTATCATTAATATTACCTTTATTTGAGAAATAAAAATGAGTTTTCTCTTATGCATCAGCTGTTTGAACATTTTGGAATGAAACCTATGGCAAATACCACTTTTTTCCCCCTGAAACACACATTGAAGCCGTACAGTGCTGTGTTGTGTGAGGTTTCTGTTTACTGTGGCACTGAGCTTTAAAATAACAGAAGGATTTCATTTAAGGATGAGTATATAAAGGTAGGTTGTCATGCTGAAGCTACTGAAACGTACTGCTACTTAGGGCTGGGCGATAAAACGATAACGATAAGTATCGCGATATAACTTTTCCTCGATAGAGCGATACGACAGGTTCGATAAATGTTCGATATAATACACCACTCTCACACTTCCACGTTCAGCGAAAGCCCTGGTGGCGTTTTCTACTGCAAGGAAAGCGACACTACTCTGCTGTCGCCAGGAGAGGGCGCACTTCTGAATTTTTCAACTTGATTAGAGGGGAGGGGGGGGGGTCACGAGTAAAAAAAGGGTCGCCAAATATATTTTAGCAACGGCTGAAACGTGGAGTTATACAGTCCCTGTCTGAGTGGATGTTATCGGCGATCTGTTCTCCTATGACCGAGTGTGAGTGACGAGGTCAGTGGTGTAACTGTACTGTCCTACGGTGAGCTCACCTCTTTCCGTGCCTCCTAACAACTTTAGCGGTGTTAAATCTCGTCTGCAGCGCCGTGTTACAGCGCCCAACCGCCATATTTTAGTATTAGTGCATTCTCAAGCAATGAAAGTGAAAGAAAGAAGTGGGTTCATGTTCAAAAGTAAACTGAGGAAGCTGTGAGGCATTGGAGAGCGCTAACGTTATCTTTCCAGGCTAGCTGTTTTAGCTGCTGGCTAACTTGAAGCAGTGCTTCGGCACAACACGGTGAATTGATGATACGGTAGATCAAACAAGACACAGAATCACCGCTTTCAGTTTAAACATGCCTAAAAGGAGGACTCTGTGACTGGTGTGAGAGATTCACACTGCAGATAATGCTTTTACACAGCGAGCGTCAGATATACTGCGGTTCACCCCTTAAACTACTGCGATAGCATAGAGAAACCCAGCCGTCTAGCTGGTGTCTGAATACTGTGATCTGCTCTGACATGGATGTGGTAGGAGTGACCGCAGTGACCTACCGAACCGAGGTGACGTTGTTGAGAAACTAAAGAGTTTAGCTCTGTTGTTGGCCACTTGTTTAGCGTTTGTTTTCTTTCTTAAATCATGACTATTACAAAAATTGCAGCTGTGCTTTTCCAGCTGATAAAAACAGCTCAGAAACTTTCTCCCACTCTTCCCTGACAGATTAGTGAAATGTTCCACTGTTTGCCGAGTGTTTGTCATGATCGGACCATAAGTGATAGTTTAAAACCACAGTTAACCACCCAGGAGCAGAACCAGCCTTCAAACGTGAAAGAAATCATGATTTGACATTTATCGCGATATGTATCGATATCGAACGATATGAATTTTGTTTATCGTGATAACGTTTTTGGCCATATCGCCCAGCTCTACTACTACTGTACGTGAAGAACTATGCAGCTCACATCTCATCACACAGTATAAGTGAGTACTGTTTGTTTGTAGGTTTAGCTGAAAGAAATCCGCAGTGTCATTTTTCACACACCTCCGAAGTTCAGTCTTAGAAGTTGGTTGCTTTTTCTGCTTCTTAAGATCCGAGTAATCTCAAACCCATTCAGTGGTGTTGAGGTCTGGACTCTGGGGTGGTCAGTCCATTGTTCAGCTTCTTTGTTTGATGTGTCCGTCTCCTTTTCTCAGTGAGGTTCTTCTTGACAGCTACACATCCTTTCAGACCCACAGCACTGAGTCGTCTTCTCACAGTGGAAGGATGGACAGAAACACCTGTGGATGTTTTCAGATCTGAAGCAGCTTGATTTTCTCCTCTCTCTCAGAGACGAAAGCTTTAAGTGCTGTTTATCTGATGGGGCAGTTTTGGTGTGTACCAGGTCTTCCAGGTGGTTGTTAGGAGCCCCACTTTTTCTGTAGCTTTTAATTTAGTTTTTGGAAACTCTTGTTTTTTCACTTATTTTCCTTTGTCTGGCTCCTTCCTTATGAAAGTGGATTGTCTTATATCTAATCTCCTCAGCAGTATCTCCTGAAATGAATGAGTGTGATCTCCAGCATTGCTATCGGTAAATGAGAGTCGGAAAGTTAGCATCTCTGTGCTAACTGGCTCTCAGTAGTTCACGTTTAACATCTTGAAAGTAAAGTATTCCTTTAATATTAGCAGCATTTTGAGTGAACTGTCCTCTTAAGAGTTTAAAACCTTTGCAGTTGTGTACTGATTGATGGTGATGTCTTTGGCAGGTACTGACTGGTTAAGATGGCAACTGGCGGAGCTCCGTTTGATGACTGCGCAGACGAGCAGGAGCTGCACAACTGGACCATCGCCAACGGCAGTCTGGACGACAGGCTCAATAACATGGTATTTACAGCATTTTCACTCTCTCACACACACAGTCACCTTCACAGTCTTAAGGTTTTGCAATGCATGTTACTGTGCCAAGCACATTTTCCAGTGTTTAGCCATTTGTTTGTGGAGCTTTACTCGCACCCTGATTAATCTTTTAATTGTTTGAGGATTTGTTGGTGATTCGGTTATGTAATCGTGCCATGCAGTTACTTTGTGACGCTGTTGCTTTAAGGGATAGGCAGGAAAAAATCTGTACAACATAGTACCTTGATGCTTTAGGTAAAAATTAGTATCAATACACAAACTTTTTAGACAAAATAAAGAAATTAGAGATGGACAATAATATTGGATTCTTTACAGTATTCGCAGATAATTAAGATAAAATTGGTGGCGTCTCATAGACGTTAAGAGTCTGATCTGACTTGGAATATCATTCTTTGGTAATGTAGTCATTGCACTCTTGAAGAGCTAAGCATTAAATGATGACGCAGGACTGTTGTGCTAAAATGTCTACAATCATTTTTACTTAAAGGTGTAACGGTTCTCCACTTTCACGGCTCAGTTCGGTCCTCAGTGTCTGGGCCACAGTTCAGTTTGTATCATGGTTCAGCAACGAAGAACGTAACCAACTTTATACCTCATTTTTATTAGTATAACTTTTTTTTTAATTACTCAGATGTTTAATGCAAATATAAATCAGAAATCTTTTCCAAAAGAGAATCATCTGAATTGCTTTTACAAAATTGTTGCAAAACAAAGTTAGAAAAACACACACCGATCAGGCGTAACATTCTGACCACCTCCTTGTTTTTACGCTCATTGTCCATTTTATCAGCTCCACTTACTATATAGGTGCACTTTGTAGTTCTACAGTTACAGACTGTAGTCCATCTGTTTCTCTGATACTTTGTTAGCCCCCTTTTACCCTGTTCTTCAGTGGTCAGGACCCCCATGGACCCTCACAGAGCATTCTCAGCACTGCAGTAACACTGACGTGGTGGTGGTGTGTTAGTGTGTGTTGTGCTGGTCTGAGTGGATCAGACACAGCAGTGCTGCTGGAGTTTTTAAACACCTCAGTGTCCCTGCTGGACTGAGAACCAAAATATCCAGGCAACAGCGTCCTGTGACCACTGATGAAGGATGAGAGGATGACCAACACAAACTGTGCAGCAGCAGATGAGCTATCGTCTCTGACTTTACATCTACAAGGTGGACTGACAAGGTAGGAGTGTCTAATAGAGTGGACAGTGAGTGGACACAGTGATTAAAAACTCCAGCAGCACTGCTGTGTCTGATCCACTCAGACCAGCACAACACACACTAACACACCACCACCACGTCAGTGTTACTGCAGTGCTGAGAATGCTCTGTGAGGGTCCATGGGGGTCCTGACCACTGAAGAACAGGGTAAAAGGGGGCTAACAAAGTATCAGAGAAACAGATGGACTACAGTCTGTAACTGTAGAACTACAAAGTGCACCTATATAGTAAGTGGGGCTGATAAAATGGACAATGAGCATAGAAACAAGGAGGTGGTCATAATGTTATGGCTGATCGGTGTATAAAGTAAATGTGAGCATCTGCAAGTTGAACGAAACATTGTGAGGCATATTAAATGTATTTGCGCCAATCAGTGCGTAGGAAAAATGTAAACTGCAAGCAGAATGAATGTAAACATGAAGTGGAATAAATCTAATCATCAGGTTTACCTTCTATCCAGAGGAGCTGATGGAACAAATTGAGATATCCAGCTCTTTGTTGTAATTGCGATAAATCCTCACCTGGCTTTTGACGAAGTCCTGCATTTGTCTTTACACACATCTTTGGCGCCATGAATTGAAATTCCAAGAGCAGAGCGTTTCAGTACACACATGGCTGCGTATACGTCTGCATCGGGATCAACATCAGCAGATACGGTCATGAAAAATATCAGCCTACAATTTCCATATTATTGTGTCCCTAAAAGAAAGTTTTGCTGTCAGATAGAATGTGTTGCAGTGTATCATATACTTAGAATACTAATCACAAATCTTCAGAAGTCGTATCGTAGCTTAAGCATAGTGATAATATTGCATTACGGGCCCTCTAATGACTCCCGTTGACTACCGTTTGACTGTTTGGTCATTGTTCTTGGTCCAGGACTGGGGCGTGCAGCAGAAGAAGCCTAACCGCTCCTCTGAGAAGAACAGGAAGAAGCTCTCCGCCATGTCCGAGAGCCGGCTGACCAATGATATCTCTCCGGAGTCGACGCCAGGGGCGGGCCGCAGACGGGCCAGGACGCCCCACTCCTTCCCACACGTGAAATACACTACACAGATGTCCGTGCCCGACCAGGCCGAGCTCGACCGGCTACGCCAGCGGATAAACTTCACCGACCTGGATGAGGTGAGCTGCTGCCGGATACAAATCTTGGAAGCCAAGTTTTAAATTTCGTCTGTTCCGAAGCTAAAGTGACCAGAAATCTAATGTAGTTTAGTTTCCTCCCCTTACGCCAAAGATAATAAGCCTGAACAGTTTGAGATTTGACAGTTTTGTTTTTTTAGTTTTGCGCTGGAGCTACGAGGCTTATGTAGCTAACTGGTAATAGAGGTTTATCCCTCTACGAATGATTATGAAAAATGTTTGCATTTTTCATTCGATGAGATGTAAACAGTCTTTCGGAGTGGTTTGATATGTAAGGGTCCATTTTAGAGAAACTTAAAGACACAGGTTTGTTAACAGTGGGGGTGATAGGAACCAGGAGTCACCA
This sequence comes from Colossoma macropomum, assembly GCF_904425465.1. Taxonomy (NCBI): domain Eukaryota; kingdom Metazoa; phylum Chordata; class Actinopteri; order Characiformes; family Serrasalmidae; genus Colossoma; species Colossoma macropomum. The sequence goes on along the minus strand of NW_023494796.1, from coordinate 335,109 downwards.
CGACTACAACTCAAATACAGCCATTATATTTACATCCAGTTTATATCCTAAACCACCAGTGAACCTACGCGAGTCTTCTGAGTTTTATATGTGATGTTGATGATAATAAAATAGTGGAAAATCAAGAAATATACATTTTTGGGGACTATTTTGCCTCATGTTCTACATGTGCACCTCTGCCATGAATGGATTAAAAATACATTTTAGGCCAAGGTCTTAAACATCAGTGTATTCCTAATCCTTTCATGTAGTAACTTTCTGTGAGGGAGCTTTCAGAGGCATTGAACTCTTCAGATGTGAACAGTTATAACTGAACAGAGCACATCAGACTCGAATGAATGTTATCTACAACCCCATTTCCAAAAAAGTTGGGACGCTGTGAAAAATGTAAATGAAAACAAAATGCAATGATGTGCAAATCATTTAAACCCTGTATTTCTTTGAAAATGCTTCAAAGACAACATATCAAATGTTAACTGTAAAAACAATAACATTTCTCAGTTTCAACATTTGATTTGTTGTTTTTATACTATTTTCAGTTAAATATTGGGTTTAAATGATTTGCACATCATTGAATTTTGTTTTTATTTACGTTTTGCACAGCATCCCAACTTTTTTGGAAATGGGGTTGTATTTAGTTATGCAGAATTTTTAAGAATGGGTGGAATCCCCCTTTAAGTAGTCTTGTGTATCTGGTTTCTCACTATGTATAACAAATGAACAAAACGTGTCTTGGCTGAAAAAAAATAAAATAAATAATTCCTTAAGTGTTGAATGTTCAAATTTGATGAATTCACCGCCATCCTTACGTGAAGTGTGCCTTAATGATTGATTTCCTACTCTGTGCAGCTTCATGTGAGTAATATCGACGTTCATGAACGTGCTGTGTTGTAGAAATGTTCTAGCTCGTCTTTAATAAATGTCCTGTCGCTTGTTTTACACCAGCGGAGCATCGGCAGCGACTCTCAGGGCCGCGTCACTGCAGCGAACAACCAGAGACAGCTGTCGTCTGAGACCAAGAAACCCTTTAATTTATCACTACACGTCAACACTAACAAGAGCAAGGAGCCCCCTGCCGCTGCGCCCACCACGCCGGTGGGTAAGGAGCCGAAGAAACTAAGCCCGGGGAAGGATCTGTTTGCCCCGATGCCCACCCTGCCCGTTAAGGAGCCTCGTGGGCTGGACCGAAACTCCGGGACCACCGTGGAGGATCGTAGAGGAGAGCCAGTGATCGACAGCAGCCAGGTAATAAGACCGCCTTCATTTTCAGTGGGTTTTGATTTGTGGCTAATTATTTAATTCTGATCTGTGTTAGTGTTTTACTGCTGTGATGTAAGCTTGGATTTGAGAATCTGTACAAAAATTTAATTGAATTTTGTGTTTTTTAATATTATTTATAACAATATTATTATTATTTATAAAATATGTAAATGAATATGCATATTTATTTTATACTGTTATTTATTTAATTATTTAATCATTTGTTATCTATTTAGCCTAATCCCCTCGCCTCATGACTCCGCCCCAGCCAATGAGAAAATACATATTTTAATTGTTTTTTTAACTTAAGAAAAACGTAGAATGTCTCAAACAGTCTCGCTTTTTAAGTCTGAACTCTCTTGCGCTTCTTTGAGGACAGGAAGTATCACTGCTGCCCCTTTGTTATTGTTTCACACAACAAATGAAGACCATCTTACCATATATATGTATATATAGAGCAGATTAAAACGATAGTTTGGTGAAAGATCATCCTTACAGTTTCCCCGTAACCCTGATGCTAATTAGTCGAGTATAAACTTCTGTTACTTGGTAGCTGCGTTTTTGTTGTCATTCCAGTGTGAAACCAAAGAAGTAAACTTTAGACACCAAACATGTTTTGACTGATCACTTAGCCTTTTTAACTCCTTCGTCGTATTCTTTACTTCATAAATTTCATATTTTATAAGCTGCATTCGAAAGGTGGGGGTCGTGTGAGAGCTGTAACTGTCTTCACTCCAGTCAAAAAGATGGGAAACGTAATTTTAGACCTTTATGATAAAAGAAGCTGAACTCACTGTCTTTTTTTGTGTTTTTCTACTGAAATTCGACCCATTTTTCCACAAATCTGAGCTATAAACTGGCTCTCAGATGGCGTCTCTTCAGTGATCTGCTCTGTAAAAAGATATTTTTATAAAATAATACAAAGAGCGTCTCAGATGTTTGGTTTTCAGCAGTAAATTGTAAGCATATGGTGTTATGTTTATGATCATAAAACACATTTTCTGTTAATTTGAGGGGAGCTTTTCTGAACAAAACAAAACAAAACTGAATACTGAATAATTTGCCTTAGAATTTGGGCATGTAAATTCAGATGGAAACACCGAAATACAACCACGAGCTTAAGAGGTTTCAGATGAAATTTCAAACGAGAGTTTGATAAACGAACAAACCTGGATTAGATTTCAGTGCTTTAACATCTGGGCCTTTTGTTTTGTGTTGAATCATCTAGCAGGTGAAAAATCTCTTCTTTTTTTTTTGTTTTTGATGTGTTTCGTATGTAACGAAGTTTTAGGCTGTTGAGGAGAGCGCAGGCATGTGTCTGAGAGAGTCAGAAAGAGGTTTGATCTGGACTGAAACTGGAGCACAGATGTGAGAGTGATCTTGGCGATGCGAGCAGCCTGAATTTAGGCCAGTTTAAAAATACGCCACCGTCCGCGTGGAGAGCATCACAGTGCCTCTCTCTCTCTCTCTCTCTCTCTCTCTCTCTCTCTCTCGCGCACTCTCTCTCACATCTATGTAGGCTGCTCAGTCTCAGTGTTTCTGCCTGCAGGTGGTTAGCAAGCTGGTGCAAATCCGCGAGTACATCAGCAAGGCCAGCTCCATGAGAGACGACCTGCTGGAGAAGAACGACGTTCCAGCCAACGTCGAGCGGCTCTCTCACCTCATCACTCACCTGAAGGAGCAGGAGAAGTCCTACCTGCGCTTCCTGCAGAAAATGCTGGTTAGTGTTTAATGCTCTCTGTCTGCTGCACCTTAAAGGCATACAAACTCAACTCCAGCTGTTTGGCAGCTCTCTTCGTATTAGTCTTTTATAAGGTTTGTCTTTATTGCTGTTGATCCTTTTAATCAGTAGTAAATATTATTCTAATACTGAGGACAGTCATTTCAACACATTTCATTGTATTTAGTAAAGAACTGAAACCTGAAACTCAATTCCAACACTTTACTGTCCTGTAGAAGACAGTGGACAGCTGCTGCATCATTAATTATTGTCCATATGCTGCAGAGAGAGAGAGACTGGAAAACGCTGGACTGTCTTTTTAATCATAACAGTGTCATGCAGTCACTGACCTGCTTGTCTAACTTCAGTAGCAAAACTGCAAAAAAGTAGCCAAATAACATCTATTTTGCTTGTTTTGTAACAAAAAAAGTTTAGCAGTGTTTGTTTTTGCTTCGTTTTCTCACCAGTTCATGCGTCTTAACAGTACTGCAGCTCTGTTGGCACAACACTTTGATTTATTCGTTTGGGCTGGACTGATTCAGATAGGCTTTTGTTGTTAATTGTATTGAGAACAATGGAAGGCCAAGGAACACCCATGATTACTACGAAGGTAGTTGGATGGTTAGAGACAAATATTTGTATTTTTATATATATATATATATATATATATATATATATATATATATATATATATATATATATATATATATATGTATATATATAATTTTTTTTCTCTTCATTAGTGCTTCGTTTCAACCAAGAATCGCTGCTTTCACCTGTTTCATGATGACCCTGTTTAGTCTATTCAGATTACGTTAGGTTTGTTTCACTGTGTGTGTTAAAGGGTCTGTATCCTGTTTTGTATTATAGTTTTTCTCTGAATGGTCACTTAAAATATTTCTGGGTTGATGTACAAAAACAGTATTTTAAATGAGAATTTTCCGGTCTGTCTTTATCTTTGAGGCTGTGTTCACACGGCAGGTAAAATCGGATTTTGGGCCAAATCGGATCTTTTTCTTTGTGTGTGATACAGATGCGTCGTCTGTGTGTCAGTGTGAACAGATAAACGCACTGAATCTGACATTTTCAATTCTGATTTGAGACGTTTTCATATGTGGTACTGAAATCTGATACGTATCCGATCTGCGGCAATGCGACTCAGTCTGAACAGGCAGATCGGACTTCTACGTCAGTCCAACTCGACATTTGTCATAATTTCACGCTGCTGAGACCCATAAACATCTAGGCTCATGTTTCTGTACAAAAATTAGAAGCGACGTATCCAAAACTCTCCGTGTTCGAAGAGATTTCTAAATAAATGTCCGAACGCGGCCGCAGGAGAACGAGGCTGCAGTGTCAAAGAACAGTTAAGCGTCTGAAAGCAAAGTTTAAAGAATCCGACGACGCGAACCAAAGAACTGACCGCGCCCTTTTTACAGCGCGAACTCATTCTGGGTGATGAGCCCAGCTGTCAGTCAGTGAAGGTTCATGATGGCTCCTGTGATGCTGGTGGAGATGAAGCTGATCCTCCGGGAGCGACTGGCGCTCGTTGGCGGTCGTGATTGTTTACCTCTGGATGAGCCGTGAATCAGCGTGACGCTCTGATCTTCTGCGCATGTGGGTCAGTTTAGGAGCTGATCTGTTCAGACTGATGTCGCATGCAGATCACATTTAAAAGATAACGTGAGCAGCCACGAAAGTGGGCCACTGTTACCTGCTGTGTGAACGTAGCCTTAGATTTAGAGTAGCTGTTTTGTTTCTGTGCCTTTAAGACTGACATATTTTACCTCAGTTCTGATTGGCTGCCCTGTATTGTGCAAAAAGCAATCCCCTCAACATGGATGGGCGGAGCTAAACAGCTGTAAACTGGAATCGGAGAATATATGTAAATGAGTTGGTTTTGATGTTAGTCTTCATGTATGGACTGTATTGGCTGGACTGTATTGGCTGTACTGTAAAGTGAGAAATTTGGTTTTCTGTGATTTGGGCCTTTCTAAGTGTTTCTGAATGTAAAGCATGTCTGCGTTAGGCTTTGTTCCTGTGTCATTGGCTGTGCTTGACTAATGTGGTGGCTGAATCTAGGACAGCTCTTCCTCTCTCCTCTCTTCCCGGCTTTTGGTCCTCAGTTTGGCATCCTTAGCAACCTTGTTTCAGAGACAGAGCTCTGCTGTAGTAAGTAGGTTTATAATAAAGCAATATTAAAACTAAAGCGTGATACAATCGCAGTAACCCACGGCCTCTCGTGGCTTGTTGCGGCCAACATAAGTATGTATTCAATACACAATGTTTTAGATAATTATTTAAGTTATTATTAATAATAACCAGCATAAACAAGTATTCCGCCAAGAAATGTAGTTCCTGTAGAGTGCGGTATCGCTGCTAATCAACCATTGACCACTGAATGAGGAGAAGAACGTTCAGTCGCCAGTCACTGTAAATTAAACTGCAGACATTTCATGATTTTTAAAACTTTTTTCGTATAACAGAGAACTTATGATAAAACAGCACTGTTTAAGACAAACACTTTCAGTTCATAAGTATTTTCTGGTCACCAAATCACCATCGTGAGTCTTCTGTCAGTCTGACGACGCCACTTTTCTCACGCTGGGGCTGAATCTCAAACGGCTCCCTGCTCCCTACATAGTGCACTACGTAGGAGTTTAAATACTGGATCCTGCAGCCCAACAGAGCAAAATATCACAGTGTTCATTTGGGATTCATCCACATTCAGACTCGACAGACAGTCACTATTCGACAGCAGAAGATAGAATTTCTAAACTTAATGTTGCACAGCTGACTATTTATCTAGGGAGTACGGGGCCGTTTGGGACTCAGCCTGGGTTTGACGCGATTTCTGACTGATTTGAAGTGTGTGAGACATTCAGGTGACATTCTTTAGACTTTTATACCGCCATTTTACAGTGAATCGTACCCTGAGTGCTTTAATTCAAGCCTGTGATATTAATGTTGGAGTTGTTTAGCATGTTTGCTATCTTTTAGCCTGTTAGCTAGCTGACCAGCTGAGTTCTAGATAAGAACATAAGTTTTCAGCCCCTCAGTTTAAACAAAAAATGGGTTCTTACTTCATCAGTGCACTCGGTGCTCCATGCGAGCAGCATTAGAGTCAAAGATTATTCATTAACACAGAAGGGTTTTCAGTGATGCAGAGTTCAGTCGCTGTGAGGCGTCACAGCCGTGGTGTATTGTGGATTTTACAACGGCTCGAACACGGCTCAGCCAATCAGATTTTAGGACCGGAACGATCCGTTTTATAATAAGTAATGTGGTGCGGATCAGGTGTGGATTATGTGCAGGTAATTTTGAAAAGTCCTGAGTCCTAATTTGGGGTTTCTTTGTCTGTTTTAAGCTCAGAGATGATAGATATTTCATCCAAAATGTTGCTGTTCCACTGAATTACGTTATGAATTAAGATTCAAATCCACTTGGGTCTTAATTTCAGTTCTCTGGACTGTGTTGGCTGTGCTGTCTGTCACTTTGCGAGCTGAGTCGTGTGTGTTATCAGGAAAGAGGCAGAGTGTCGTGTCCCCTCGACGAGACTTGTGAGTCTCTGCTGTCGACTGTCCAGAAGCTCAAGAGAACTCTGAAGTATGGATGGACAGTATGACCGTACGAGTCGTTATATTTATTTATCGTAAATCTGGCACTACTTTGTCGGTTCCATCCTACCAGACGCCATAAAAATAGGTTTTGTGACTCATCGCGCGTCATGAAAACTTTAGTGACGTTATGTTTTTGCCATGATGCCCAGATCTAGTTTGAAGTATCGATCCAGAACATGCAGTGAAACCACTGTGTGATCAGAATGATCATCATTTAGACGTAGATTTTTGAATGATCTGCATAAGATCATTGCTACTCTGTCACTGACGTATTTAATCTGGCAGATTCTCAGTCTCGGATGTTCCTCCAACCTGTACAGGGAGTGTCTGTTGTGCGCTAATCTGGCCACATCTACTGAGATTTGCCTTTCTGTCCGGGTGATATGATATAGTCACCATATTGAGTATTGGAGTATAAAGGTGTTGAGGTGTTCAGAAGTTTATCTGAAGTGTTATTGAGATGCAAACGTGTAAATACTTTGTGGTGGGGGAAAAAAGGTGAAAGACCCCCCCTCCCAATGCAGTTACCCAAATAAAAGGATCTCTTTACATTTATCTTACATTAAAGGTAAAGAATGTTTTTGTTTCCATTCTAGAGATCCTTGTTTATCCTTTGTGCCCTCTCAAATGTTGTCTAGCATCTGTAACGTCCTCTATTAGAGTCCATTTCTTTACATGCAGCTGTTAATATTAGCTGGCACACTCCACATCCAGGGTTAAGAGTAGCTCAGCCCTTTCAGTCCCAGGTGATGTTACAGCCATCTGTGGCCACAAGAGAGCACGCTTGACCTCACTTTCTGTGGGTGGTTAGGATGGCCCCCCGTCTCCCGCCAATCACCCAGCGCGATGCTAGCCAATACAGGTGTCTGTTAGCTGACGTAACAGCCCTGGTGGTTGGTGCTTTCCTCTGAGCACGTTCAACTGTCCAGTGACGACGTGTTAGCGGCAGTTCGTAAAGATGAGGTGGCTTCACAGGACTTGGAGGAAGTCTGTGCTAGCCTTCACCCTCCTAGTGCTGGTGGTATTGTGTGATTGGGTCCTAACTAGTGGATGGAATTGAATACGACTGAATGGAGGAGAAAACTGTAAAAAATAAATAAATAAAATTAGCTGAGTTCTAAAGCCCCTTAGCTAGGTGCGTTTAGCCTTAGTGTTGAGCCACACACGTATGTAGAACGTGATTGCAAAAGATGCCCAGCTGCGGCTGCCTTGCAAGCACGTGATCCTTGTGTACAAACTAGGGCTGGGCGATTAATCGAAAAGTAATTGAAACCGACATTCAGAACCTCTAACCGATGTAATCGTGCCCATGTCGGTTATTTTGAATTTTTTTTTTTTTTCAAATGTTCGTGTACTGTCCCCTTAAAAACTTACTACCGTGCGTGTCGTCACGTGAGTCCACCACATCCAGTCTGCGACATGGAAGCTCAGGCTACGTTCACACAGCAGGTAAAAGTGGCCCATATCTGATTTCTCACCAAATCCGATTTCTTTTGGTTTGGCTGTTCACGTTGTCTATTGAATGTGATCTGTATGCGACATCAGTCTGAACAGATCAGCTCCTAAACTGACCCGCGTACACAAAAGAACAATGATTCACGCTGCTTCACGACTGTGAACGAACACCAGTCGCTCCCAGAGGACCAGCTTCATCCTCATCAGCATTACAGGAGCCGTCATGAAGCTTCACTGACTGACAGCTGGGCTCGTCACCCAGAATGTGGTGGAGCTCACCGTAAAAAGGGCGCGGTCACTTCTTTGGTTCGCGTCCTCGGATTCTTTAAACTTTGCTTTCAGACGCTTAACTGTTCTTTGACGCTGCAGCCTCGTTCTCCTGCGGCCGCGTTCGGACATTTCTTTCTAAACCTCTTCAAACGCAGAGGGTTTGGATGAGTCTCTTCTAAGTTTTTGTACAGAAGTATCACCTCAAATGTTTATGAGGTCTCAGCAGCGTGAAATTATGACGCTTTAATTCCGATCTGGCTGTTGAGACGGTTTACGGTAAGATATGCAGAGTATATTTACAGTACAAACCTTTTCAGTGAACTATGAGGGCAAAAAACAAAAAAAAATATCGTTCATTAATCGTAATTGAGGTAAAACATTCAATTAATCGTGATATTGATTTGAGGTCATATCGCCCAGCACTAGTACAAACTCTGCATTCTTGACGTTACTGTGCTGCTGAAAACACTCAGTACTCAAAGGGGCGATAGAGGATAAGATAGAGGAGAAGCACAGTGCCAGTGGGGGAGAACGAGCTGCTTTATCCTGAGTGTTTGAAATGAAGAGGCAATGATGTATCGTGTTTGTTTATGTGAGCTGCTGTGGCAGTTGATCAGGCGAAAGTACTCTGGTGGTTCAAGACGGCTTTGCCAGGCTTGGCTGTCGCTATAGCGGCGCTGTGGCACAAATCTGAATGCAGCAGCTCTGGAAACTCTGTAGGTGTAGCTTGAAGCGTCTGCCTTGGCATACTTGGCGTGAAGCTTGTTTCTGACCTTGCACTTTGCTGTAGCTTGAGCAAACACTCCTGCCTCTCTGCCCTTTTAACGGGGTCTTCTCTGAACCCGCTCCGCTTCACAGGCGAGAGAGAATGAGGAAGAGGAGGAGGAGGAGGATGAAGGTGCCACGGTGGACTCGGCGGTGGGCTCGGGCTCGATGGCCGAGAGCACGTCTCTGAACTTAGAGCCGCGTTCCGAAGCCTCAGACGCCACCGTGAGTACCCACAATGCCCCTCTCTCTCTCTCCCTCTCCTCTCGCCTCCTCAGATGAGTTTCGCTCAGGCTTCAGCACAACATGCATGCTGAGCTGAACCTGCCGCAGAAACCGGACCACGTTCAGAACGAGGGCGTTACTGTGTTCAGCACTGCACGCCTAAGCGTGACCCCGGTGTTGCTTGTGTCGACACTCGTGCCCCACATTTATCATCTGCTTTGGTCCTATTTGCCTCATCTTTGGTGTATTTGTATGCTTCTTTTTGGCTACGTTCACATCACAAGCCTCATTGCTCAAATCTGATTTTTTGCTCAAATCCGATCTCTGACTCCATGGTTCACACTCGTTTAGGTAAGTGACTCAAATCTGTCATTAATGGAGAACAAACCGGTGTCCTGAAAATGACCCTCGTGAGCTCATCCTACTCAGTAATGTCACGTGACAAACTAACGAGCAGAACGAGCTTCGCTGAGAAGATAATTAACTCTGATCAGCTCTCAGCTTCATTATTAGAGCGAGACGAAGGAGAAAACGGTGAGGGTCCCCCCCCATCCCCAACATCGTTTACAGGCTTTAACTTCTGTTTGGTGCTGCTGCCATGGTAACGCTGAATGATGCCGCACGTGCAGTGGAAAAAAAGCACACGAATTCCGATCTGAGCGTCACATTAAGGTTGCTTGGCCACAAATGGGATACGCATCCGATCTAGGACCACATATGAACGTGGTTCAGGTCGGATTCGAAAACATCAGATTTGTATCCACACAGCCCCGAAAACATCAGATCTGAGTCACATTAGGGCAAAAAATCGGATTTGTGCCACTTCAACCTGGTAAAGTGAACGTAGCATTTTTGCTATTTTTGTTTGGGGCTGTTGTAATTTGGCCCAGTCCCATTTCACCCCTCACCACTACCACTGAGCCCTTCTCCCTCCGTTTTGTGCGTTTACGTCTAGAAGTAGGGTGTCCCGATTGTTGCTGAGATAGAGGGGTGGGGTGAAGTGTTGGGGCTAGATGACCCTCCAAACAGAGTTTTTCAGAGACTCCAAACAGAGTTATGAGAATAAACGAACAACAAGATGGCTGAACAAGCAACAAATTAAAAATTTTCTCTGTTTAAAAATTACGATAACCACTGTATTCTCTTAGTTTAATGTCGTTTCAGTGTATTTTGGTCGTTTTCTTCATAACAAGCATAAAAAATCGCTCAATAGTATGCTAATGTCTCGGTAGCTAGCTAGCTAACTTTCCCGTTCCACCTTAAATAGTCCAGCAGTTCTGACGCCTGAAGCGCCAGAATGTAACTGCTGCTCCATTTAAGGTAGAACAGGGAAAATTCAAATGAGAAGCTGGAGAATATCTGACTTCAACTTCGTATCACTGAAGAATTAGGGGTGGGTGATAATAAATAATTGCCCCCCCCCCTTTGAAGTCATATGATGCCCTAAATGTAACTGAAGCCCAGCAGTGAGGAGCTGAACTTTACCCTCCTCTGCTGTCACTGCAGACTGGCAGGGTCGCCTACAGAGCAGCGCTAGTAGCTGTTAATAAAGTGATGCTCTCTTTATTTGAGGGTCTCATTTCAGAGGGATGATTTCAGCCACTATCCATTGTAACTCAGTTCCAAGGGGCAAGGAGACACTCGAAAGCAGGGGTGGGCGTGAAAATAAGGAATGGGACTGGGCCTTAGCGTCTTTGCTGCACTGGGACGCGACAGATCATTTTTCTTAATATAAAATATTGTGCATCTCAGTGAAACTGCTGACATCTGATATGTACAGCGTCCTCTGGCTCTGCCTGCTCTTTCACCTTCCTTTTCATTTGGAGTTCAGTTTAAAAACGCTGTGATGCTAAGCAGTGCTAACGCAGTGCTAACGCAGTGCTGGAGGTGATCTGTAGTACGTTGAGTCGTTTACTGTGAAGGAGTAAAAGACCTGCAGGGTAAGGTGTGATTTAAGGTGGCGTTGTGATTTAAGGTGGTGTTGTAGTGCTCGTGTTCTGAGTGACGTATGCAGCTCTTGAGGGTTTTCCTTGCTGAGTAATGGTCTCTGTGGTTATTTCTGCTACTGCTGGGCTGTGTGATTATTCTCAAAGCATCCTGTTAAAAAGAGAATCATACTGTTTAATGAAGAGCTGTGCTTTGTGAGTTTGGTACAGCGTAAAAAATGAGTGTCTTGTAAAATGTGCTTTTGAATTGAGTGTTTTTGCTGAACAGGCTGGTAAAGCCAGGTTGACAGTACGTTCAGATCATGTTTACAGTGCTTTAACCACTTAAACTGCATGTATGAAGATAAACACTTCCATTATTTATGACTACATCACTTACATGAAAGTTTCATATAATCTGTAAGGCTAATCCTCAGTTTATGATACTGTGGTTCTGTCAGTTTAAACAAAAATGTTGTCGTTAAAATAAATCGTTGTTGTTGTTGTTATTGTTATTATTATTATTATTATTATTATTGTCGCATGATGAAGTGGAGCTTGGACTTTCTCTGTTTCTCACTCTTTTCTCCACTCTGTCTTTCAGGGCTGTGGGATGCGAGGGGAGCAGAAGGAGGAGCTGGAGAACCTGCGGAAGCAGCACGACCTCCTGCAGAAGATGCTGCAGCAGCAGGAGCAGCTGCGGGCGCTGCAGGGCCGCCAGGCCGCTCTGCTCGCCATGCAGCACAGCGCCGAGCACGCCATCGCAGCTATGGACGACACGGGTAACACAGAGCGTCTAATTCGGTGTTGCCTTTCGCTGCACAGCTCGTATTGCAAGCTTCTCCTGCAGTGCATGAAAATGTTTTTCACAGCCTGCTTGGTTGTTTTAGCACGTTCGTTTAAGCTCTTTCGTGTCTGTGTTTTTCAGTCGTGACTGAGACTACAGGAAGCGTGTCCGGCATCAGCATCACTTCAGAACTTAACGAGGAGCTCAATGACCTGATCCGACGCTTCCACAACCAACTGCATGACTCCCAGGTACACGGAAGACGGCGTACTCTGCGTCCGAATCCAAACTTAGCTGCAGATCCGGAGTGTTTTTAAGCATTTGCATTAGCAGCTGGCCTCACTGAAGTCGTAGTTTGTGACCGTTTGCAACTTTTTCAAGCCTGAAAGAAAGAAGAGCAGAAGGCCGTAGTCTTCTGCAGAAAGACTAAACTCTTAAATCTTAAACTTGGAACTAGTACAAAGACGTCGTATGATCCTAACAACAGTGATGTAGTGATATTCTTTAATATTAATATTTAAAGATGTTTACAAGTCACTTTAAGCAGGTCTGTTTCATGTTTTTCGTCATGAAGTTTTATTAGCATTTAAGCTAAATCTATTATGTGAACGACACTGCAGTGCACACTGTACAGGGAACTGCTTTGTGTCATGGCTTGTATGAGATGGCCTTTGCTATACTCTTGCACACCTTAGGTGGATCAAGAGAGTCTGAATGGCTCTGTTCTGTTTACTTTTATTTTAGTTTATAAAGTAAAACCGCTTGTCAGAGGGTTCTGCGGTAAGCTTTTTAGGATGAACAGGAGCACACTGGAAAATCTATGCAAATCTATAGATTTTAAAATAATAAAACAAAATAATAAGATGTCTCTGGCATCAACTTTCTGTGAGGGAGCTTTTAGAGGCGTTAAACTCTTTAGATGTCTGGTTTCCATCACCACTCTGAGCAGTTCTCACTCCAGAATGGAGCCTTTCACATCAAACCACTCAGAATGACTCTGCGCACACTGTAGCCGTTTAATTACGCACAAATTTTTGCAAAAAAACATTAACGTTTCCCTTCAAAGATGACCGGAACCATTCTGGGGCTGAAAGAGTCAGTTCTTATTGGTGAGCCGAGCTCATTGGTTTGACCCACTGAAAAGAGCTGCAATTCCCATCACCATCACTGCGAGTGTGCAGCGGCTTTCCTCTGCAGTCTGATGTCGAACAGCCCAGATGCTGCGATCTTTACAGCGTTACTTCAAACTGCACAAAACACGTTTTCCCCCAGTCTTAACTTTTCACTGTGTCAGGTTAAACACCCCAATCTGCTTGTTGTATAACAGCCCATTTAGCTGCTGGTGGTATTGCTGCTTTCTTTAGTTTCAGTAGCCAGTTTAAATGCCACTCAACACACTTGGCTTTAATTTGATGGCACTGTGTTGGCTAACATGCTGAGCAGTGCGCTGCATATGCGTAGCTGAGCCCGGTGTGGGCTGTTTCTGTGATGCCACTGCGCAGCATTCAGTAAAATGAACTTTTAACCCCAAGGGCAAGGGTCCCCAATCCTGGTCCCTGAGATCTTCCACCCTATAGGGTGTAGTTTCACCCCGAATCTAACACACCTGATTCAGGTGATGAAGGCTTTTAGGCCATGATGATGGCGATGGTGGTCATTAATAATCGTGTTGTGTTAATTTTAGGAGCTTTTCTACTTTAACACTGTACTGTTGTTTTCTCTCTCTCTCGCTCTCAGGCGGTCCCTGATAACAGGCGTCAGGCTGAGAGTCTCTCTCTCTCCAGAGAGGTGTGCCGCTCTCGCACTACCCACAGTCCTCGGGGGCAGCTGCCACCCGCCGCCGCGTCCTCTGCTAGTGCCAAGCTCACTAAACTGCAGGAGCTCCAGGACAAGAAGCAGACAATGGACAAGATCCTACAGGAGCTCCATTCACTCCGAGACCAGACGCTCAACAACAGCTCCTGTACGCTTTCAGCAGTTCACCAGTTACAGAAGTCCAGCCACAGAATTATCCTGACATTTAAAACGATAGTTGGACGCCAAGTTTGTCAGCTAAGATGTTTCAGCATCCAGATATTGCTTCTTTAGTTTTAGCCTCGAGCTATGAGGAAAATGTAACTATAGTATCTCTAAAAATGAGTTTATTCATAGTTGTAAATGTCAGTGTTTCATATTGTGTCTGAAACCACATAAGCAAGTCTATAAGACTACGTTCACACAGCAGGTAAAAGTGGCCCAAATCTGATTTTCTCAGTCTGAACAGATCAGCTCCTAAACTGACCCGCATGCACAAAAGAACAGAGCGTCACGCTGCTTCACGGCTCATCGAGAGGTAAACAGTCACGACCGCCAACGAACGCCAGTCGCTCCCGGAGGATCAGCTTCATCTTCGCCAACATCACAGGAGCCATCATGAAACTTCACTGACTGACAGCTGGGCTCATCACCCAGAATGTGTTCGAGCCGTAAAAAGGGCGCGGTCACTTCTTTGGTTCGCGTCCTCGGATTCTTTAAACTTTGCTTTCAGACTTTTAACTGTTCTTTAACGCTGCAGCCTCGTTCTCCTGCGGCCGCGTTCGGACATTTCTTTAGAAATCTCTTCGAACGCGGAGAGTTTTGGATGAGTCTCTACTCATTTTTTTGTACAGAAACATCAACCTAAATGTTTATGAGTCTCAGCAGCGTGAAATTATGACAAATGTCGAGTTGGACTGACATAAAAGTCGCATGAATTCCGATCTGGCTGTTCAGACTGAGTGGCATCACCGTATATCAGATACGTATCGGATTTCAGTACCACATATGAAAACGTCTCAAATCAGAATTGAAAATGTCAGATTCAGTGTGTTTATCTGTTCACACAGACACACATCTGTGTTACATATGAAGAAAAAGATCCGATTTTGGCCTCTTTCACCTGCTGTGTGAACTTAGCCTTAGACATTGCTGAGTTGAGGTAAATGATTTTTGATATGCAGTTAGTGTAACGCTAATGGGTGGATTCCAAGCCTCCGTTACTTATTGGCCTTGTAGCTCCAGTGCAAAACTAAATAAGCAAGTTTCAGACGCCGAACGTGTCTTGGTTTATCGACTACGTTTGCGTTAAGGGGGTAAAGAGTAAATTAGACTTTGCACTGAAAAGTAGCTTTAATGTCAATAGATACTTTGAAGGAATCTAATTAATGGCCTCTTTGGTGTTCTTATCTGTCAGTTGTTCTTATGGTTGTGTCTGTGTGCTCACTCTCAGGCCGTGGCGCGTCTCAGCGAGCCGTGTGTGCAGGAGTATCAGAGCGTCCGTCAGTGTTGGGGCGCGAAGGCAACAGCGCCAGTGCGGCGCGACAGGATTCCTCCTCTTACGATGACGACGGCCATCCAGCTGACAAACTCAGGTACTGGAACAGCAGTGACAGTCATTTACTTTTAAGTTGGTGGTGCTTTTTATATGACCTCAGAGGCAAATCTCAGAATTTTTGCCCTATGTTGGGTGTTTTTAAGCCCTTTTAATGCTCAGAGCTCAGTACGTTACAGGCGTGTTTTTACCGCTGATGCTTGGGCTTTTCACCATTTACACTTGCAGCCCTCGCTCCCATCAAACCGAGCATTTTGCCAGCGATTATTTCTGGGAATTTGGCAACGGCCTCTTTTGAAACCTCTCTACTCAACAATCTGATGGAAAATCTTGGTTTACATGCTCACTACAAGTAATCCAATCCAAAATTACACGCATACGAGGAGAACCACTTAGAGTAAACGTGACCATGACAGCGAACATCACGAGTCCAGACAGAGTGAAACGAGTTTTCGGCTGGCTTGTGTTTTTAATTGATTTAAAGTTGATTTAAGTCTGACTCAGAAAATGTACGTCGATGTCAGAAGAAGACGTCGTGTTCTGAGACACATAAGCTGGACGTCCGTCCCACCGCCGTCTTTTAAAGATCAGAGCATAAACTTCGTCTCCTCTGCAGACCAGTTTCTGCTCCGCCATGTTGAACGGTATAAACTTTCACTGTGACGTGACGAACATGATCAGAACGGACTTAAACTTTCCGATAGGGAATGTAATCAGATACAGGCGTTTACACGGATATTATTCTTCTATTTAACAGATTATTTACAGGATTACCCACCTCGATCAGTCGGATAGAGATATTCCGAATGGCCTCAATCAGACTAGACTATTCCGATTGAGCTATTAGTCGGACTATTAACGGATTATCAGCCTGCATGTAAACGTGGCTACTGTTGACTGATGTCACTAATATTTCTGTTCATGTGTGTTGATATTCCTAATATTAGAATTTGTTAGACTGCTTTCTTTACCTGTCAAATAAAGGCAACAGCAGCACTGAGCACTTTTTTTTTGCATCAGCCTTAAAGGATCAAGCAGTGATTTACTTTTGGCATGAATGTCCCGTCAAGCAGGTCTTAACATTCTCAGCGTAAGCAGCTAACAGCTCTTTCATTTCTGAATTGTGTTTTAAGTACAAGCTTGTACCTTTTTTCACAGAAAAACTGAAACCTGGCTGTAAAAACAAAAGCCTGACCAAAATGAGCCACTTTGCCTGCGATGTCACATTTGCACATTAGCAGCCACACACGAGAGCAGAACGTCACTAGTATTGTCCAGAATTGACTCACAAACACGGAACTCTCCTAGTAGTGTTATCAGCTTCTGTTCACACTTTAGACCTCCTGGTAGTTTCTTGAGAATTGAGGGTTTTGTGCAGGAAAATTGCTGCCATTCTTGGTGAGACTTCGGCTCCAGCTTGTTTTAAAACTCCTTCACATTTGATTTACTGTTAAAGTCCTGCGTGAAAGTGCATGTGTGAATGGGACAGTGTGAATGGATAGTATGAATTCTCACTGTCTGTCTGTCTGTCTGTCTTTCTCTCTTTCTCTCTTTCACACCCTACAGGAAGCTGAAGGAGGTGCACAAGCGGCTGAACGAGCTGAGAGAGCTGGTTCAGTACTACGAGCAAACCTCCGACATGATGGTGGACGCGGTCAACGAGAATGTAAACGACGATGAGGAGGAAGCGACGGAGGATGGGTCACTTTTCGAGGCGATGTTTGACTCGGAGCAGGAGAACCGAGAGCCGGTCACCACCATCAGGTACTGTGGGAACAGAAGCTAGAAGGAATATCAGAATATCACTGATAAAGCTGGTGCGATTAGGAGCTGGAGATGCACTGTGTAGTATTTAATGTAGTTTTGGCCTTTGAAATATCGGTGTCACAGAAGGCAGTGTGCCTTATGTAACTGAGCCCACCAATCACAAAACATGTTACTGTTGTCGCTGTTCGTGGTCAGTGAGTTAGCTAGCTTGCTAAGAGCACCGACATGGAGGATTTTTTTTATCTTTATTACATTTTTTATTTATTTATTTATTTTTTTAATATGCTGATATAAACTGCAAATATCTAGTGTGACTGCGGCTTTTAAAAACAGCCGTCAGAAACTCCCGGTACAATATTTGACAAACTCTGCTGCACCAAATCTCCATAGAGTCTGGCTGCAGACATGCACTCTCCGCCTGACATGCGCCGCCAGCCTCGGTGCCGCTCTGCCACGACAGTGTTTTTGTTGTTTTTATGAGGAAAAACAGCGAACTGCGTACTGTTGGGCAACAAGAGTTACACTGAGTGGATATTAACTTTGCCATACTGATAATAAGGTTATTAAATATGGAGACTTTCAAAACAAAACCTACCACGACGATAAGACACGAATGTCGGGTTTATTCACAGAAAAAAACAAAGTTTGCTGAAACTGGTGAAAGCCAAGCTGAAGACGATCAGGAACGAACCGGTTATCAAAAACTGCATTAAAATTGATGAAAATAGAGCTCATTAAGGATTCTAGGAGGTTGATGACGTTGACGAGACAGCAAAAGTAGTCACAACCTCCTAGAAAGTTGTCAGACAACGTTCGTAACTTTCCGAGGAATTACATTTCAACGTTGTGACGATGTAGAGAGCACCAAGCAGACGACGCTGTGGGCATCGAAACAGTACGTTGTCACAATGTAACTGTGCCTGCAGGGAGTTGGCTTGATGGTTGCCATTAGAGGCCATTAGGAAACAATCAAATGTAACTGGAATCAGTCCCAAACACCTGATTATCCTTAACACTGTGATATCGACCCATCAGGAAAACACAGAATACCTTTAGTGACTACTGAAAACCACCAGGAACCAGCAGACACTTTTAATGGGTTCTGTGACTTTTTCAACAGGGAGGTATATTAAATGTAACTCTCCAGCTGTGTTATGGATGAAAAATGGATTAAGTGATGATGTCGCTAAGCAGCAGCAGCCAAAAGTTACCGTGCCGTTGGGCGGCTTCTGCCACTGTGGCAGAGAGTGCATGTGTACGTGACGTCACTGGGGCTGAGAGTGCCTCTGTCTGAGAGTGCCTCTGTCTGAGAGTGCCTCTGTCTGAGAGTGCATCTGTCTGAGAGTGCATCTGTCTGAGAGTGCATGTCTGCAGTCTTGTTAAAGAGGACTGATTATGTTCTGTAACAGAACCTGTTGGTCTGTGTTCTGTAAGTACTGATCCACAGTTTGTTTAGAGAAGCTTGTTGTTCATCACAATAACAAATTGATACAATGTCATGTGTGTGTGTCTGTGTGTGTGTCTGTGTGTGTGTCTGTGTGTGTGTGTCTGTGTGTCTCTGTGTGTGTGTCTGTGTCTGTGTGTCTCTGTGTGTGTGTGTGTGTGTCTGTGTGTGTGTGTGTCTGTGTGTGTGTGTCTCTCTGTGTGTGTGTGTGTGTGTGTGTCTCTGTGTGTGTGTGTGTGTGTGTGTGTGTCTCTGTGTGTCTGTCTGTGTGTGTGTGTGTCTCTGTGTGTGTGTGTGTGTGTGTGTGTGTGTGTCTCTGTGTGTCTGTCTGTGTGTGTGTCTGTCTGTGTGTGGGTGTCTGTCTCTGTGTGTGTGTGTGTGTGTGTCTCTGTGTGTCTGTCTGTGTGTGTGTGTCTGTCTGTGTGTGGGTGTCTGTCTCTGTGTGTGTGTGTGTGTGTCTCTGTGTGTGTGTGTGTCTGTGTGTGTCTGTGTGTGTGTCTGTGTGTGTGTGTCTCTGTGTCTCTGTGTGTGTGTGTCTGTGTGTCTCTGTGTGTGTGTGTCTCTGTGTGTGTGTGTCTCTGTGTCTCTGTGTGTGTGTGTGTGTGTCTGTGTGTGTGTCTGTGTGTGTGTCTCTGTGTGTGTCTCTGTCTGTCTGTGTCTGTCTGTGTCTGTCTGTGTCTGTCTGTGTGTGTGTCTGTGTGTGTGTCTCTGTGTGTGTCTCTGTGTCTCTGTGTCTCTGTGTCTCTGTGTCTGTGTCTCTGTGTGTGTGTGTCTGTGTCTGTGTCTCTGTGTGTGTCTGTGTGTCTCTGTGTCTCTGTGTGTCTCTGTGTGTGTCTCTGTGTGTGTCTGTGTCTCTGTGTGTCTCTGTGTGTGTCTCTGTGTGTGTCTCTGTGTGTGTCTCTGTGTGTCTCTGTGTCTGTGTCTCTGTCTGTGTGTCTCTGTGTGTCTGTGTGTGTCTCTGTGTGTGTCTGTGTGTGTCTCTGTGTGTGTGTCTCTGTGTGTGTGTCTCTGTGTGTGTGTGTGTGTCTCTGTGTGTGTCTCTGTGTGTGTGTGTGTGTCTCTGTGTGTGTCTCTGTGTGTGTCTGTGTGTGTCTGTGTGTGTGTGTGTCTCTGTGTGTGTGTCTCTGTGTGTGTGTCTCTGTGTGTGTGTGTGTCTCTGTGTGTGTGTCTCTGTGTGTGTGTGTGTGTGTGTGTGTGTGTGTGTGTGTGTGTGTGTGTGTCTGTGTCAGGAACCCAGCCCAGCCACAGGCTGCAGGTAACTGGATGGACATGAACACTCTGACCAACGCCTGCAGCAGCTCCAACAACAGAGACGGACGTCTCAACTCTGAGTGTGAAATTAACAACCGCTCTGCTACAAACCTGCGCAGCCTCAACATCCCCTCGGCTATTGGTCAGCTTTCTTTAATGCTTCTTTCTTTCGTTTTTTTAAGCTATCATCTTGTTCTGTTTGTCTATTTATGTTTGTAAACACAGTTTTGTTATTTTACTCCTGTATGTAAATTGTAGATGAAATATCTTTATTATTGTTCTGTAAGTTAGACTGTTTCAGGTTTTTTTCTTTGAAACTTAGAATTTTCTAATCTTATTTACTATTTGTTGAGTTTTTTTTTTAACTATTTACCACCTCAGAACATGAAAATTGGCAACATTGCAGATTATATATATTAATTTATATATTCTGTATAGTTTGTGCTCATGATTCGGCCAAAATACAATTTCCTGGCTTTTTTTAAACTAAAAATCCATGATAAAGCTCAGTGTGTGATTCAGAGTTGTACCATAATAATGTAATCAAATTGTGAAATTTCATTGTGCTCTGAATTTGAATGTAATGGAGTTATTGATATCCCTTCTCATTTCAGAGTGTCAGTATAACAGAGACGGCCCTTACAACGGCGCAAAGAACGGAAACGGTGATGAAGACGAGGGCGAAGACGACGATGGAGCTGAGGATGAAGATGGCGCGAGGCGAAGGAGGGACAGTTCGGGTTCAGGCTCGAGCCGCAGGAGCAGCATCGCCGAGGACGCAGAGTTCGCTCAGAAGGTCCACCGCCTCCATACGGCCAAGCAGAAACTCCGGCAGCTCCAGGAACTCGTCGCCATGGTGCAGGTTAGCGCTGACGGATGGGTGGCTGCTTAGCAACAGTGCTTATCCAGTTTTTTGAATACATGCTGTTACTTGTTACTTGGTTGGCATTATGAAAATCATGGGTGGTGATAACTGGTGATATGTAGGGGTTTAAAAATGTTCTGATATTCTGATCCTTCGATCTGAAGGTGGTGATTCAGCTACGTCCATTTTAGTGTTAGAACTGGTTAAAGTCAGTTTTGAATTGAGCATACGGCCATTTTTTAAGGTAAAATATTTTTGGGGATGTTTTCAACAGTGAAAAATCCAACAGTAAGCTTGATTTGTTGTTCTTATTGTTTGTGGTGTAAATAATTCCTCCAGTCGGTTGTACATGTTCTTATTTTAAAAGTAATATGTAATTGTATCAGCATAAAGGCCTCAGCAGGCGGAGAAAAAAAACCGTAGACGTCGCGGAGGCTTCGTTCGCCATGTAGCGCACATGGCAGCTGAGCGAACTCCATGAATGAAGACGCTACGCGACAAAGCCTCTGATTGGTCGGTAGACAGGAGGCGTGCCATGAAACAAAGATGGGCAACTTTGAGGAGCTTCGGCTTTGGCAGATACACTAATATTTCACTGTGAAATGCGCATTCGTTAAATAAACAATGAAAACCTCCTCAATGTAAGATATTAAGTCTTTTATTCGGTAATACTAACCAGTACGAAGCACCAAAACATACAGGTTATCTTGTATTTAGGTTCACAAGAGGACGAGGCTGAAGTTGGCTTCCTATTCACCAGCTTCTTGTTTCGAATTTCCCCGCTCCACTTTAATGGTGGCGGTATTCTGAACTCAAACGTCGTCATAGTTGGAACAGTGAAAGAACCGTTTTCCAGCAGTCATGAAACTTATCATAAAGTGTCATAGCGTCACGTGGAGCGTCCACAACAGGCAACACGAAACCGCAGAAAGTATGCGAGCTTGTAAGCTCGCAAAGGCGCTTTCGGCTTCACACAACCCTCGAGAATTTCGTTACGCAAGAAGTGCCGAGGCCTTAATTGTCAGATAGTAATAGATTCTGGAAAAGATTTGTCGCCTTTCATATATAATAAATATAATTCGGAACTTTATAACTGAGAGCTGTGTGAATTGTTAGCTTTTTGGATATCATAATCCTTTTTTGGAAACGGTAGTAATCATTAGTGGATTGTTTGCCACATTTGTTTGCCTACCTTTGATTTAAAAGTTTATTTTGGTTTTAAATAAAGCGTTTTTCTGTGTTTGTTCTGCAGAGTGATGATACAGATGGTACTGCGGCCAATGAGGATGAAGGCTTGCACCAGCAGCCCAACAACACCAGAGCAGCGGCACCCAAAGCCAAAAGAGAGCTTTCCCTCTCGGACAAGGCCAGGTGTGTGTCCGTTTCTCAGTCCTCAGTGTACGTTTGCCTCTGTGAGAGCTGGAGGAGATCCGCAGGGCACTGGATTCGGATTCCCATTCAGAGTTTATCACCAGAGAAACTGTTTTTTTGCTGTTCTTGCCACTTACGCTTGCTGTAACGGCTAGTCTAACAGTGATATCCATGTGTACACTGGTTTCGTTTTCATTCACTTGTTTAGTTAATCGTTTAGTTAGTAACACTGTGTGTTTGTATGCGTGTGCATTAGGGAGAAGCTCTATGAGGAGAAGCTGAGGCAGCAGCAGCAGGAGCTGAAGCAGCTTCATGAAGAGAGACAGAGACTGATGGAGATTCAGGGAAAAATACAGGACCTGCAGTGGGCCTGCCCTGATTTACAGGTACCCTCATTCAGTCACTCTAACCTTTACATACAGAGGACACGCAGTGGGGCACAACTAGGGGCAGAGAATTGTGATGTGTTGATCAGAAGGTGCTGAAAGTGCAGTTACAAAAGTTCTACAAAGTGTTTGTTACTTTTCAGTTTTTCTTTCTTTCTTTCCTCCTTTATTTGGATTTATGCCCATTATTTCGTTAACTTGGCCACGACCAATTCCACCTGCTAGTTAGGCCTCACCCAGTCGTGCGATGCTACGAAGCTGAAGGCTTGCTCTGAGGCGCATGAAGTGCCATGACATCTTCTGCATTTACATTTATAGCATTTAGCAGAGGCTCTTATCCAGAGCGACGTACAAAAAGTGCTTTGTCTACCTAGAAAAAGTATCTTAGGTTAGAGTGAAAGCCAGTCCTGAGCTCAGATACTGCTAGAATCAGAAGATCATGTTGATACCCAGAGATACCCACAGTGCAGTGCAGTACATTAGTGCCTCACAGTTCATTACAATAAGTACTTATCTCAGTGCTCACTTAAGTGCTGTAAAAAGAGACGAGTCTTCCGTCTGCATTTGAAGACCACGAGAGACGCTGCTGTTCAGAGAGCCAGTGGGAGTTCGTTCCACCACCTGGGTGCCAGGACAGAACCGCTAACTGTCATGCGGCTAACATAACTAGGGATGTTAACAGTTAACAGTTAACTGCCGAATGCATAAATGTTCGTCCAGTGTTTTCAGTTTAAAAAGTACATTTCTGATAAACAGCTGATGTTGGATAGGAGAGTTTTTAATTCACTTAAGGACGGTTTTTGAATTCTACACATGAAGGCGCAGATTCCATTAGTCCTACTTTCAGGAGTCGACTTCTGCTGCTGTAGGTGACTTTTAACAATAGCACAGGAGCCATTGATCAAGAGATAGCAGAGATCAAAGCCTCTTAAATGTAACTTCATCATCACAACCAATATCTTTAGTCACATGACAGAGCGAAGAGCTATTGTTTATTTTTTAAATATCTTGTTGCTTCTGTTCAGTGTAGCCTTTAGCTACAGCCTTCAAATATGTTTATCTAACGATTAGCCTTTGTAATTTGTCCCATGACCAAAAAAAAGCTTAAGTTGTGAACTACTGGCTTTATATTGATGTTTAAACTATGCATATGAACTGCAAGCTAGTCCCAGTCAGGCCATATAGGTTTGTTAATTTGGGCTAATAATATGTAATAAATATAAGTAATAAAGTAAGTAGACTACATATGTGAGTCGTATCTGTTATAATAGCGTGCGTTTTTCTTTTTCTTCACTTACTGAAGCCTAAGCCGTTGTTTTTATGAAACGTGGTGCTGTGTTTCTTGATTTCATATGTCGTGTCCATGATTATAACCCTATGATCACCCACTAATAATGATCAGCTATCGGTCAAAAGAAATTGCTGAAATTCGTATCTCTAAAAGCAACATCTCTGGACAGCTCAACACACTTGGAGGACACTATATTCCACTATAGTGCAGATATTTGCTTGTGTATTCAGTGTGTCTTTAAAAATATTTCACAATCATACCAGAGTAAGCAAATGATTGTTTGATAAAACACTTAAGCTGGCAGTGCAAATCAGTGTCTTTTTGGCCAAAGTGCCGCTGTGGTTGAGTTTAATGTGCGGCGCGTGCCGGATGCTAAGCAGGACTCCTAATTGTTGTTATTTGTCTCACATAGTCATCGATCTCCAGCAGCACCAGTGGTGCAATGATGAAGAAGCTCCCGGCTGCAGCCTCCACTCCGGCTCCTGCGCCTGTAACGGCCGCTTCTGCTGCCAAGAGCAACACAGCGGTCCTCAAACCCACGACTGAGCCTGCCCCAGTGGCGGTCACTGACAATGAGGTGTGTGGAAGTGGGCAAGACTGGGAGGGTGCAAGTCAGAATCATACTTCATATATCGAGTATACAAACTTATCAGTTTTACAAAGACACCTGGCTGGATTATTTGAGAGGTGTTTGGATGTGACCGCTTCGATCTGATAATGCCGAAAAAAACAAGTGACAAAAGGCAGAAAGCCTTTTGAGGAATATGCTTCCCTCATTCTCTCGTGTTTTGTGAGAAATACTTTTCAGATATTTTTCAGATGGAGGTTTTCTCATACATGCGCCCTGAAGGTGGTGTTTCATGTTATAAAGTCAGACTGCACAGCACTACATATACATCCTGTAAAAATGTTTCTCTTAGGCTACGTTTACACACCAGGTAAAAGTGGCCCAAATCCGATTTTATTTTATTTTTTTTTCTTCATATGTGATACAGATGTGTCTCTGTGTGAATAGCAAAAAACACATCTGACATTTTCAATTCCGATGCTTTGGTATGTGGTTCTGAAATCCTATCCGTATCTGATGTGGCAATGCGGCTCAGTCTGAACAGCCAGATCGAATTCACGTGGCTTTTATCTCAGTCCAGCTCGACATTCCGCGCTGCTGAGACCTCATAAACGTTTGGGGTGATGTTTCTGTATAAAAATTATTAGAGGCTCATCCAAAACCCTCCGT
Source organism: Colossoma macropomum (assembly GCF_904425465.1). Classification (NCBI taxonomy): domain Eukaryota; kingdom Metazoa; phylum Chordata; class Actinopteri; order Characiformes; family Serrasalmidae; genus Colossoma; species Colossoma macropomum. The sequence continues at coordinate 310,121 of NW_023494796.1, read as the reverse complement.
GTTTCACAGAGAAGTTGGAAGAAATGGCCGAACGCGGCTGCAGGAGAACGAGGCTGCAGCGTTAAAGAACAGTTAAAACTCTGAAAGCAAAGTTTAAAGAATCCGAGGGCGCGAACCAAAGAACTGACCGCGCCCTTTTTACGGCTCGAACACATTCTGGGTGATGAGCCCAGCTGTCAGTCAGTGAAGCTTCATGATGGCTCCTGTGATGCTGGTGAAGATGAAGCTAAACCTCCGGGAGCGACTGGCGTTCGTGACTGTTTACCTCTGGTTGAGCCGCGTGAAGCCGCTCTTTTGCGCATGTGGGTCAGTTTAGGAGCTGATCTGTTCAGACTGATGTCGCATACAGATCACATTTAAAAGATAATGTGAACAGACAAAAACAATCTGATTTGGTGAGAAAATCAGACTTGGGTCACACTTACCCTCTGTGTGAATGTAGCCTTAGACTAATGTAATCTGGCTGTTGTGAGGATGTTAACATAGTTATTGAGAATTTACAGAGGAACATGCCTGGGTGGTGTTTGCATTTGTGTCTTTGTGTGGGGATATTTCTGCTTTTATTCAAGCCTTGATGGAAGGATTTGTTCTAATTTTTCTCTCTCTCTCTCTCTCTCTCTCAGCTGTGGTCGGAGATGCGCAGGCACCAGGTGCTGAGGGAGGAGCTGAGGCAGCGGAGGAAGCACCTGGAGAGTCTAATGGCGGAGCAGCAGAGGAGGAGCGCGCTCAGTGACTCCCCCTACAGAAGCGACAAGCACACTACACGCAACTACAGCCGTGACGAGAGGTAAACACACACTCGCGCTACCTGCTGTTCCAGCTGTGTCCACAGATAAATGTACCATATTCGGTCAAATAAAGCAGTTACTGTGTTGAAAATTAAGTTATTGGGTGATGTTAACGGTCAGAGCTTATAGTTATTGGATGATTAGTGTGTCAGAATTGTGCATAGGTTATTTTTTTGATTGACTGATTTACTGGTTTTGTTAGGACCATGGCAACATGGGGTGGTTCCACACAGTGCCCCCTGGGTGAGGAAGATGATGAAGACTTCATGTCTGAGCCTGGGGCAGAGGAGGAAGAGGAGGATGAGGAAGATGAGGGAGAAGAAACCAGCTCCAGTGATGATCTTCAGTCGTTCTCCAACAGAAAACAGCAAAGCTCCAGCAACAGGAAGAACAGAGACAGGTAGATGCACATACAGAAAGGATAGACACGCCGATTTAGTGTTCATCATTTAGAGAAGAAACAGCCACAAACTTCAGCAGGATCTAACAAACGCACCTGTTTGAAGTAAAAACTTTCAAAACCAGAAGATTATTACCAAAAGACACAGAGTTACTTAGTATTATTTATGTGATTTCCATTAAAGAACTTCATTAAATCAGTAAAAGGTGAAAAGACCATAAAAACCTAGATCATATGCATCGTAGCTACAGTGGATCATGTTTGAGTTTCACTTTGTTTACATGCAAAGATTGTTGCCAATCCGATTAAATACATTCCGATTACCGACTGGGGTGTTTATATGCTCACTCTACTCAACAACCTGATGAAGAATCTCTGTTTACATGCTCACTATAAAGTAATCTGATCCAAAATTACGCGCATGTGCAAAGCACCACTTAGTGTTGGCGTTACCATGACAACGAGCATCACGTGAGTCCAGTCAGAGTGAGATGAGCAGCAGTGAGCAGTGCTTGTGTATCTACTTACTTTAAAATGATGTCAGACTCAGGAAAACGTCCTTCACATGTCCTCATTAAAGAAGGCCGAGAGGAAGACGTCGTGTTCTGAGACATAAGCTGGACGTCCGTCCCACCGCCGTCTTTTAAAGATCAGAGCATAAACTTCGTCTCCTCTGCAGACCAGTTTCTGCTCCGCCATGTTGAACGGTATAAACTCTCACCATGACGTGACGAACATGATCAGAACGGACTTAAACTTTCCGATAGGGAATGTAATCAGATACAGGCGTTTACACAGTTATTATTCTTCTATTTAACGGATTATTTACAGGATTACCCACCTCGATCAGTCGGATAGAAACTGTATTCCGAATGGCCTCAATCAGACTAGTTTATTCTGATTGAGATGTAAACATGGACGTATTCTATTCCGATTGAGCTATTAGTCGGATTATTAACGAATTATTGGGCTGCATGTAAACATGGCTAGTGTCTCAGATGGACCACACCCAAGCAAAAAGACAATGCATACAGTCGTGTACAAAAGTTTCCACACAAGAAATTACGTTTTGCTGATTTTATTTTTTTCTTTTTAGTGTAAATAAGTTAACGCATCCTCTACAGAGAATATGCTTAAATACAGCATTTTGCTAATTTCAGTTGTTACCTAACATATTGGAAAAAATAAAACACACAGCATATTTTACTGTATGTTTTGCAAAGGCCAGATTTTGTGCCCCCAGTAAAAATTTGAAAGTCAGCAAACCAGCAGTAATTGTGCCTTACAGTGTGCAGAAGTGTGTTGTCTGCAGAGGATCTGTTAACTACCTGTTTTAAAGATATAATAATTGTGGTATCCAGTGTATCAGTAATAAAGACACAGCAACAAATGATCATGTGGAAATGAATGAAATGACTGAAAAACAGTGTACAAAACCGTTCATATGTTGTAAATGGACTTTTGGGGCATTTTTAAACCTGTGTGTCTCTTTGCCCTCTCTCTCTCTCCAGCGTGAAGGTTGTGGGTGAGCTGTCTGGTCGTCCCTCCCCCCGCCGCCCTCGGCCGCAGCACCGTCAGCAGAGCGAGAGGGAGGGGGCGTGTCCCAGATCCGGAGCGAGGAGGCAGGAGAACCTGCGCTGGGCTGCCGATCTCTCTGCCTCCGAGGGCACCACACACACTCACTGGCAGGAGCAGGTCACACAGCTGCAGAAACAGCTGGACTTCAGCACGGCCATGTGCCAGACGCTGCTGCAGGACCAACAGGTCAGTACAGCACGCCACATTTACATTTAATCAGTCATAGGCATTACAGTACATCCCCGTTTCCAAAAAAGTTGGGATGATGTGCAAAATGTAAATAAAAACAAAGTGCAATGATGTGCAAATAATTTAAACCCTATATTTAATTCAAAGTAGTACAAAGACAACATATTAAATGTTGACACTGAGAAATTTTATTGTTTTTTGAAAAATATTTGCCCATTTAGAATTTGATGCCAACAACACATTACAAAAAACGCTTGGGACAGGGGCAAAGTTGGTGGTTAATTGACAACAGATGAATAACATGATTGGGTATAAAAGAGACCCTCCCAGAGAGGCGGAGTCTTTCAGAAGTAAAGATGAGGAGGGGTTCACCACTCTGTGAAAGACTGCACAATCAAATAGTGCAACAATTCAAGAATAACGTTTCTCAATGTAAAACAGTAAAGAACTTTTGCTTTTCATCATCTGTGGTACATAATAACATTAAAAGATTCAGAGAATCTGGAGAAATCTCTGTATGCAATAGACAAGGCCAAAAACCAGTATTTGCTGGCCGTGATCTTTGGGCCCTCAGGCAGCACTGCATTAAAAACAGACATGATTCTGTAGTGGAAATCACTGCATGGGCTCAGAAACACTTCTGAAAAATGCTGTCTAATGAAAACAGTTCATTGCTGCATCCACAAATGCAAGTTTAAACTGTAAAACATTAAGAAGAAACTGTACATAAACAGGATCCGGAAATGCTGCCACCTTCTCTGGGCCCGAGCTCATTTAAAATGGACTGAGGGGAAGTGGAAAAGTGTCCTGTGGTCCGACAAATAAATCCTTTTTAAAATCATGGACACTGTGTCCTCCGGGTTAAAGACCACTCAGCTTGTTATCAGTGCACAGTTCAAAAGCCAGTATTCATGATGGTATAAGGGGCATTAGTGTACATGGCATGGGTGACGTGCACATCTGTGAAGGCACCATTAATGCTGAACGATATATACATGTTTTGGCAACATATGCTGCCATCCAGACGGTGTCTTTTTCAGGGAGGGCCTCGATTATTTCAGCAAGACAATGTAAAACCACATTCTGCATGTATTACAACAGCATTGCTCCGTATTAAAAGTTTGCAGGTGCTAAACTGACCTGCCTGCTGTCCAGACCTGTCACCACTGAAAACATTTGGCACATTATGAAATGAAAAATATGACAAATGAGCCCCCGAAACTGATGAGCAGCTGAAATCCTGTATCAAACTAGAATGGGAAACATTTCACTTTCTAAACTACAGCAGTGTCTCCTCAGTTCCCAAACACTTACAGAGTGATGTTTAAAAGAAGAGGTGATGAAACACAGCGGTAAAAACGCCCCCGTCCCAACTTTTCATCAAATTTAAAATAGGCATATATTTTTCAAAAAAGAAAATTTCTCAGTTTCAACGTTTAATTTGTTCTCTTTACTATTTTCCTTTAAAAATATGGTCACATGATTTGCACATCATTGCATTCTATTTTTGCATACATTCTGCGCAGCGTACCAACTTTTTTAGAAATGTGGTTGTGTGATCTTTCTGTAGAAGTAATAGGTTAAGTACCATCAACAAACACTTGAAACATTTCATTTTTCATAAAATAAAATGGTTTTCTTGAGTTTTTGTCTCACTCTGTTTGTGTGCACTCGCAGACTCTATCCTGCATGCTACAGTCTGTGTTGACAGGGCCGTACAACGTGCTGCCGAGCAACCTGGCCTCCCCGCAGGTTCCTCTCATCATGCATCAGCTCAACCAGTGCTACACACAACTCGCCTGGCAACAAAACAACGTCAACAGGTACACAAACACATAATTATGGACTGAGCAAACCAAGGTTCTTACAGACTGGCCTGGATTGTTTGTCAAGCTGAACTTTCTTTTTGCATTAACAGGCTGAAGCAAGTTCTCAGTGAGCTCCTCCGGCAGCAGCAGCAGTCGTCAGGGCAACAGCAACAGTCATCGTCGTCAGGGCAACAGCAGCATCAGACTGTAGCTCAGGATTCTGTGTCTTCATCTCTGTTTTTCCCTTTCCCTCCTCTGAACCCACTCGGCATGTCTGGAATTGCCAACTTCTCCCCGATGTCTACTGGTGTGTGGAGCTTCTGATTGTTTGATTGATTGCATGTTTGTTTTTTATAGATCTGACCCCAACAGCATTTTACAGGCTTCAGGTGCTCGCTGGTGTTTCTAGACGAGTACACAAATTTATTGTTGTTTAAAAATGACAGGGTTCCTCATGCATGATTTCTTTCTGAGGCATCATAGAGTGTTTGTTTTTTAGCATTTTCAGTATATTAATATATGCTCATGAAATGTGTAGTGTGTCTCTCTCTCTCTCTCTCTCTCTCTCTCTCTCTCTCTCTCTCTATATATCTGTGTCTGTGTGTGTCTTGTGATATTTGTCATTGTCATGGCAAAATTAATATTTTCTTGATCTTGGTTAATTTATACCAGGACAGGATGCACATTGTTTAATCAAGCTAACATTCATTGTTTTTTTTATTATAATTTTGATAAATGACTCAAGATCTTGAGAAAACAAATGAAAATAACTCATTATGGTAAACTGAATAAAAAAGAAAAGAATTAACAGACATAAAATAATAAGGAAAAGAGTATTTTTTTATTTTTTTTTTTGGCTCAAACACTTTTCTCTCTGTCTCTCTCATTCTAGGTTTCAACCTCTCTCCACTGTTCCCATCAGCGGGGCCAGAGGTCCAGCAGACGTCCGGCGTTCAAGCCAGTCCGGATCAGCAGCATCACGACATGTCCCTTAAAACAGAGTACATGAGCTTCCCCCCGCCGCTGCAGAGGACTCCACTCAACAACGCTGACAAACGGTACCTCCTGTGTGTTGTTTGCACACATGCAGTAACTCTCTGACCCATCATACCCTGCACACAGACGCATTCTCATATAGTTATTGTTGCGAAAAATTGCATCCACTGTATTAAAAAACTGTATTGGACATAACATTGACATTGAAGATCCATAAATCTTAAGCCATCTGGTTTTATAAAGACCTCCGAACGCTGCCTTGGACCCTCAAAATAATCACACCACTATTCAACAGTATTTAGTCCTTGATACCATGGTTACGATCACGTATGGCAGCAGTATTGTGTGATTTAATATTTAATAGTTCAAGGCAACACTTTCTTTTGTTCTGTTTTTACTGTATGGTGATATATGACAAAAAAACACATTTGTGGATGTGCACGAATAAAAGTACTGATTTCCCATTTATATTTGTTTATTTACTGAAATCAGAGCGATGTGTTTGTGGCAAGTTGTGGCTTTGAATTCACTGGCTTCTATATTATATATTAGCATTTTCATTTCTGCTGACAAAGTGAGATGAAATGTATTTTTTTCCTCTCTCAGCTCTCAGAGTGAGCCTCATGGCACCAGCTGGTTAAACTCCTCCCTAAACAGGTCATGTGACCAGCGTGCTGCCGTCCCCACTGACCGCGGTCAGTCTCAGCTGGACTCTCCCTCGTTGTCTCCGGCCCCTCGCGCCCCCACCTACGCACCAGAGTCACAGGACTCTCTCAGCAGCCTGCCGGACCGGGCCGACCCCACCACAGTCACTAAAACATTCAGACCGGGACGGAAGGCCTCAGCTCAGGCCAGCCTGGCCTCCAGAGACAAAACCCCTAAGAGCCGCCGCAGGAGGGGCAAGGGCCACAAAAACACGGGTGAGGGACAAATTTCTCCCTTTTTCTGTCTATTACCGCTATTCCAGTCTGCAGTAAGAACGTTTGTAAAAATTCAGGGAGATTCAAAAAGATTCGTCCGATTTCAAAGCGATATATTTTTACAACCGTGAGGCGCCTAGGAACCAATCACAATCCAATTGAAAGAGGGGGTCATAGTGTTTCTGACTGTCACCGGAAGATGGCCCCCTTCAGTCTGAGAGGAGATGAGACCCCTGAGCAGAAAGCGTTCTGCGTTCTCCACTTCAATAAAAGTGAATCCGTCATAACTGTGCAGTGTGATCTTCATTGGCAGTGAAGCTCCAACAGCTCAGAGCGTTCGTGATCTCCGAAATCGCACTGAAAGAGCCGTGAGTGCAGCGACACCGACGTGCTCAATCCAGTATGGGATGGATTTGACTATGGCGTTGATGTTGTCTATACAGCTGGAGGAGGTTCATACTGAGACCTTGTAAAATTACGTAATAAACTTTATGCTCATTTAAACCAGTTTACTGCATTGATCTGTAGTGATTTACAAGAGAAATCAATCATTTTGAAATCGGATGAATCTTTTAGAATCACCTTGTATTTTTCTGCAAAGCTGAAAAAACAACTCATATACGCCCAACTTTGGAAACATTTATCCCCTCATGCTGTCGGCACTTTCAATATGTGCTTTTTTAATAGTTTTGAAAACTATCGAATCGTTTTTTTTGGCAGCACTTTGATAAACATGAAGCTGAGTTTTGCAAAATACTAAAAATAAATAATATATTGTAGTAAATATGAGTAAATGGTTGTTTTATGTGAACAGTCATTTGGAGATGTTTCTTTTATTTGAAAAGTAACAGTAAAAATTAAACATTTTCTTCAGAAGAAGACAGAGTGTCCCTTCACTTCTGATTATGCAGAACTCCCATGAGACACAGAGTGCCGCAGTCATTCGCTCATTCTGAAGCTCTGTCCCGCTCTCCTCACAGCAGGTTTGGAGTCAGACAGTGCTTCAAGCGCCACAGAGTTTGGCCCGGAGAGGGAACGGGAGCGTTCCTCTCAGCCAAAACCTCGGGATACGAACCAGAGCCTCCTGGACAAACTCACCCAGGAAAAACTGGACAGCAAAACCAAGAACAGCAAACACAACGACGTCTCTTCAGGTCCGTCTCTGTTCCTACAACACAGTACCCAGTACAGAATTCTCAGGGCCAAAACACTGCACAGTAGATGGTGGAGGTTTCTGATAGTGATGACCTCAATGATGTGGATGACACTGATACCAGTGACCTTTATTTACTCATTTATTTAATAATGTATTTATTTGACAACCGTTTCACACCGTCCATGTATATGAAGCCCAGTGAGTATAAAATTACTATTAAAATAGGAAGCCAAGTTATTTAATTATAATTATTGGATTGTAATTGTTGGCTGTAAGTCAGACAGGCAGAGCTGGGTGGTCATTTAAAAATGACATTACTTACTTTACTTACCGCTACTGTTTACATGGGAAAGAATCAGCTTTTTTACTCAGTTACATTAGCATCCCATTTATTTAGTCATTATTAAGGGTTTCAACAAAGGTTTCTTTGTTGTTGAACACATTTGTACTGCTTTATGATTCGTCACACTTGGGAACTTTGGCTTTGCAACTTCAGTATTGAATTTCAAAAAAAGAGAAGAAAAGAGCGCAATAAACTTCGGTTCTTGTGCTGATAGATACTGGATATGCTCAGAAACTCCTCTGCAGTTCTCAGTACTTAAGTAGTTAAGTACTGTTACTTCGGAACTTTTAAGTTGGTTTTGGAAAGGTGCTCTTACTTCAATCACAGCAAAAGTCATGATTTCTATTTCCCTGAAGAAATAGTGCTTATATTGAGTTTTACTTTAGAATGCTCTCTCTTCCTCTTTATTGCTGAATAATACACCAGTCAGGTATAACATTCTGACCGCCTCCATGGTTTTATCAGCTCCACTTACTATATAGGTGCACTTTGTAGTTCTACAGTTACAGACTGTAGTCCATCTGTTTCTCTGCATACTTTGTTAGCCCCCTTTTACCCTGTTCTTCAGTGGTCAGGACCCCCATGAACCCTCACAGAGCAGGTACTATTTGGGTGGTGGATCATTCTCAGCACTGCAGTAACACTGACGTGGTGGTGGTGTGTTAGTGTGTGTTGTGCTGGTCTGAGTGGATCAGACACAGCAGTGCTGCTGGAGTTTTGAAACACTGTGTCCACTCACTGTCCACTCTATTAGACACTCCTACCTCGTCAGTCCACCTTGTAGATGTAAAGTCAGAGACGATAGCTCATCTGCTGCTGCACAGTTTGTGTTGGTCATCCTCTAGTCCTTCATCAGTGGTCACAGGACGCTGCCCACAGGACGCTGTTGGCTGGATATTTTTGGTTGGTGGACTATTCTCAGTCCAGCAGTGACACTGAGGTGTTTAAAAACTCCAGCAGCACTGCTGTGTCTGGTCCACTCAGACTAGCACAACACACACTAACACACCACCACCACGTCAGTGTTACTGCAGTGCTGAGAATGATCCACCACCCAAAGAGTACCTGCTCTGTGAGGGTCCATGGGGGTCCTGACCACTGAAGAACAGGGTAAAAGGGGGCTAACAAAGTATCAGAGAAACAGATGGACTACAGTCTGTAACTGTAGAACTACAAAGTGCACCTATACAGTAAGTGGAGCTGATAAAATGGACAATGAGCGTAGAAACAAGGAGGTGGTCAGAATGTTACGCCTGATCAGTGTATGTTGTACGAGTTACTTGATTGCACTTTTTAACTAGTTATTAGGATCTTTGGCTTTTAAAGCAGTGATTCGGCCGCCTGAGTTGGAGAATCCTTTATTATCTTCCTAAATATCGTCTGACGCGGCTGTTCCAAACATCTAGACGTGCTCCTGACGGTCGACCCTGCTGCAAAGTACAGTTCCACCGCTAATCTGAGTTGGATTAGGATCAGAACGGAAACGTGAACTGCATTAAAGTGTTATTACTGTTCTTTTGTCCTCATCTTAAGTTGTTATCATACCATGTTTTCATTTTTTGTCGTTTCTGTTCCACATTCGTCCGTGCTTCATTTCTCATTTTTGGTTTTCTCACAGCGTATGCTTGGAGAACTCCCTTCCTCTCTAACCGAATCGCATGCACAGAAGCTCCAGGTAACGCTAAACCCAACACCCTGCTAACCACAGCCTTTATTCTAATATTTCATGAACATTTATAGATTTATAGGTGCATCGTCTATACTTTTTTGCATTATGTCGCATGTGAATTACTTGAATGCTGTTTTGAGAGTGTTTTGGCATGTAGATCATCTCTCTGTGCATGAGAACTGACTGACTTCATTCATAGTTTTGTCCCATATACAGTTCATCTCCTTTACAGCAGCAGTATGATGACACTTACCTGCCCATTTGGATGCTTAGATAGGAGATAGTAGTTCAGTGTTTGCTTTAATAGAGCATGATGTTGTACAGATGCTTTTACAACAGCACCTCATTGCTTTCTAATTCACGTACCTGTTATAAAGTGAAGTAGAAACGTGTCTGAGTAGCACATTTGTGCTCATTTCTGTTTAGCACAGCTCCTTTTGTGAAATTGGGCAATCTGTAATTCAATTACTGTCTTTTGTTGACATTTCTGAGAAATGAAAATTCATATTTTGTCATGTCAAGCGCCTTATTGAGCTGCCTTGTTTCTCTCTTTACTATTACACTGGATAAAAAGACAGTGTAATATTAAATTTCAGCAGTGCTTCAATGCTGGTAGGTGAAATAGTGTTTTTTAGCTTCATACAAACTTCAGTATGAATGGAAATTAGTGTGGCGTGTACTTTAGAGACTTGATGGATACAAACATTGCAGAAATTAGCGGTTAAATGGAATATAGTATGAAAACTATGGCCATTGTAACTGACGGGGAGTCAAATTTATACAGACCATTATTTATTTTTTTTTATCTGTTTATTGCTGTTTAGTTTGTCTTAAATGGAAGAACATAGTTACTGTTATAATAGTTTGGGTTGTTTTAATAGAAACTATCAAATTATAATTAAATATGCATATTTTTTTCTGTATGAATATGCATTGCGCTAAAAATATGACCCTGAATACGATATGCTTATTTCTCCTTTCTCTTATTTGTTTATTCTTCATCTCTGCAGACGCCAGCAGTGATTTCTCCCTGTTTGAGGCTCTGAGAGAGACCATCTACTCTGAGGTGGCCACACTGATCTCCCAGAACGAGTCTCGTCCTCACTTCCTCATTGAGCTCTTCCACGAGCTGCAGCTGCTCAATACCGACTACCTGCGCCAGAGGGCGCTGTACTCACTGCAGGTAATGTTCCACATCCACAGCGCTGAATGGAGCAGTAATGCTACACGTCTACTTGCGCTTTTTCTTGCCGCATTCCTCCAGCTGGATCCCTCTGCTCGCCTCGGTGGCCGTTTCTGTGTCGTTATGGAGATGAAGGAGCCGTGTTGAGCATGGGGCAGTAAACGGGCTCATGTTTGCTGTTTCACAGAGGCAAAAAATGACATTAAGCTTTTAATGCTCTTAATAACAAATCACTGATCACAAATTAGCAAGAATTAGAAAAAAATGGATAAAGTAATTTAGTATAGGTTAGGCTTTCACTTTGATTTCATTGAAAATGAGTAAACCTGCAGGCAGCCTTTTACAGGAAGAATTGTCACTGTTATTCCACTCAGCATTGACGGCTTCAAACAATTGAAAAACACTGCTGAGCCAGTTTCTGTTTAATGTGAGACCTGATGTCCTCTATAGGGTTTAAATCTTGATTTACATTTACAGCATTTAGCAGACGCTCTTATCCAGAGCGACTTACAAAAAGTGCTTTGTCTACCCAGAGATAGTATCATTAACCACTTTTACATGCAGCCTAATAATCCGTTGATAATCAGACTAATAGGTCAATCGGAATAGAGCACGTCCATGTAAACACCTCAATCGGAATAGTCTAGTCTGATTGAGGCTATTCGGAATACAATAGCTATACGATTGATCGAGGTGGGTAATCCTGTAAATAATCTGTTAAATAGAAGAATAATTTCCGTGTAAACGCCTGTATCTGATTACATTCCCTATCGGAAGTCTGTTCTGCCTGTGCGTCGTATCATAGTGAAAGTTTATACCGTTCAACATGGCGGAGACAAAGTTTCTGCTCTGATCTTTAAAAGTCGACGGTCTTTAAAAACACAAGCACTGCTCACTGCTGCTCATCTCATTCTGACTGGATGTGATGTTCGCTGTCATGGTATCGTTTACTCTAAGTGGTTCTCCACACAGGTGCATAATTTTGGATCGGATTAATTGTAGTGAGCATGTAAACAAAGATTTACATCAGATAGCGGGAGAATAAACACCTCAGTCTGAATCTGTAATCCGAATGTATTCAATCGGATTGGCAAATGTCTTTGCATGTAAACGCAGACACTGCTAGTTACAACTAGGTTAGAGAGAAAGCCGGTCCTGAGCTCAGATACTGCTAGAAGGCCAAAATCATCAGTAAAAAAAAACCATTAGGATTTTGAGCTTGGCCCGTTTTTTTGAATGGGAGTGTATAACAAAACAGACGCTCCTCATTTTCAGAATGCATCAGTCGTCTAGGCAAGCTAGAAAATTAGCTTGCTCAGTCTCACTAGCAAGATAGCTACTTTAGCAAGTGACCAACGAGATCTGTGTGGTTTGAATTTTGCCTTCCCACTCGAACCATGTAAACTGCATCCAGTCTTCCATTCAGATCTTTACTGTCAACTGTTCTGTATAAAACCAGACACCTTTATGATTATTTAACATCGTCTTGGATTCAAAGAAAGGCAGCCATCGTTGTGGTCGTTGTTATGACGTCCAGACAACTCTCGCCTGATTAGCTAAATGCACATAACTGCACTTAATTGCTTTAAGTTGGATCCTGCTGAGGTTTTTCTCTACACCACAATGCACTGGGCAATGAATCAGAGTCTCCGTTGAAGTGACCATGATGTGACAGTCATGTGTTCTTCTGCCCTTCAGGATATCGTGACCAGGCACCTGACGGAGAAGAGTGTTGCGGAGGAACAGGGGTCGTCACTAGGCCCAGCAGTGTGGGCCGCAGGATCACAGTCTGAACTCACTCCCAGCGAGAGCCTGGCCACTACTGATAATGTGAGGACCACTCACACGCATACAGGGAACATTTATTTAGAAAAGGCAGGAAATCCAAAATATTCAGTAGGTTTTAATGAATATCTGTAAAACAGTGGTCACTACAACACTGAGACAGTAGTTTTGACCTGGTCGGAGTCCAGATTTATACCCTATAGATCAGGGGTCTTTAATTAAAATTCAGTAAGGTCCAGTTAGAGAGAATTTCCTCAAGTAAAGGTGCAGAACATCATAATGTCTAAGTTGCATCATGACTCAGTGCCATATACTGTTTACTGAAGGAGCCTAGTAGGTATATCAACATCTTATACAGTCAACAACTGAATATCAAATCAAATAAAGTAGAAGTCAGTCATATTTCAATAATATTTATTGTCAGTTTTCTCTTTTTAGATCACACCATGTGAAATAACTTCCCTCTGACTCACTTTCTTCTCCGACTGCTGTTTCTCTCCTCATCCCTCCCCTGTGTGTGCGTCACTCACTCGAGTCTCAGTGCTCATCGTAATGCACAGATCTGATTGGCTGAGTAGCGTCATGTGTGATATGTACAACGCATGCGATTGGTCTGTGAGTCTCCCGGGCCGCTAAAAGCTACCGTAAAGGGTAGAAAAGCTACACCGATTAAAATAGTGAAAGCCTGCTGAAATTAAATAATTCTCTATAGTTTATCGGTTATAGGTCCAGGTCTGCATAGGACAGCATCTGGGTCCAGACTCAGAGCGCAGTACACATATTAGTGACCTCTGCTGTAGAAAATATTTCTCTCACATTAAACACAAACTAACTTAGCAGTGTTTTTCAGCTGTTTGGAAAACTGTTGTACGCTTCGTTCACCAGAGTTATATATTATATTATATATATTGGCCCATTAAAAATTACGGACATGTTGAATTTGTGCAAGACTGAAATTGCAGAGAGACTCAAAAAGCAGTTTCAGAAAATCAGTACAAATATTCACATTCACAGAATTTGGCAGACACTCTTATCCAGAGCGACTTAGAATCTGATCATTTTACACAGGTAGGTGAAGGCAGTGTTAGGAGTCTTGCCCAAGGACTCTTATTGGTATAGTGCTTGGCCAGGTCGGGGATTGAACCCCAGTCTACAGCATAGAAGGCAGAGGTGTTACCCACTACACTATATCGACCATACCAAACCATATATGATATTATACCAAATAGAAATGTGTCAGACTTGATGTGAAGGTTTTAATGCATCACTATAACCAAACGTAAAGCAACTAAATGTATAGTTTCTAATAGGGTTTTGTTGCCCGTGTGCCAGCACACCACTGGGTCACAGAGCGACTCACTACTGTGTGTGTAAATGAAGTAAAACCAGGACTGGATTTTCAAGTAGCAGATCGGAGCTCAGAATGCTCATCTGTACTTAATGGAGGAGGGGAACAGTAAATTCCAGGAATTTCATGGTTGCTATAGATATCGATCAGAAAGTGGTCTTGGCTCTAGCCCTAACTACTAACTACCCCTCTCCCCATATATAACTCAGTCTGTATAACCAACCCTGTCATAATAGTTCAGGACTACTGTAGAAACGGATGGTCTGGTGACCACATCACCGACACTGTTGTGTTTCAGGACGTGTCCGAGAAGGATGTGAGGGTGAACGTTGGGAAGAGCGCTCAAGATGGAGATTCGGTGGACAACGAGAGCCTGATGTCCACGTCCTCCAACCTGGAGCCGTTTGCCAGCGATGATCTGGGTGAATACATTCACACACATTCAGAGCCAAGTTGTAATTATTAGCACGAAGACTGTAGTCTGATGAATGGAGTCACAGCAGGTTTGAAAATCACACACTTTACAAACGCTTCTAAATATCTGCATATTCAGTCATTCAGGGTGGCTTGGTGTGAAAGGGTTGATTGAAGAGACACACCATGACTACAACACACATAAAGCCATTTTATTTACTGTCCAAAACCTCCAGTAAACCTACACGAGTCTTCTGTCTTTTTATGTGTAATATTGCTTGTAAAATAGTGATAAGCAAAGTTTTATTTGGGGACTGTTTTGCCTTAGAAAACCTAGGGAACAGGGAACTAGCCCTGCGACCGGAAGGTCGCCAGTTCGATACCCTTGGCTGACAGTCCATGACTGAAGTGCCCTTGAGCAAGGCACCCAACCCCCATTCCCCAATTTTAATCAAAGCTCTTAAGGTTAAGCACAAATAAATTGAACGCTTGCTTTGGTCCTGATTGTGGTTTTGGGTTTGCTGCTTGGCTGGCTGGCCCTTGTCCTCCCCCCCTTTCCATGTTTTGAGTAGTAAGCTACAGCTTTGGGATGTGGCTGGTTGCCTATTGTTAAAATTTGATTTCCCTATTTTTTTTCTCTTGTTCCTTTCGTCCTTCCCCTCCTTTCCTCTCTTCTTACCCCACTGTCTCTCCCCTTTCCCCCTATTTTTGTGCAGGCAACACAGTAATTCACTTAGATAAGGCTCTGGCCCGTATGCGGGAGTTTGAGCGCATGAAGCTAAAGGCGGAGTTTGCTGTCCCTAACGCTGAGCTTTCTAGTGCTGCTGCTGCTGCTGCTGCTGATTCGGCTTTAACTGAAGGTACTTTAGCGCTCACTGATTACCCACAGTACCCTAATAATATGGCACTTATAACACATTGCACTGAGACCAAGTACAGCACTGATGTGCCTGACGTTTGTGGATGATTCAGGCTGTGTTGTTGTGTTTGCAGTCCTTTTAAACTGAAGAATTAATGTTGCAAATTGAGGAACCAGATTTAAGTCACCACTGAAACGCTGTTTAAAAGCATGTGTGGGTAAACATGGCCTGGGTTGATTAATCGCGTTAAACGTCTGTCAGAGAGGTGAACTCGCTTGCTGGACTTGATCAGGAATAACAAGGTCAAATGCGTGTTCGGTTAGAAACGCATTGATTTTATATATTTATTAATTAATTTATTTTTTGTGTGCTTGTGTAGGTCAGTCCTCTGCAGACGTGCGCTGTCCTCAGATCGACACGCAGCAGCTGGACAGACAGATCAAGGCCATCATGACTGAAGTCATCCCCTTCCTGAAGGTAAGAAAACTGAAAACTGAGCTCTGTGTTCTAGATTCATGTCTGCTGGCTGATATGTCAGCTCTCTTAAAGATGGTTCTTCAAGGGTTCTTTAGAAAGAAAATTGTTCTATATCGAACCTTGAACACTCATAGAACCCTTTGCATGAATAAAGGGTTCTTTGCATTGCATTGCAAATTGCAGAGTGCTATAGATGGTTCATATAACCTTTTTGAAAACGGTTCTGTATAGCACCTAAAAGGGTTCTGCTATTGTTACAATGTCAAGCCTGTAACAATAGAAGAACGCTTTTCGGTGTTACACTGAACCCTTTTCAAAAAGTTTCTATATAGAATCATCTACAGGACATTCTCCATCAATCTGAAGAACCATCTCACTATGCAAAGAACCCTTTAATCATGCAGATGTTTGAGTGATCATGGTTCTGTATAGAAGATATATATAAGCGGGTTTTGAATCTAGATTAGTGCACAGGGACCAGATGGAAGCAGAGTAGAAACAGGTGTTAGACGTGTGTGAACAAGCTGATCTCCTGCCTGCATGTCTCTCTGTCAGGAGCACATGGGGGAGGTGTGTTCTCCACAGCTGCTGACGTCAGTGAGGCGCATGGTGCTGACGCTGACTCAGCAAAACGACGACAGCAAAGAGTTCATGCGCTTCTTTCACCGACAGCTCGGAGGCATCTTACAGGTACCCTACACGCATACGGGGTCACACCCCGCACTGATAATAAAGATTAGGGGGGAAAAATGGGGGGACGCACCGAAGCCATCAGAAATGGCACTTACGGTTTTGACCTGAGACAGAAAAAAGGCTAAAAACTTGTGATGACACATCAAACTCACTCATATAATCTGAATGGTAATGAAAAATAGTGATTAAAATCGCTGGTCAGCGCAGATGCATTGATTTGCTGCTGCTACTCAAGCGCCAAATGCGCAGTAGCAGATCAACAATAGCCACGTTTACATGCAGCCTAATAATCCGTTGATAATCAGACTAATAGCTCAGTCGGAATAGTCTAGTCCGATTGAGGCCATTCAGAATACAGTTTCTATCCGACTGATCGAGGTGGGTAATCCTGTAAATAATCTGTTAAATAGAAGAATAATATCCGTGTAAACGCCTGTATCTGATTACATTCCCTATCGGAAAGTTTAAGTGCGTTCTGATCATGTTCGTTACGTCATGGTGAGAGTTTATACCGTTCAACATGGCGGAGCAGAAACTGGTCTGCAGAGGAGACGAAGTTTATGCTCTGATCTTTAAAAGACGGCGGTGAGACGGACGTCCAGCTTATGTGTCTCAGAACACGACGTCTTCCTCTCGGCCTTCTTTAATAAGGACATGTGAAGGACGTTTTCCTGAGTCTGACATCATTTTGAAGCGATTAAAAACACAAGCACTGCTCACTGCTGCTCATCTCACTCTGACTGGACTCACGTGATGCTCGTTGTCATGGTAACATCTACACTAAAGGGTACTCTACGCATGCGTGTAGTTTTGGATCTGATTACTTGTAGTGAGCATGTAAACGGAGATTTTTCCATCAGATTGTTGAGTAGAGAGAGAATAAACACCTCAGTCTTAATCTTTAATCGGAATGTATTCAACAGTGAAACTCAAACATGATCCACTGTAGCTATGATGTATATGGTCTTCAAGTTTTAATGCTTTTTAGCTTTTACTGATTTAATGAAGTTCTTTAATGGAAATCACATAAATAATACTAAATAACTCGGCATCATTTGGTAATAAACTTCTGGTTTTGGAAGTTTTTACTTCAAACAGGTGCGTTTGTTAGATCCTGCTGAAGTCTGTGGCTGTTTCTTCTCTAAATGATGAACACTAAATCAGCATGCGTACTGATAGCGCCTCATACTGTTTTTGAGTAATAGGTTACTTTTAGATGCTTATCTTAACTGCTTCAATTAAAAATGGCTAATTTTTAAAGAAAAAATGCCGATGTTGGTGTCTGACAGTTCAGCATTGGTACAGCAAAAGAAAAGGCGGCCGTCTCTAATTGTTGTTCTAGACCTCGGTCAGGACTGCAGATGTCAGACTGAATTTTGGTACAACGTCATGCCACTGTACCCACTGAGTACAGCCTACACAAGCGGTGAATCTGCTGTGAGGTAAAGATTTATATTCGTTATCCAGGTTTTGTTTAATTCCATGTGCTTTTGTGTGCAGGACTCTCTGAGTAAGTTTGTTGGCCGCACGCTGCAGGACTGCGGTGAAGACCTGCTGGTGGAAATCTCCGAGATCCTCTTCAACGAGTTGGCCTTCTTCAGGCTCATGCAGGACATTGACCAGAACACACACCGGCCCAAGAGACGCAGCGACCCCACACCACCAAAACACACCCCCACCACCACTGAGGTAGCGTGCATTTTCAAAGTGTGCCGCAAGAGAGGAGTCAGAGCATATTTTTGTTTGTGTAGGTGTTCGCCCAGTGGATGAAGCACATCCACATGCTGTTTGTTTCAGTACAAAACACAAAATTGTCAAAGCTAACAATTGTGGAAAACAGTTGCCGTCAGTTGATAACGTAATAATCACGACAGGCCTGGAGTTCATTTTCCCTAAACTCACAAAAAGTTTGACTGGACTTGAGGAAAAGTGACAGAATTAAACAGATAACAGCTCTTTGACCAGTGTGTTATTCTGCATTAGGTGAAGAAGTCTGGAGAAGCAGAAAAGACCTTTTCACCATCGTATTTCGACGAGGATAAAGTGAGTTGCCTCCATCTGTTAATGCCAGTTTGGCACCGTTTCTGACAAGTAGAGGTTTTTTATTGTTGGTATAATTAATGTAGGATTGCCACTTAACTAGTAAAAAGGCACTGATTTGTGCTAACCTTGCCTACTTTTTTTCCCCTGTTTTTTTAATGTGTTTTATTTATTTAGCTAAATTTACCATCCTTTGTTTCTTTATTTTCCCTGAAAGGCACTTTTTGAACTTGTGCTGTATATGATGATGACTGATGATTGATGATCATGTGTGAACAGGCTGTGTTCATATCGCTTAAAGAAACAAAGCAAAAACATGACATTTGAGGGTCCCATGAATAGGTTGATAAGAATAATAATATTTTTTTAGTCTTTATTTATATAGCACCTTTCATACATTAAATGCAGCTCAAAGTGCTTTACAGTAAACGCCACAGAGAGAAATGAAAACATAGAAAAACAGAAGTAAACAACAGAGTAGCAAAAGTGAAAAAGATCGAACAATTAAAAAGAAAAGAAAGAATCTAACAGTTAAATGTAATAATAGAAACGGGGCACAAAATGCATAAAACAGTGAAAGTCGTATGAATGAAAAAAAACAGACATTTAAAGAAGGGAATCAGTTTTACAAATAAAACAAAAAAGGAAAAAAGTAATTAATAAAAAATTACAATTATTAAAATAATAAGCAAACATTAAAACAACAGATAAAATAAATAATTGCAAAAAAAAGGGGTTTTTTTCCCCTCTTTTTTGATGCTCACTTTTTCTTTTCTGTGTATCTGTCAAATCTAAATATCAGGTAATTGTTCCCTTTGTGTTTTTCCACAGGACCAGGATGAGACTGAGCAGGGAGGAACGCCCCACAGCACTGAAGGAGAAAGGGAGCGAACGGAAGAGAAAGACAGACACAGCAGCGAAGCTTCAGAGGGGGAAGAGGAGGAGGAAGAGGACGAGGATGAAGGAGAAGGCCTGCCTCTCTCCATTAGTGAGTCTATCTGGAAGTCTTCCCTTCTCTCTCTGATGCTGAATGAATTTGTCTCGTTTTATCTGACTAGTTTAACTCAGTAACACAGACCATGTTGTCCAAAGTGCTGCCCACAGTTCAGTTCTCAGTAAGTCACACTGTGTTCTAAACCACATGAACGAGTCCCTGAGACCTTAACAAAGACCTGGATGTGGTTTCAGTGGGTTGAGAGAAATTTTGGCGATGTATTTTAGGGATTTGGGTGACTGTTGACTTCTTCTAGTGTATGTTGGCAATGTTGGCAACCAAACTTCAAGTCCAAACTTGTCTCGGCTGAATGGCCACATCTGGATGAGTGGAGTGGTGGTAGTGGTAATGATGTAAATTAAGTTTTTCACTAAACCGCTCCATTAAGCTAATTTGAGCGTAAGAAACCAGCACTAAAAGCTGGACATGCATTATGGCTACGTTCACACAGCAGGTAAAAGTGGCCCAAGTCTGATTTTCTCACCAAATCAGATTTTTTTTTGTTTGTCTGCTCACATTATCTTTTAAATGTGACCTGTATGCGACATCAGTCTGAACAGATCAGCTCCTAAACTGACCCTCATACGCAAAAGAACAGAGCTTCATGTTGATGCACGGCTCATCCAGAGGTGAACGATCACGACTATGAACGAACGCCAGTCGCTCCCGGAGGATCAGCTTCATCTTCACCAGCATCACAGGAGCCATCATGAAGCTTCGCTGACTGACAGCTGGGCTCATCACCCAGAATGTGTTGGAGCTCACCGTAAAAAGGGCGCGGTCACTGCTTTGGTTCGCGTCCTCGGATTCTTTAAACTTTTAACTGTTCTTTAACGCTGCAGTCTCGTTCTCCTGCGGCTGCGTTCGGACATTTCCTTCAAAATCTCTTTGAACGCAGAGAGTTTTGAATACGTCTCTTCTAATTTTTGTACAGAAACATCAGCCTAAATGTTTGAGATCATAGCAGCGCAAAATTATGATAAATGTTGAGTTGGATTGACGTAAAAGTTGCATGGATTCTGATCTGTCTGTTCAGACAGAGTCGCACTGCCGCATATCAGATTCATATCAGATTTCAGTACCACGTGTGGAAACAGTCTCAAATCGGAGTTGAAAATGTCAGATTCAGTGTGTTTGGGCCACACAGATCAGATTTGGGTCCACTTTTACCTGCTGTCTGAACAAAGCCTATGTCTCTGGATTTATTATAATCGAATACTAGTTGCATGATTGCTATGCATTAAATCATTTACTTATAAAATACTATTTGTGCCTTGTAGCAAAAATCAAGATAAATAGAAATACAGCCCACTGCTGTGCTTCGTAGTGAATGTGTCCTGCAGTGGCATTTAAATGGTCCATTTTATTAGTTTAAAGGGGCAGATTTAAATGAATAAACTCCTGGATGTGTCTGATGGATCCACTCTATTTCATACTCTGGTTATTTCTCCATCTGCTCCAGGCCTGTCGAAAGCAGAGACGCAGGCGTTGAATAACTACGGCAGTGGGGAGGATGAGAATGAACTGGAGGAAGTGGAGGAGTTTGAAGCCGGACCTGTAGAAGTGCAGACTTCACTGCAGGCCTCAGACTGCACAACAGATCAGACCCAGGTGAGTTGTTGGGTTGTGCATCATGTCCTGTGCTGCATATTTCATTCACTGTAAAACCTTCATTCACAGGTTTGACCAACAGTGTTATGTTTGTATGCATGTTTTAGCTGTCAAAGTCTGTTTTCAGCTTTACCCAGCTATTAGGCTACGTTCACACAGCAGGTAGAGGTGGCCCAAATCTGATTTTCTCCCCAAATCCGATTTCACATTACCTTTTAAATGTAATCTGTATGCGACATCAGTCTGAACAGATCAGCTCCTAAACTGAGCTTCATGCTCAAAATAACAGAGCTTCACGCTGCTTCACGCCCAGAATGTGTTCGAGCCGTAAAAAGGGCGCGGTCGCTTCTTTGGTTCGCGTCCTCGGATTATTGAAACTGACGCTGCAGTCTCGTTCTCCTACAGCCGCATTCGGCCATTTCTTCGGCCAAGTCTCTTCTAATTTTGTGCAGAAACAGCCTAAAAGTCTCAGCAGCACGAAATTATGACGAATGTCGAGTTGGAAAATCGCATAAATTCGCAGATCGGATATGTTATTGGATTACAGTACCACATATGAAAGCGTCTCAAATCGGAATTGAAAATGTCAGATTCGGTGTGTTTATCTGTTCACACTGACAGACAGACACACATCTGTGTCACATATTAAGAAAAAGATCGGATTTGGGCCACTTTTACCTGCTGTGTGAACAAAGCCATAGGTGTTTGTGAAGAGCACACAGTAGTTTGAAGAAATGTTTTTAGTTTTCACACAAAATATGAAAATATTAATTGATCAACTTTTGCTGAAGGATTATTTTACATACTTTCATAGATTTTAATTTACTGTAGTATTTTTGTGTAGCCGTTTTGTAATAAAACGACAAAATGGCTTGTTCTAGGGGGAAAAAGACACTTAAAAATCAGTGAATAGAGAACTACGTGGTTTTGTCACCGTTTCAGTTTCAAAACTGATGCGTCTCATCTGTTTGTGAAGCTGGTCAAAAATGGAAATGTTAAGACAAATAAAATAAAAGCCCAAAGTCTGCGCCAGAGTGTTCATCCATTTGCAGACATGCTTACTAAGAATAGGCTTTATTATTTTTGGTATTATTTTTAATTTCACTATGTTTTTAAAAAAATATTTCAAGGTTTTGAACATTAGCCTGTCTGTGGCCATACATTTTTAAAAAGCTCATGAAATTGTAAAAAAAAAAAAAATCTGTTCTAAAAAATCAGAATATTCAGATAAATTATTTGTTAAATTATTTTATTATATTGCCTGGGCCAGTCATTAATGGTCAACCATTTATCGGTAAGAGTTCTCACCGTTCACTGTTTGTTGATCTGGACCTTGGTAAGCAAGAAATTTGATGTAACTCAACTTTAAGTTTCTAGACGGTCACTAAAGGAAGCTATTCAATGCCACTGTGTGAACAAATGTAAAAATTTGTTAGATATTTTAAAGGAATAAATTGTATGAAATGTAGATTTTCTATCTTTAAACATGAACAGTAATACAGCACAATATTAAAATAATAGAAGTTTATGATCCAACCCTAATTCCCTGGAAACATTGTGACGTTCATTGCAGTGCAGTGGAGATTTACCAAACGGAGCAGCTCAGGAGTCCAAATCGGACCAGGAGAGCACAGAAAGCAACGAGGGTGAGTTTCCAACACATCTTCCCTCATTTCTAACACTGCATTCACTCATAAACTCATTCAGGCTGTCCTGAAACTCCAGCTCTCTTTGTTGGAGTTATTTTTACCTTATTTTTTTCAGTCTCTCTTTAAACTTCTTTCTGATTCTGCAGTTAAAAGCACTAAATCGGAGTCCATAGAGGTGATGGACTCTCCGGAGGAGGAGCGGGAGGCGGGAGTCGCAGAAATGGAGAGGAAGGAGGATTCTGCTGCCCCTGCTGTCCCCTCAGGTCCAGAAGCCCCTTTAGCACAGGAGAGTGCTCAGGGGTTTGGGTCTGCCACTGCCAGCCCTCAGACAGACTCCCCTGTTATGGTCAACGCTGATGTACGTCTCTTTCCATCTAGATCTCTCTTCTACAACATGACTGCGGTCATAGGCAGAAGTTAGAACACCCTGGGCAAATGACCTCTGTTGATTTTCTAAGAGAAAATAATGAACACATTCTCCACGGAGAACCGCAGAAGTCCAGAGAGGCCATGAGTTGTTGCTGTAATTTTCTGGATTGTTATCTTGGATCACAAGATCAGTAACTTGTTATTTCAAGATAACAATTTTGTTGTTTTGAGATCAGAAGATAATTAACTTGTTACCATAAAATAACAACAACTTCTGTTATTTCAAGATAACAATAATTAACTCTATCTCTAAATAACATTTCAAAAATGTATAACTACCTCATAGCCCTCTGGACGTAGATAACAAGATTAGTAACTTATTTCAAGATAACAGTTATCTTAAGATCACAAGATAATTAACTCGTTATTTTAAAATAACAGCTTTAATTTCAATATAACAAGGTAAGTAACTTGTTATTTCAAGATAATTTTATCTTGAGATAAGATAAATTACTCGTTATCTCAAGATAACTATTTTGAGATCACAAGATAACTAACTTATGTTAAAATAACAACTCTTGTTATTTCAAGATGACAGTTTTATCTTGAAGATAATTAACTCTATCTCAAAATAACATTTCAAAAAAAAAAAATTATTATAACTACCTCATGGCCTCTCTGGACTTCTGTAGAGAACACACTTAAATACACCTTTTTTCTTTCTTTGTTATTTATTTATTTATTATTTATTATTTATTTTTTAATTTTTAGTGCATATTTTCTATTTAGTTTAACACACAACACACAATATAAAATGAGCCGTGACTTTTGCACAGACCTTGTTTTATGTTGTATTTTTCCCCCAATGTTTAAAAGTCATTACAGATAAACCGTAAATTGTATTAAAATTAGCAGAAGTGGGTTCTTTGTAGAGAATGTGTTAACTTTCTTTTAGAACATCAACAGTGTTCTTTGACCAGGGAAGCACAAACATTGGGATATGCCTGTAAATGTATCTGGATCCATTTTGATTACATTGTTTTATATGTAACTAAAATAATTAAACTGCAATCATTTGAAATGCAGGAGGTTGGATCCGGGAACACTAGTCAGAAATCAGACGAGGAGGATTTCGTGAAGGTTGAAGACCTCCCTCTTCAGCTCTCAGTAATGTGTGAGGTAAGAGCGGCTGTGTCTGGTTATCGTAATGGCGGTAATACTATTGTTAGTGAATTATCTGGAAATGTACCTCAGCTATTTGATAGGAGAATGAACTGATTGTCAGTGTCTGTGTAGGTTTATCTGTACTTTAATTACTGTGTTTGTCTGTGTGTGTTCAGGAGGAGCTGCGTAAGCGGATCACGGCTGAACAGAGGAACAATAGCCTCTCTGTTGAGATTCTGAATGGGGCTGCGGATGGAATGACTGGACTTGTGGGCAACGCACACGGTCTCAAAGAGCCAGGTAGCTCTAGTCAACTCTACTCGGCTCCTTTACACAGCACAGCGCCCAGCAACTCCACACAGGAACAGAGAACGGTTATAAAACTGTTATAATGAGACGGAGGGGTTTCAGACTGACAGAGGTCTTTAATGAGACTCATGAGGAGACGCCTGTAATACATTTTTACACATTTCCTCAGTGATAAAACAGGATGAGGGAGTTTCTAGTGGGTTGTATTTTGTACAAACCCAGTCATTATTCCAGAAAACTAGAAGTCCGTATGCAGATATAAAGTAGTACTTTATACATGTAGCTTCCATGTAGTAATTTAGTTTTTTCTCCTTCTGTTAATGCCCTCCCAGTGTAGACAAGACTGAGACAAAGTTCTACCAGAAATTTTCGACTGAGGCGAATTGCCGCTCAGAATTGTCTTCCAGAATGAATAGGTTTCTATGGAGCTTTTATTCACTGTAGTTTGTAAATGCTGAATCATTTTTATACAGGAAAATGTCCTCATTTTCTCATCACAGAAGAGCATAAAATATGCTGCTCTCCTGTTTGAGCGCTTTTAAGCTCATTATAGGACTTCCAAATAGTGTGTTGTGTACATTCATGATGTCGGTGAGCGCGAACCACCGACGAACTACCGTCGGTGAGGCTGATCACCTCGCCAGCCAGTCAACACTCAGTGGAGTAATGCTAGCAGCCTACTTCCCAAACCTTTTCTCTAACCTGTAGGCATCGGCCAATAAGGATTAGATAAAAAAGAGTCAGCCAGTGAGTGTTAGTGTCGTCTAGAGGTGTAGCCAAGTTTTCCCACTTAAGTTTGTTTCTTGTACTTGACCACTCCAGTAAGAAACCTGCATAAATGAGGGGCTATTAAATTGGCCCATAAAGAACATTTTAACCCTGTATTGCACAACGTTGCCTCTAGGCAACAAACCCAGAGCTGCTGTTCTGTCTTTTTTGTGCCCAAAACGCCCTTCTGTTTTCCAAAATTAGAAGAAGTTCCCACATAAATGGCCAGAAACATTTCATTTTTAGCCATTTAGCTCTTTTCAACCCAATTCGTTTCTTGTGGCCATTTTTTTTTGGTTGTGGTTCTGCCACCTTTGTCAAGTAATTGGTTAAGAGACTCCCAAAGCACCATTGGTTCATGATTCAGGAGGTGTTTTAATATGGGTTATGTTACTTTTTCTATGTTACTTCTACTATCATACTTCTGTTCTCTCTGCAGAAACCATCGGAGCCCAAAGCGCGTGAAAACGGCCGTTTTTACAGCACGTCCTCGCAGTGACACTACAGAAGCATCATCTTCACTCTTATCAAATGTGATTTAACTCTTCAAGACTTCATCTTGGAACATAAGTTCAGCCTAAGCCTTGCCGACGTAGAGCGCTGTTGCGTTTCAGTGGCGTTTATCCAAGCTTATTTTACCGGCTTACAGGTCAAGGCTCTGTATGTATTAGTTGATTTTACGTTGAATGTTTTAGAGCGGTTCTAGGAGACCTTCTTCGAAAAAGGCGAGTGATTTTCACTCTGTTTTGCTCTTATTTTCCTCTTCTCTTAAAGCCAAGCCTCACACTGGAAACACTTTTTACCGTCGCGGCGGGTCCTGTTACGAAACGTGAAGTTCGTTTATCTCTTTCTTTCTCTCCCTCTGCGTTTCGTCCTTCCTTGGCATGTTTTATTTTTGTTTCTTTTAACTCTGTGCCTGACTAAACGGCCCCACAGCCTCCTAAATATGCACTTTGACCCCAAAAAAGCAGGTTATAAACATGAAGGCTTAAGGTCAGCTAGACGTTTAAGACCCTGAAATCAGATTGAGGTCGGTTATTTTTTTTCTGGTCGTCTCTCAGATTAGCTGAGGTGGAACGTGACCATGAGCAGAAAGCTGGTTTTGGAGAGGAAACGTGAGCAACGATCTCCGCTTCTTTCTCCTCTGTGTCCCATGTGGGTGATGTTTCGGCCTTAATGCACTCTTTACTCTGTGTGTTCGCTCTTCATTCTTACCTTTTCCTTTTTTTCCCTTTCTTTTTAAGTCTTTCTCAGTGCTTTTGGGTTCTCTCGCCCCGTTTGATTGTTTTTTCTCGGATGTTAACGTCGAGGTTTTAAGAAAATTAATAAAATGTTCATTTTTACCGTTTCCCTCTGAAGCTAGCCCAAGTGTCTTTATTTCACAGTAAAATCAAGAGATGAAGGGAAATTTTATCAGTTTTTCAAAACTGCTGCATACTTCAGTCATCCAGGGAGGCTTGGTATGAAATGGTTCACTGTAGACTCAGTTTTTTATCTATACAGTGGTGGTGATAGGAACCAGGGGTCACCATGACTACAACACAAATATAGACATTTTATTTACCATCCAAAACCACCAGTGAACCTACACAAGTCTTCTGTTTCGCCTCACAATACCTTGCATGTACCTCTCCACCATGAATGAATTAAAAGCTTTTCATGAATCTATTGTAAAACGTTCTCAGGCATCAGGCAGTGTGTTCATAACCATTTATTACAGTAGCTTTCAGTGATGTAGCTTTTAAAGGCCTTAAGCTCTTCAGGCGTCTGGTTCTTCTCCCCACCACTGTGAACAGATCTGACACATTAAGCTTCTCTATAAAGGAGAAGCTTCTACAGAAAACTAAATAAATTCTGCAGAGGTTTTCTGTGGAATCTCTCTTTTATCTAGCCTGTAGGCATCGGCCAATAAGGATTAGATAAAGAGGAGTCAGCTAATGAGTGATACCGTCATCTGGAGCTGTAGCCAAGTTTTCCACTTAAGTTTGTTTCTTGTACTCGACCGTTCCAGTAAGAAATTTGCATAAATTGGTGGCTATTAAATTGGCCCATAAAGAACATTTTAACCCTCTGTTGCATGATGTTGCCTCTAGGCAACAAACCCATTTTTCTCACCGTACACTAACTATATACATATTTAACAACAAAGACAAGGTTAACAATAAAGGGAAGAGTTTTAATAAGTCAATAAAAAGCATGTATTTGGTCATACTGTCTCTTAGTGGACACTTTTAAACCTCTTTTTTAATATTCAGTATCATTTTTTTTGTTATGAGAATTTGCAGAAGTATGTTTGTTGCCTAGAAGCAACACTGAGTGACAGTGGAATTGATTTAGCCAGTCACAAAGCCAGATCTCACCACTTCAGGGAACACGGCTCTACATCATTCCTTCTCGTTGTCGCACAGTTTTGCCTAACCTAAAAGGACCCCTGCACACATTATTATTTAAAAGTGTTTTTGAATTTAATAATCAGGTCGATTTTATGCAAGAATAGTGAATCGATTTATTTTTTATTTCTTAAATGCTCTCATAATGTGTGCAGTAGAAGGTTAAGAAGGTGTCAAAGAGCAATAAGGTCGGGGTACCAGTGAAATAAAATCGGTGTCATTTTGTTATTTATATAGATATACTGATGATTTTGTAGGCCTAGTACAGTCCAGGGAGCACTACTGTCTCAAGAAACACAGTGTAAACTTAAGTGTTACATTAAACATCCAGCAAAATCTGATCAGGGCCATTTGTCAACATTCAGCGTCCTGAACGACATCTTACTTGGGGACCCTTATCATATGGTTGTGTATGCAAGAATGAACACTTTGTTTATTTCACTCAGGAAAAGGTTGAATAAATTCTACAGTAAATACAATAAAACAACTAATGCACAACAAAGCAAGCCTTTCAGCAAAATTCTGTCACATACCCGGTGACACCACTACTCTTTCGGCTTATAGGAAGAACATATGCTGAATTTCATATGCATTCATTTCCCACTGTCCACTGTGTCCTGTGTTAAACCATAAAACGTTAATTGAATCAACACTAGATGGTGTAGTAGACCAACATAAGACACTTGCATCTCAGCCCATATCTAGTAACCTTGGGCTTCAAGCAAAGGCAAGAAATACAGGCGTAGGGGACAGCGGGGATGGTTATGACATGGGGAGAGTTGTAATGGCACCAGTTCCACCAGTCAGGGATTAGATAGGATTCATATGATCATGTCTGTTTTTACCCACTTCCACCCCGATCCCACATGGTGGCTGTCAAGGCTGGAAAACAGGCACCTACAGATTCTATAGAGGAACACTGTATTTTGTTTAGTACTTACACCAATCAGGCATAACATCATAATATTATCCCTGATCGGTGTACATTGCTGTGCAGAACAAAATACATTCCAAACACTGAAATGTATTTCAGTATATATTGCCGTATTAACTAAATATTTTTAAATGCATTTATTTTTTAAATGTATGGAGAAATATTACACATAGAAATGTAGCACACAAAATAAATGCATATAAATGTGTTTATCAAATCCATTTGATAATGTATGAAAACAGCCAAAATCCTGTCGAATGCTGTTTGACATCTTTTGAAATGAATTTGTATTCTAGTATCTTCATTTTTTCAGTATGATTTAAATATGAGTGTTGTGGGTATTGATACTTTGTGAAAATGCAGTTATGATTTGATATCTTGTTTATTTGAAGTACATTGTGTGTGAGAGTCTCACTGCAGACGTACATGGTTAATGTAAAGTACAATGCAGATCACAGAAGTCAGTACCGTTCATTCAGCTCATGTATATTCCGTTTTATAAAACAGAAAAAATCTGATTGGTTGAGTAGCGTTTGCAGCCGTTGTAAAATCTACGTTATAGATTGTGCGCACTTGCGACCACCTCACAACGACTGAACTCTGTATCACTGCGCCACGTCAGGAAAAACACTCCTGCTGTTAATGGTATGATCTTTGACAGTAATGCTGCTCACATGGAGCACCGAGTGAACTGATGAAGTAAGAACCTGTTGTTTGTTTAAACTGAGGGGCTGGCAGCTTATGTTCTTAACTAGAACTAGGCTGGTCAGCTAGCTAACAGGCTAAAAGAGCCAACAGCCTAAACAACTCCATCATTAATATCACAGGCTTGAATTAAAGTTCTTGTGGCATGATTCACTGTAAAACGGCAGTATAAAAGTCTAAATATTTCATTTGAATGACTCGCATGCTTCAAAAACCCAGGCTGAATCCCAAACCGCTCCGTACTTCCTGAACAGTGTTCTAGCTATGAAAGTTTAGAAATTCTAGCCTCTGCAGCCAACAGCGCCTCATTTATCGAGTGTGGATGTGTCTGAATCCCAAATGACTGTATGAATGAATGTATTTTGCTCCGTCGTTCTGCAGGATCCAGTATTTAAACTCTTATGTAGTGCACTATGTATGCAGCAGGGAGCCGTTTGAGATTCAGCCCCAGCGTGAGAAGAGAGGCACCGCTGGATTGGTGCTAAATAAGACTCGCGGTGGTAATTTGGTGACCAAAAAGTACAGATAAACCAAAAGGTTTTTGCAATAAACAGTGCTGCGTTATCGCATGTTCAGTCTTCTACAACAAAAAATTAAAAAGTTCATGAAATTACCACAATATACAGCGATGGGCAACCGAACGTTCTCATTCAGTGGTCCATGGTTGCTTGGCAACGATATTGTACTCCAAAGGAACTACGTTTTTTGGTGGAGTACTTGTTTACGTCAATTAATATTACCAATAACTTCAATTATTTTCTGAAAAGTTGTGTATTTTATCATATTTTATGTTTTATCCCAGGGATAATATCGCAGTAACGCACAGCCTCAAATGGCTCATTGCTTTAATATTTCTAACCTTTGTTAAAACTACATACAGTTGAAAAAAAAGTAATAAAAATAAATAAGGGCATAAAAAAAATATTTTAACAAAATTGTTTTTTGGACATGTTTATACATTGCGGTGAACCAGTTCTTTTTTTGTAAATAAAGAAGTTGAAGCCTTTTACACAGGAAGTAGCTGTACAACATAGTAAAAATAGTGTGAGATTATCTATAAACCACAGAACAGGTGGGTTGCTGACACTGTCAACGTGTAAACAAAGCTAGCAGCAAAGTTACAAAGTCAGTACAGCACTGCAGTCCTTGATTGAAAAAAGTTATTCTGGTAGCACCAAAAATTAGCCTGTTGTCTGCCAGACTGGAGCTTTAAGCCAGTTCAGCAGTTTAGGCTGGCTGAAGTATTGGGGAAGTCTTCCTCTAACTTCCTCTAATAAGTGCTTTTCAGGAAATTAAGCTCACTTACAAACGCAGAAGATCAGAAATAAGCATGTTTTCCACAGCTCCAACAAGAACAAGGAACAATGGGAACCAACCAAATGGGAGTCCAGACTTTGTAGGAGATACTATGGACAGTCCAAGCAAGACGGAGCACAGAGGTAGGATAACTGGTGTTGAGTGAAGATCTGTGAAAGATCTTCTTTCCTGTATTTCCACAGTTTTAAAGGGACGGCATAGTGTGTTTGTCTGTCATTCATCATTTGTCTGTTTGTCACTGCAGGAATGGCAGCTTATAGAGTTTACAGGTTGGGTTTGCTGTGTTTAGGAGTGATGTGCATCCTGCAAGCCTCGCTCAATATCACCCTGCGCCTTTTCTGTAAGTCATAAATGTTAGCATCCTTAACATTAGCCTCAGCTGACACTGGGCCTCACTGACCAACATAGTTTCGTTCTTAAATGTGTTCTTAAAAAGGTCCTAAAACATCTACCTCAGATTTGTGACGTGTATAATGAGGCTAATACTCTACTAGTACTCAGATTTCAACTACTTTAGAGGAAGCTGTGAAAAATGAAGAAATGCCCAGAATGATGAACCGAGCTGCAGATGATTCTGAAATGACTGAGGAAGCTGTAGAACACTGAGAATGAAGTTCTAGGAAGATTAATATTCAGAATGTCCTGTGTTTCCATAGTGGTGATCAAAACTCAGGCAAATAACACAAAGAAATTACTGTAAGTAGAACATTATAGTGTATTATTTGTCATTTAATAACTTCTTGGTGTTCCCAAAAAGTTGAAAAAGAAAAACTTAAAATATCTTCTAGTGTCTAGCTTATAATGTGGCCAAATGTATGTGGACACGACCATCACAACTATAGGACATGCCATTCCAGTACCATGGACATTAATATGGAGTTGTCCATGGGAAGGCTTTTCCTAAGAATTTGGTGGTTTGTGCAATTGACGTTCCAATCCATCCCAAAGGTGTTCTGTGAGGTTGAGGTCAGGGCTCTGGAGTTCCTTCACATCAAACTCGTCAAACCATGTCTTTATAGAGCTCGCTTTATGCACAGGGACTCAGTCGTGCTGGAACAGGGAAAGGCTCTTCCCCAAAACTGCTGCCACAAAGTTGGAAGTCGTCTGAAATGTCTTTGTATGCTGTAGCATCAACATCACCCTTCACTAGAACTGAGGGGCCCAAACCCTGAAAAACAGCCACAGCCCATTATCCCTCCTCCACCAAACTTTACTGTTGCACTATGCATTCCTGTAGGTTCTCTTTAAACCCAGATTCATTCATTAGAATGCAAGATAGTAAAAACATGATTCATCACTCCAGAGAACATTTCCACTGCTCTGGAGCCCAGTGGTGGTGTACTTTACACCCCTCCAGCAGATGCTTGGCATTGTGTATAGTGATCTTAGACTTTTGTGCAGCTGCTCAGCTAGGGCTGGGCGATAAAACGATAACGATAATCACGATATAACTTTTCCTCGATAGAGCGATACGACATGTTCAATAAATGTTCGGTATTGTACACCATTCTCACACTTCCACGTTCAGCGAAAGCCTTGGTGGCGTTTTCTCCTGCAAGGAAAGTGACACTATTTTGCTGTCGCCAGGAGAGGGCGCCCTTCCGAGTTTTTCGACATGAGTAGAGAGGGAGGGGGCGACGAGTAAGATGAGTCTTTAGCAACGGCTGAAACGCGAAGTTATACGTTCCCTGTTTGAGTGGAGCGACCGGCGATCTGCTCTCCTGTGACCGAGTGTGAGTGACGAGGTCAGTGGTGTAACTGTACTGTCCTATAGTGAACTTACCTCTTTCTGTACATCCAAACCAGCTTTAGCAGCGTTAAATCACAATCACACTCCTCACAACTACAGCGCAGTTACAGCGCTTGGACAGTCATATTTTAGTATTGGTGCATTCCCAAGCAACGAAAGTGAAAGAAAGAAGTGAGTTCATCTAAATTACAGCCCTGATTTAAATGGAAAGTAAACTGAGGAAGCTGTGAGGCATTGGAGAGCAGGAGAGCGCTATCTTTCCAGGCTAGCTGTTTTTAGCAGCTGGCTAACTTAAAGTAGCACTCTGTCACTCCACAACACGGAGAATTGATGATACTGTAGATCAAACAAGACACAAAAGCACCGCTTTCAGTTTAAACATACCTAAAAGGAGGAAATCCAGTCGTCTAGCTGGTGTCTGAACACTGTGATGTTGTTTGTAGCGGGGTAGCCGAGCGCTCGGCACCAGCTAAAAATAATCTGTTTTCTTTCTTAAATTATGACTATTACAACAATAGCCGTGCTTTTCCAGCTGGTAGAAACAGCTCACCAGACACTTTCTCCCACTCTCCCATGACAGATCTGTGAAATGTTCCACTGTTTGGTGAGTGTTTGTCATGTTCCGACCATAAAGGATAGTTTAAAACAGCAATTAACCACCCAGGACCAAGAATCAGCCTTCAAACTTGAAAAAAAATAATGATTTGACATTTATCGCGATATGTATTGATATCGAACGATATGAATTTTGTTTATTGTGATAACATTTTTTGGCCATATCGCCCAGCTCTATGCTCAGCCATGATTCATGACGTGTTCTTAAACTGCAAAACTGTTCACACCTTTGTGCTCTGGAGTGTGTAGATTCTGTTCTTACCTGAGAACAAATCCCAAATAAGGAAACACTGGTGAACGTCAGAATCTTTGTAAAAAACTGCATAAGAAGATATTTCTTCCTAAGAATGGTTGGTAAATGAGGACCATTGTGTTAGCAATGTCCTGGACTACTTGAAGGTTATTGTAATTTAACTGAAGAAAATCGTAACTAGATGTCCGATATGAAGATATGTTACTGTCATCATAATAAGGTACGTCATGATTCGTGTTTGAGTATCTAGAACACTGAAGAACTGTATGTAGAATAAAAAGTCAGAGCCTGTAAACAACAACCAGTGTAGAGTAACTGCATAGTAACAAGGAGCTGACTGGATGGCAGCCATCTCTATGTATTTATTCCACCAGTTGTGTTTTTTCTGCTGTTCCTTCTTAAATAGTTTGATTTTTATGAACATTAAATTTTGAATAAAAATTTAAAGAGCTATTTTCATGTCACTTATGTAGCACTACTATTTTGCTGCAGCATTTTGGCCATTCAAACTTGTTCACAAACCTTATAAAAGCTGAACATATCTTAAAGAATCATGATTTTTGTTACATTGGTTACCCTTTCAAAGGTTTCCAATATAGCAAAAATATAAATTGTACTGATTTTTGAACATTTATCTATAATTCAGTGTTTAATATGTAAACAGAGTCATTCAGAGTGGTTTGGTGTGAAATGGTTGATTGTAGAGACTCAGATTTCTTTACAGTGGCGGTGATAGGAACCAGGGGTCGCCATGACTACAACACAAATATAGACATTTTATTATCAGAAACCACCAGTGAACCTATACATCTTCTGAATTTTATATGGAATGATGATGATGGTAAAATAGTCATAAATATTTTGTTTTTTTGGGACTGTTTTGCCTCAAAACATCCTCCATGTACCTCTCCGCCTTTAAAGGCATAAAAAAAATTGTTTAGGCCACAATCTTCTCAAAATTATCATA
The DNA here is from genome assembly GCF_904425465.1 of Colossoma macropomum. NCBI lineage: Eukaryota > Metazoa > Chordata > Actinopteri > Characiformes > Serrasalmidae > Colossoma > Colossoma macropomum. The sequence goes on along the minus strand of NW_023494796.1, from coordinate 275,679 downwards.
AAACTGTGCCTCAAACATCAGGCAGTAATTTAAAACCATTTCATGTAGTAACTTTCTGTGAGGGAGCTTTTAGAGGTGGACATCTGGTTCCTATCACCACCACTGTGAACAATTCTGACTCTCTAGAACTGAGCATTTCACACCAAGCCACCTTAAATGCTAACCACGTTTATTCAAATGGACATTTTAGCCAACGCTGCAAAACCCAATGCCAATGTTACCTGTGAAGATGACCAACTTAGGACCAGCCTGAGACGTCTGACGACAGAGAAAGAGCAGTTACAGACCAGTTGCAACCAGCTGCAGAATCAGTTCGACCGGCTACGTGAAGAGCTGCAAAGAAAAACACAGAGTGGTATGTTAAAGAGACCTCAGAGAACGCAGAACACAGTGAGAACAAAAATCATTTAAATCAGCTTTACTTAATATTTAATGCATAGAACTGGTTCTTCAAGGGTTCTTAAGTGAAGAAAATGGTTTTATATAGAACCTTGAACACTCAAAGAACCTTTTGCATGATTAAGGGGTTCTTTGCATCCTCAAACGTTCTTCAGATTGCAGATTGCAGAGTACTGTAGATGGTTCTACATAGAACCTTTCTGAAAAGGGTTGAATATAGCACCAAAAAGAGTTCTACTATTGTTATGATGTAAAGACTGTAACAATAGAAGAGCTTCCCTGAAGAACCTTTTGATGATGCAAAGAACCCCTTAATCATGCAAAGGGTTCTTTGAGTGTTTAAGGTTCTATATAGAACCATTTTTTTTTTTTACTAAAGAACCCTTGAAGAACTATCATTTTGAAGAGTGTAGGATGCCTTCAAAGTGTGCTTAGAATAATGTGTAGGGCAAAATAATGGACATATTTTAGCACTCAAAAATTAAGAAATTGCTGTTTTTAATGATCAAAAATTTTATTGCTGTTGTAAAATGATTCTATAATGAGGCTAATACTCTACTAGTACTCAGACAAACTACTTTATAGGAAGCTGTGAAAATGAAGAAATGTTAGAGCCCAGAATGATGAACCGAGCTGCAGATGATTCTAAAATGACTGAGAAAGCTGTAGAACACTGAGAATGAAGTTCTAGGAAGATTAATAGTCAGAATGTCCTGTGTTTCCATAGTGGTGATCAAAACTCAGGCAAATAACACAAAGAAATTACTGTAAGTAGAACTTTACAGTGTAATATTTGTCATTTAATAACTTCTTGGTGTTCCCAAAAAGTTGGAAAAAGAAAAAAACAGCTTAAAATACCTTTTTGTGTCTAGCTTATAATATGGCCAAATGTATGTGAACACCTGACCATCACAACTATAGGACATGCCATTCCAGTACTATGGATAGTAATATGGAGTTTCCCATGGGAAGGTTTTCCTAAGAATTTGGTAATTTGTGCAACTGACGTTCCAATCCATCCCAAAGGTGTTCAGTGGGATTGAGGTCAGGACTCTGTGCAGGCCACTAGAGTTCCTTCACACCACACTCATCAAACCGTGTCTTTATGGAGCTCTCTTTGTGCACTGGGGCTCAGTCATGCTGGAACAGGAAAGGATCTTCCCCAAACTGCTGCCATGAAGTTGGAAACATATAATCGTCTAAAATGACTTTGTATGCTGTAACATCACCCTTCACTAGAACTGAGGGGCTCAAATCCTTAAAAAAAACAAACACAGCCCATTATCCCTCCTCCACCAAACTTTACTGTTGGCACTATGCATTCCTGTAGGCGGCATTTTCGTGGCATCAGCCAAACCCAGATTCATCTGGAGAAATCTCTGCATGCAAGGGACAATACCAAAAAACAGTATTTGCTGGCCGTGATCTTTGGGCCCTCAGGTGGCACTGCATTAAAAATGGACATGATTCTGGAGTGGAAATCACTGCGTGAGCTCAGAAACACTTCTGAAAAACACTGTCTGTGAAAACAGTTCATCACTGCACCCACAGATGCAAGTTAAAACTTTAAAACGCAAAGAAGAAACCACATATAAAGAGTATCCAGAAACGCTGCTACCTTCTCTGGGCCTGAGCCCCTTTAAAATGGACTGAGGGGAAGTGGAAAAGTGTCCTGTGGTCCAACAAATCAACATTTGAAATTCTTTTTGGAAATAATGGACACTTTGTCCTCCGGGTTAAAGACCACTCAGCTTGTTATCAGTGCACAGTTCAAAAGCCAGTATTCATGAAGGTATGGGTATTAGTGCACCTATTAGTGATGGCATTAGTGTACATGGCATGGGTGACATGCACATCAGTGGCACCATTAATACTGAACGATATATACATGTTGTGGCAACATATGCTGCCATCCAGACGACGTCTTTTTCAGGGAAGGCCTTGATTATTTCAGCATGACAATGTAAAACCACATTCTACATGTGTTGCAACAGTATTGCTCTGTATTAAAAGAGTTTGGGTGCTAAACTCGTCTGCCTGCAGTCCAGACCTGTCAACACTGAAAACATTTGGAGGGTTATGAAATGAAAAATATGACAAATGAGCCCCTAACCTGTTGAGCAGTATCAGACTGCTGTATCAGACAAGAATGGCAAAATATTTCACTTTCAAAACTACAGCAGTGTCTCCTCAGTTCACAAAGGATTACAGAGTGTTGTTAAAAGAAGAGGTGATGAAACACAGTGGTAATCATGTCCCCATCTCAACTTTTTTGGAACGTGTGGCTGGCATCAAATTCAAAATGGGCTTATAATTTTCAAAAAACAATAAAATTTCTCAGTTCCAACATTTGATATGTTGTCTTTGTAGTATTTTCCTTCAAAAATATGATTTACATGATTTGCATATCATTGCATTATATTTGTATTTACATTCTGCACAGTGTCCCAACGTTTTTGGAAATGAGGTTGTAATTTAATTATGACATTATCTATATTTCACCAGTTGTATTTTCCTGCTGTTCATTCTTAAATAGTTTGAGTTTTGCAAACATTGAATTTTGAAAAAAATGTTTAAAAAAAATATATATATATTTTCATGTCTCTTATGTGGCACTACTATTTTGCGGTAGCATTTTGGCCATTCACAAACTTCATAAAAGCTTTTTTTTTTTGTTGCATTGGTGACACTTAAAAGGGAATTCTACTGATTTTTGAACATTTATCCATAATTCAGTGGTTGTGATGCAAACATTCAGAGTGGTTTGGTGTGAAATGGTTCAGATTTCTTTACAGTGGTGGTGATAGGAACCAGGGGTCGCCATGACTACAACATAAATATAGACATTTTATTTACTATCCAAAACCACCAGTGAACCTACACGAGTGTTCTGAGTTTTATTTATATGGAATGATGATGATGGGGATTTTTTTTTTTTTTTTTATTTGGGTCCATTTTGCTTCAAAACATCCTCCATGTACCTCTCCAGCATTAAATGCCTTAAAAAATACATTTTGGGCCAAAATCTTCTTAAAACTATCATAAAACAGTGTCTTAAACGTCACAGTCAGTGAATTCATAACCATTTCATATAATAACTTGCTGTGAGGGAGCTTTTAGAGGTGGATGTCTGGTTCCTATCACCACCAGGGTGAACAATTCTGACTCTCTAGAACTGAGCATTTCACACCAAACCACCTTTAATGCTAACCTCATTTATTCAAATGGGCATTTTAGCCGATGGTGTAAAACCTGATGCCAGTGTTACCTGTGAGGATGACCAACGTCTGAGACGTGTGACGACAGAGAAAGAGCAGTTACAGTCCAATCCAGAATCAGTTTGACCAGCTACGTGCACAGATGCAAAGCTGCGATGAAGACCTGCAAAGAAAAACACAGAGTAGTATGTTAAAGAGACCTCAGAGAACGCAGAACAAAAAGCATTCAAATCAACATTACTTAACATTTAATGCATAGAACTACACTCTTAAAAAGATTGTTCTTCAAGGGTTCTTAAGTGAAGAAAATGGTTTTATATAGAACTTTGAACACTCAAAGAACCCTTTGCATGATTAAAGCGTTCTTCAGATTGATGAAGAATGTGCTGTATATGGTTCTATATAGCATCAAAAAGGGTTCTGCTATTGTTACAATGTGAAGCCATATACAGTCTATACAGAACCATCTACAACACATTCTCCATCAATCTTTGGAACTATTTCACCATGCAAAGAACCATTTAATCATGCAAAGGGTTCTTTGAGTGTTGAAGGTTCTATATACAAACATTTTCTTTACTAAAGAACACTTGAAAATCTTTTTTAATTGTGTAGGATACCTTCACCTAGTCCGGAAAAGGGTGGCATGCCCACTCCAGGTAAGGGCAAAGGACCTGCTTCAAGTGGAGGAGTTTAAGTATCTCGGGGTCTTGTTCATGAGTGATGGGAAGAGGGATGGTGAGATCGGCCGCAGGCTGGGACAGGCGGCAGCAGTAATGCGGTCACTGTACTGGACTGTAGTGGTGAAGAGGGAGCTGAGCCATAAGGCGAAGCTCTCTGTTTACTGGTTGGTCTATATCCGGACCCTCACCTATGGTCATAAGCTTTGGGTAATGACCGAAAGAATGAGATCGCGAATACAAGCGGCGGAAATGAGCTTTCTTCACAGGGGGGTGGGTGAGGACCTCGGTCATCCGGCAGGAGCTTGGAGTAGAGCCGCTACTCCTCAACATTGAGAGGAGCCAGTTGAGGTGGTTCGGGCATCTGATCCGGATGCCCCCTGGACGCCTCCCAGTAGGGTTGTACCAGGCACGGCCTACTGAGACAAGAACCCGGGGTCGTCCCAGGACCCGCTGGAGAGATTATATCTCCAAGTTAGCCTGGGGGTGGCTTGGGGTCCCCAGGAATGAGCTGGAGGATGTTGCGAATCATCTGGGATTCTCTGCTCTCACAACTGCTGCCGCGACCCTATCTGGACTAAGCGGTTAATGATGATGATGATGATGACCTTCACTTCTGAAGTGTGCTTAGAATAATGTGTAGGGCAAAATAATGGATATACGCTCGCATTCATAATCGCTGTTTTCACTAATCAAAAAATATTGCTGTTGTAAAATGATTATATAATGGGGCTAATACTACTGGTACTCAGATTTCAACTACTTTATAGAAAGCTGTGAAAATGAAGAAATGTTGAGTCCAGAATGATGAACCGAGCTGCAGATGATTCTAAAATGACTGAGAAAGCTGTAGAACACTGAGAATGACGTTCTAAGATAGCGTCTAGCTTATAATATTGGCAAATGTATGTGGACACCTGACTATCACAACTATAGGACATCCCATTCCAAAAGCATGGCCATTAATATGGAGTTGCCACCCTTTGCAGCTACAACATTCTCCACTCTTCTTTCCACAAGATTTTGGAGTGTGTCACTGGGAATTTGTGCCCATTCAGTCAAAAGAGCATTTGTGAGGTCAGACACAGATGTTGGACGAGAGAGCCTGGCTCACAATTGACGTTCCAGGTCATCCCAAAAGTGTTCAGTGGGGTTGAGGTCAGGACTCTATGCAGGTCACTGGAGCTTCTTCACACCAAACTCATCAAACTCTGTCTTTATGAGCTCTCTTTGTGCACAGGGGCTCAGTCATGCTGAACAGGAAAGGATCTTCCCCAAACTCCTGACACAAAGTTGGAAGCACATAATTATATACAATGTCTTTGTTTGCTGTAGCATCAACATCACCCTTCATTGGAACTAAGGGGACCAAACCCTGAAAAACCACCAAACTTTACTGTTGGCACTGTGCATTCCAGTAGGATTTGTTCTCCTGTCATCCGCCAAACCCAGATTCGACCATCAGACTGCAAGAGAGTAAAGCATGATTCATCACTCCAGAGAACATTTTCCTAGCCAACGCTTGGCATTGCATATGGTGATCTTAGGCTTGTGTGCAGCTGCTCAACCATAGAAAAACCCTTTTTATGATGCTCCTGATGCACAGTTCTTCTGCTAATGTTGTTTCAAAAGGCAGTTTGGAACTTACGTGCTATGAGCTTTAACACTTTGCGACCCCGCTCTGTGAGTTTGAGTGCTCTAATGCTTCGTGGCTGAGCTGTTGTTGCTTATAGATGCTTCATATTAATAGCATTTGTAGTTGACTGGAGAAGATCTATCAGGGCAGAAATTTCACGAACTGTCTTGTGGCAAAGGAGGCATAGTGCTGCATTTGAATTCACTAAGCTGTGATCCATTCTACTGCCAATGTTTGTCTATGGAGATTGCAAGGCTATATGCTTGATTGCATACACCTGTTAGTGATGTATGTGGCTGAAACATTAACTTTTATAACTTAATAACTCAAAATTAGGAGAGTTGTCTGCCTGCTTTTGGTTTCACACCTCAGTGGTCTTATAAGGCCACCACACACTGGATGTGCAATGTCCAGAAATTCGAAACCACTGTTTTTGGTGAAGTTTCCATTGATGTGTGTGGCCACTTGAGGACTTGGTAGGTGGTAGGTGATGGGTGGTTTGAAATTTACACCAAGAACTGTAGACAAGTGCTAACCGTTTGTTACCTCAGGTAACATTAGTAGCCTAGTCATTGTTTTTCACCTAATATCTTGTATCTGGAAAACAGCAAGTTATGATGATCAGTTAGCTGATACCAAATGTAACCATTTCATCAAATTATTTTGAATGTTTTATTCAATTAAATTTACACGAGTGGAGTGAAAAATGAGCTTATGTTTGACCAACTACTTTTGGTGGCAGATTTGAATCAGTTAAAGGAGTCTTGTTGTTTATTAAATAGCAATGATGTGAAGATGATGGAGTCTCCGCTGATACCATCTTCCTTTTATAAGATGTTTATTACAAAGTAAAACAGTATCATATCAAGCACCATAAAGTACCTGAGAGGGGATCCATGCCAATTCTAAAGTGTCCCCTTCCGAACAGTATAGCCTACTGCTTTATATAGGGTGACTGCTTTCGACAAAGGGAGCAGAACATATGGTCCTTCTTAAAATAGTCTCATTCTTCTAGAACTAAAAGAGGAAGGGAACCTTGACCCTTGGACCTGTGGACCAGGGGCCCCCTAACTTAAACATTCCAAACCTACAAAGTCAGATAACACATGAAGCTCGGATACTACACCTTCTTCTATAAAGCTACTCTTTTAAAAATACTTCGGGGGGACAAAGAGCTGTTACCACATTCAGGAGAGTCTTTGTACTTGCAGTACAAAAGACCTGCCCAGATGGATGGACAAGGAGAGGCACCAGTATGTACTACATCGGCACAGGAGAGAAGAACTGGCACCAAAGCAGACAGGACTGCAGAGAGAGAGGGTCAGACTTGGTGATCATCAACAGCCGTGAGGAACAGGTGAGCACATATATTGGTCACTCAGTACAGTGGTTTTTCAAATCAGTCCTCAGGAACCCCCAGATGTTCCATGTTTTAGGTCTGTCTCCCTGAGTAAGGTGTCTAAGGATCCCTGAAGACTAATTTGAGAACCACTGACATACTGACATCGCTTCACTGCCTTTTGGCTAAGATCAAGTGTAGTATCTGTTCTTATCAGTTTAGTATCTGATACGTCCTCTATATGAGGACTACATATTAAGTTGATTTTTAGAACAAGGGGACGGAAGAGGGGCTTGCTCTGTTTGCTCCATGCATCGACCTGGTATTGCAGTACCTCCTTTTTGCTAAATTTCCTTCAGGATCAATAAACTATCTATCTATCTCTATCTATCTATCTATCTATCTATCTACTACAAACCCAAATCCCAAAAAGTTGGGACAGTTGGTAAAATGCAAATAAAAACAGAAAGCAGTGATTTATAAAAAAAAATAATTTGATACTTATTTGAACAAAAACAGTACAAAAACTAGATATATACTTATTTTGAAATCAATGCCTACAACATGTTCCAAAATAGGCAACTTAAGACTAGAAACACTGAAGTGTTGAATCATGCTTGAATGTAAAAGGAGCTTCCAGAAAAGGCTGAGTCCTTTATGAGCGAGGATGACTTGAAGCTCGTCACTGCGTCAGCAACAAATCCAACAGTTTCAAAATAACATACCACAACGCTTTTAGGTATTTCCTCCTCTGTAGTGCATAATATCATCATAAGGAAGGAATCATCCAATCCGATATTCCTTCAATATCATTCAAGGAATCCAAAAAAATCTGTGCATGAAGGGCAAGGCAAAACATGCTTTTGTGATGAATATCACCACACGGGCTGGGGAATACTTTGAAAAACCTTTGACAATAAATACTGTGCATTGCTGTATCCACAAATGCAGGTTAAGTGCAAGTTAACCCTAACCCCAGCACATGCTGTTGTAACACGTGCAGAATGTGGTTTGACAACACCAAACCACATTCTTCACGTGTTACAACCGCAGGTCTTCGTAATCAGAGAGTGTGAGTGCTACACTGGCCTGTCCGTCTTCTGTCAAAATTGTGTGGGATATTATTAAGCTCAAAATACGACAGTGAAGACCCCAAATGCACAGCCGAAAACTTGAATAACCCAAAGAATGGCAAAGAATTCTGCATTTAAAATTTAATCAATTTGTGTCTTCAGTGCCGAAACGATTGTGTTGTTAATATTTACAAAAAATAGTGAAGCTATTTACATTGTGCTTGTATTTTGTATTGTTAAGCACTAATAACTGTCCTTATTCAGGAAAAAGATAAGACCCTTTTAAGAAAATCTAGGGTCAAAAAGGCCTCTAAAACGTGTTTTTGTTGTAAAGTCAACATAAATTCATGTGGCTGATTTCCCAGACATGGATGAAGCCTAGTCTTGGACTAAGTTGCAGTGGCAGTGGTAGATTTCCATTTGAAATGGAGTTACGGGATACCGGAAATTTGGGGGGGCAGAAACCCCTCCACCTTCCAGTGTAATGCCCGATAAATTCCCTGCTTGACCTTCTATTTCCCCCTACAACCATCCCAACTCCTCCCTGTTTCTCACTCCTAAGTCAGTCTATCACATTTTTGGAGGGGTCAGGCCTTCTAGCTCTGGGCAGAAGCCACCCAGAACTCCAGTCTAATTTCTCAGAGTTCTCTCCCCTCCCTCAATCAGTCTCCTCTCACACTGCCACCATATGCTCAAGGCACAATCCTACTCGCAGATTTCTTTTTATTCTAAGCTTAGGCTTGATTTGGGTCTGGGAAACTGGCCCACAGTGTACCAGCAATATTAATGCAGAAACCACTGAAGTGTTTCATTTTTTGTTTCTGTGCAGAATAAAAATAATTGAAATAGTATACAGTAAATGTCATATGCTATCCAGTTGTTTTTAAACTGGTCTAGAGGTCCACACACGTTCCGCAACATTCCTGAGTGTAACGTTCTTTGTGTTTCAGAGATTCATACAAGAGCTGAACTTGCAGGTGTGGATTGGGCTGAGTGAGAGTCAATCCACATGGACCTGGGTGGATGGGAGCTCACCATCATCCGAGTAAGGTGGTGCTGACTGTGTACGGGCTCTGGCTTGACTCCAGTCAGCTCAGAATAAATCAGGGCATGAATTTAGAAATGCAAGTGCAATCAGATGTCTGCACGGGTATGAAATTGAAGCCTGTACATGACTCGTACCCACGACTTTGAAACCCAGCCCAGCTGGGCCTGACTGGTACTGCTAAATTTAAAACCTGTGCCTGCTGAAAGAGATGCATTATTATTTTAGCTTATTATCTTAAGCTCTTTTACAGAGCTTTACTCTGTTACTAAGTGCTTGAGTTGACCCAAATCGACCCAAATCCATCCCAAAACCCAACATTTTGTTGAGTTCTGTCAGGTTCAGGCCAGGTAGCAGGCCTCCATATGATTAATAATGTATCCAGTCAACCAAGACATGTTTGGTGTCTGAAGTTTGCTTCTTTAGTTTTGCTATGACCTAGAAATACCTTAGCAACCACCTGGGAAAACATAGCAATGACGTAGAAATACTTTAGCAACCACCTGCGATAACATAACAATGACATTGAAATACCTTAGCAACCACCTGGGATAACAGGTATGACACAGAAATACCTTAGCAACCACCTGCGATAACATAGCAATGACCTTGAAATACATTAGTAACCACCTGGGATAACAGCTATGACCTAGAAATACCTTAGCAACCACCTGTGATAACTTAGCAATGACCTTGAAATACTTTAGCAACCACCTGGGAAAACATAGCAATGATCTTGAAATACATTAGTAACCACCTGGGACAACAGCTATGACCTAGGTAACATAGCAATGGCCAAGCAATATCTTAGCAACCACCTAGGAAAATATAGCAACAGCCTAGTAACACCTTAGCAACCAATTCCATAAAATTCCATAGTAATGGCCTAGCAACATCTAAGCAACCCACTGGGATAACACAGAAGTAGCCTTTTAACACCTTAATAACCACCTGGGAGGACATTGCGATAACATAGCAATGACCTTGAAATACAACACCTGGGTAAATATAGCAACTGCCTGGCAACACCTTAGCTACCACCTGGGGTAACAGCTATGACCTAGATAACATAGCATTTTTTTTCTCAAGGCCTTTGCTGATGAAATGTGTTGTCTAGTCTACAATATTGAATTAAGACTAACATAATAAACTAAGCATTCAAATTATCTGGGCCAGCCATAGTATACAATAGTGTGTTGTGCCATGAGATAAGATTGTCTGGAACTTTTTTCTTAAGCTTTTGTTTTGTTGTATCAGTGAGCCAAAAAAAAATTTGACAAAAATGATCTAAAAACTATCTAAAGAATTATTTAAAAAAAGGTGAGGTAAATTCTAAGTACAGCGTGAAGATGGTTTTCATAAGACAGAACCTAGTGTTTTATTCTCTCTATTGAAACTCTAGGTACTGGATAAATGGAGAACCTAATGAATATCGAACTGGAGAGGACTGCGCAGAGAGCAAGCCAAACTACGAACCTCCGAACACCTGGAATGACGAGAGGTGCAGCACTGTTCTGAACTGGGTCTGTGAAAGAGAGGCCTGTTAAAAACAACATGTGTGATATATTATTATCAACCGCCATGACTTTCAGTTGGTGTTGAGTAGAGCTGCTGCAATTTACTGACATTATTGGCTATGTCGACTCTGAAAACGGCCCTGGACAAATTATGTTTTGTTGATTTTCTAAGTGTAAATAAGTTTAACACATTGTGTACAGAAAGCACACTTAAATATGGCATTTTTCTCTGCAAAATTTAGCGCAAAACTTTTGTGTATATGCTGAATTTGACATACTAGAAAAAATAAAACCTAAAATATAAAATGTGCCATAGCTTTTGCACAGGGGACATTTCATTTTTTTCCCCATATGTTGAATTTGGCAAATAAACAGTGACGGCATTAAAACGTGAAAATAAAGTCTTTTAACTTTTTTTTCCTTCCCCAATTTTCTCCCCAATTTAGTCGTATCCAATTCCACCCACTAAATAAGACTCCCTGATCACAGAATTCCACCAGCGCTAGGTGGGCGAAGGCTAGTATAGGCTTCCTCTGAGACCTGTGAAGTGCCACCGCACCTTTTCGAAATGCCGCAACATCATTGGACAGCCAAATGCGCTGGGAGGAAAGCACCAACCGCCAGATCTGTTGCATCATCTAACAGACGTCTGCGCGGACTAGTATTGCGCTGAGTGATGAGGGGAGACAAGGGGCCATCCTACCCACCCAGGGGGCCAATTGTGCTCTCTTGGACTCCCGACCACAGACGGCTGTAGCATCACCAGGAATCGAACTTGGAATCTCCTGATGATATGGCCAACATTAAGATGGTTGCACTACGTGGGAACCCCCAATGTTAACTTATTTTAACTTACAGAATAACCAAACATGGAATTTGACCAAAGATGCTCAATAGTTGGCCAATTCAGATTTTTTATATTGTTTGTTTTATGTGCCATCAACACTTCTGAGAAGATTAAGAAGCCGTGTAAGAAGTATTTAGTGAGAGGTCTTAACTCCTAATTACAAACATCATAAAAGTACCAATTACTGTTATTTTTATGCACTTTAAGGCTGTCAGAAACTTTTTCTATAGAGGCTCATGAAACCAAACAAATATCCATGTAACTCCTTCAAAAGCTCCTTATAGTGATGCAGGTTTGTTGTGTAAAGCACTTTTATGTTGTGAGCAGTTGTGAGCGTCATAAAGTCTGACTGATTTATCAAACTCAGCAGCTGAGCTAAGAAGCCAACTTAGCTAAGTAATCTTAACGTTTTTCTGCAACATCATTTATGGTTAGACATCAGAATAGAGAACTTCAGGCCTCACACGGTCCTCAGGAATGTTTCCACCATCTCTTTGGCCTAATAATTTGGACTAATTTACTACCACCGCGGTTCTGACTGCAGGATTGTTTTGAGGAGTCCTGTTGAAGTTCTCTGAAGGAACGTTAGAGATGAGATATGGTAATCATAATTTTATAAATGGTCAATTTCACGAGTAAATTGTCTACGCCTGCAGCTGAAAATCCTGTAGCTGTCATTCCCTCCTCAGAAAATGTAGTAACAGTAACCAAGAGCGAGTGAAGGATTGAACCTTTATGAAAAGCAACTTTTGCATGGCTTGTTTAATAATGAGACCATGCCATAAACATTGAAAGAACTCGAGTATGCGGTTAATTATTTGAAGTGGCAGAGAAAATGTATAAGCTAACAGTTCTATGAAACAGCACTTTTATGGTTAAACAGCACTTTGAACTATTACGGTGTTGTTCATATCCTCGAGTAAGAATATTACACGTTGCCACCCCGACACACAAGAGCCAGAATGTGAGCTCATTGCCAAGGACATGTGGTAAAAGAAGTGGCTGAGAAGGCAGATGCAGTGTGGCTTTGGAGCCAACTAGGCTAGTAGTAGTAGTACAGGGAGATTCATTATTCATTCTGTAATAACTCTCTCTAGGACGAAGCAATCTGAACGAAACAATGTGCAATGTGCTTCTCAGTATATGGAGCTTCGAACAAGCCAGGATGCCCCTGTGTCAGGGCGATGAGGTAGGCGCCGGACGGTCGTCGCAACGTTTAACCTCTGTTTGCAACTTCTGGGTGAATACCCCTGCACCCCATCATGTGTCTGGCAGGAAACGGAGATCACTTCCAGCATCGCATGTAATGCAATCGATTACACATATGTCAAGGTATGTAGCGAATTTTTTGGTTCACATTGCTTCACCCTAATGGGACGGTAGTTGCAACAGAATATTTGGGACCCCTTTTTCCAGTGAATCTCCCTGTAGCAGTTGTAGTAGTAGTAGTAGTAGTAGTAGTAGTAGTAGTAGTAGTAGTAGTAGCAGCAGTAGTAGTAGAATTTGCAGTATTAGCAGCAGTAGTAGTATTAGTAGCAGTAGCAGCAGTAGTAGTAGTTGCAGTATTAGCAGCAATAGTAGTAGAAGCTGTAGTAGTAGCAGTAGTAATAGCAGTAATAGCAGTAGTAGTAGCAGTTGTAGCAGCAGTAGTAGTAGAAGCTGTAGTAGCAGCAGTAGTAGCAGCAGTAGTAATAGCAGTATTAGCAGTAGTAGTAGCAGTTGTAGCAGCAGTAGTAGTAGTGGTAATAGTAGCAGCTGTAGTAGCCATAGTAGAAGTAGTACCAGTAGTATCCCTAGGGGCAGTTGTAGGAGCAGTTGCAGCATTAGTAGTAGAAGCTGTAGTAGCAGCAGTAGTAGTAGCAGTAGTAGTGGTAGTAGTAGAAGCTGTAGTAGCAGCAGTAGTAGTAGCAGCAGCAGTAGTAGTAGTAGTAGCCATAGTAGAAGTAGTACCAGTAGTATCCATAGGAGCAGTAGTTGTAGCAGCAGCAGCAGCAGTAGTAGTAGTGGTAGTAGCAGCAGCAGCAGTAGCAGTAGCAGTAGCAGTAGTTGTAGTGCTCTTTCGTGGTCTTTTCAGAAGGTGTTGATTGGTTTTGCAGCTACTGTGAAGGTCTTGACTTCAAATTTAGTCAACTCCTGGCTGGCTCGCCAAATAATATATTCTTTGAATTTAGTTACTTGAAATAAACTGACAGAAACTGCATGCTTGAGAGGTGAATTTATATCTTACATTAAAGATAACTTTTTACAAAGATGATAACGGGTTGACCGTTTCCTTTCTTCTCCATACTCTCCTCTTTGCTCTGAGCAGAGAATACAGATTAGCACATTATTGCTTACAAAGACCATTTCAGGAAAAACAGCAAAAGAAAGAAATCATTCAGAGATAAATGACATGCTTCTGAGGCATTAAAACTGTTCTTCTTCTTAAAACTAACTATAGTAAAAAGTATAGAATATTAGATAAGGTTTCCATTTTTAAGCATCATTTACATGTAGATAATATAGATACAGGCAAGTTGTTGACAAAGACTGGACCCGTACTGTGATTTGCAAACCAATACGTCAAAGAAAGCCAAAGTAGCGGCAATGGAAAGCATTCATCCAAGTGCCGAAAGGCTCCTAACCCTCATCTTCAGGGAAATAAAGAGGGAGAAACTGCAAAGGCACAGAATGCTGAGCACCAGAAATCTGGGAATGTACATTACCTATGCAGCCACACTGGTCATCAGTGAAAGAATCACAGTTGTAAACAATGTTTACATGCAGCAATTGCAAAAGGAAAGACAGGACAGCTGCTAGATGGGCCATAGGCTGACCTACAGATGGACTTCTCCCACCAAAAAAGGGGGGGTTACAGATACATTTTGATAAAATTTGTGGATATTTTCACATGATGGCAGAATTTTGCAGCATATGCAGGCAGTACAGGAGAGTGTTTGTTTCCTGTGTGAGGAAATATTGTGTAGGTGTCATTTTGTATATGTGCAGAAAGTGACACTCGTTATCTGATCTGTCTTAGATTCTGCAGAAATGTGGTGAGCTATTGCGCAAGAGTGGAACAGTTTGAACTCACTCAGAGCATCACGAGCAGTGACTTGGGTTAAACTTGGGTTCAACGGAAGAGGGAGATTCTTGGGTGAATATATTGAAAATAATTCATTGTTTATTCTGGTTTTGTTACCTTTCACTTTTGGACTTGTTAAAAGTTGTATAGTGATTATTTAACCTTTGTTAACCTCCTCAGCTCCCCTCATGACTCCAACAGTGAATGGAGTAAATCATGGTCTTCTTTGGTTACATTTACAGCATTTGGCAGACACTTTTATTCAGAGCGACTTACAATTTGATCATGTTCTGCACAGGTAGGTGAAGGTAGTGTTAGGAGTCTTGCCCAAAGACTCTTGCGCTATGTTTACACAGCAGGTAAAAGTGGCCCAAATCTGATCTTTTTCTCCGTATGTGACACAGATGTGCGTCTATGTGTCAGTGTGAACAGATAAACACACTGAATCTGGCATTTTCAATTCCGATTTGAGACGCTTTCGTATGCGGTACTGAAATCTGATACGTATCCGATGTGCAGCAATGTGACTCAGTCTGAACAGCCAGATCGGAATTCATGGTTAAGTTTAGGGTTAGGACTAGGGCCAGGATGAGGGTTAAGTTTTGGGTTGAGGTTGAGGTTAAAGTTTGGGTTAGGATTAGGGCCAGAGTAAGGGTTAGGTTTTGGGTTGAGGTTAAGTTTAGGGTTAGGACTAGGGCCAGGTTGAGGGTTAAGTTTTGGGTTGAGGTTGAGGTTAAGGTTTGGGTTAGGATTAAGGCCAGGGTTAGGGTTAGGTTTTGGGTTAAGGTTAATGTTAGGGTTATAATTAGGGCCAGGGTGAGGGTTAGGTTTTGGGTTGAGGTTAAGGTTAGGATTAGGGTCAGGGTTAAGGTTAGGTTTTTTGTAACATTGGTAAGGTTAGATTTTATGTAATTGAAGTAACATTAACAAAACATCTACTTATTGTAGATGATGTATCAACAGAACATCTGCAAGATATTTACTTCAGTGTATTCAGATGCTTCACTACTGCTACTTCACTGATATGTTGTTGTGTTACTGATAATCTGTTAAGAGTTTATTAATCATCTACAAAGGATCACTCCAAATAAAGTGTTACCAGGCGTTTTTGTAAGCATCAGTTTGTGGTGGATGGCTCAGTACACTCACGTTAGCTTAGGCTTGCAGGCTACAGCTTAAAGCACTACAGAACAGGTTAGATTTCAGCTTTCTGTCACTCCAACACGGATCACTTGACTTTGCTCTCGCTGTTATAAGTTTGTATCGTCTATACTTGTGATAGCAGAGCACCAGTTAGTCAGTTAATCTCTCCTCAACTCCATGTTTGTCCAACTCTCAATTTAAAAATGGCAATGAAGAAGGAGAAGCCAGAAATATCTAGGAGGAAATGCGATGCTACCAAGCGGACCAATCACTGTTGATGTGGTCTGTGTCACCACAAGTTGTAGTTACGTTTCTAGGGAGGTGTGCGTCCGGCTATGATGCACGACAGTAGGTCCTACTGAAAAGTAAACTAGAACTTGATCCCTGAATAGTCTAAGATTACAGATTACTTAAACACAAATACAAGAGAAGTACAAAATAAACAAGTGCAATTTACCATTTGATTTATTTTTATTTGAGAGCTCAGTAGTAAAAATAAAGCATGCTTAAGTACTCGTTAAGACATGAAATTAAGAACATTGAAATAAACTGAAAAATAATCCATTTAATCAAATCCAATATCAGAAAACTGAGCACAAAAAACGATATCACTGTTGTTGGAACAAAACCTTGTATCTCCAAAAGGGTAACTTTACAGAAGAAGGAAAAAACCTACTTTACTTTAAATGCAAGTCAATGGAACCAGACATTTTTCCTAGTAGTTTTGGGCTGTTTTTTTTTTTTTTTTTTTGGTCCATTAATCATGAAATTTGCACACAATGTAAAGAGCAACAGGCATTTTCAAATTATGTCAAAAACTGAAAAACAATTGGAAACATTTAATCCCTATAGGTTTCTCATTAGTGTCAAGTGAAGTTTATTATTTTAGAGTTTAAAAAGCAATGGGTTAATATGCACCACAAATTAAATACCCATCCAAGATATTTTGATTGCAAAAATGTTGAAAACTCTTCAGTACAAGAGTTTGTTTAAAACATTCCCAGTTTGTATGTTTTAGCAACCAAAAAGCCAAGAAATGATCTTTACGTTAGAGTAGAATATGGAACTCATGTTGAAGTATTATTAAACTCTAAGCTCTTATGAGCAACAAACTCCAAAAGTCACTTGACACTGCTAAGAACTGACAGGAATCAAATGTTGCTAATTATTAAATAAAACTTAAATACGTCATACCAAATGTGATATATAGCGATATCATTTCTCATGTACGCTGGATAATTGTAAAAAGCCAAGGCATTTAAGAAAGAAATCATTATGTTTCATTGAATACAGCAAAGCTTTTGACTATATCAGCAACATGAAATTACGGAATGTCCTCAGGAAAATGGGAATACGACAGCATTTCTTTGTTCTACACTGATCAACAAGCCACAGTCACTGTAGATATTAGACAGACTGGTTACACATCAGCAAAGGAGTAGGACAAGCCTGCCCCCTATCCCCTTACCTATTCAACCTGTATGCTAAATATGTATTGAGAGAAGCAGAACTGGGGGAAGAAGATTTGTGGACGAATCATCAATGCCTTCGATATGGAGATAATACAACACTCATAGCCAAAAATCAGGAAGACCTGAAGGCTCTTATAAGGAAAGCTAAAGAACAAAGTGAAAATATGGGAGCTCAGTAAGAAGAAAACAAAGATAATGATAACAGGAAAAATGGCTAACTTTAAAATGGATGGTAAAGATGCAGAAGTGGTGGACAGCTTTTGCTTACTTGAATCAATTATTAACAACAAAGGATTGACACTTGGCAGAACAAGGATGAAAGAACTTGAAAAGATGCTAAAATGTAATGGTTTGTTGTTCAGGCTGTGATCTTTTTATGCATATGAAATCTGGACAATAAAAAAGTTGGACAATAAAAAAGTTGGACATGAAAAATATTGATGCCTTTGAACTTGATGTTGGTGAAGATTTCACAAAGTACCTTGGACAAATGTCCACATAAGCCCACATAACCAAACGTCCACATAAGTCCAGATAACCAAACTAAAGCTTGCGGTTTTGGACATATTGTGAGAAGAACCAGTTCACTAAAAAAGACAGTGATCCTCTGAACAGTTGAAGGCAAAATAGGAACACATCAGATGCATAATTATCATTGATATTTTTGTATATACAGATAATATGTGGGTCACTAATAACAGCCATAATTACCAGCCATCTGCCCTTTTAAGGATGAAAAAGAAGCAGATTCTCTCTTTTTCACAAATCACACTCACTATAAACCTAATTCCTATCCTGTTCCTCCTCTTTCTCCTGTTCCTCGTCTGTGGGCAGCTTTTCTCCAGATTATCTCCGCACTTTCTGCTGCTATTCCACACTGAGCTACAGAGAGACCAGCTGGATGCTCTCATTTGCTGCCCTTTCCTGGCCTGTAGACACCAATGCATCACAGTAATGAACAGAATTTCCTTGATAGTGTGATAGTTCAGTGGAAAATTTCCATTTATCTTAATCTTTTAATCTTTACCTTTATCTTACTTTTGCACTGGAGCTACAATGCTAATGTAGCTAACAAGCAATGGAAAATCATTAGCACAAGTAATTTGCATACTGCATCATGGAGTGGTTAAGTGATCTCTAACAGACTTTATTATGTGGTTTCTGACACTGCAAGGTACACAGTGATGTTGTGGCGATGGCTGCAGGAGGCACAGCCAACCTGGAGCTGGCAGGCTGAGAAGAGGCTTATGGGAGGCACAAGCCCCAGTTAAAAGAGGTACTATTTATGTTGTTTCTGTTGATGTTGGTTAGTTTATTTGTCTGTGTTTACTGGGTGGTGGAGACCTCCCCTGTGGGATCTGTGTTATGTATGTGCCTTTCTGTATGCCAAGTTTATGAAAAGGGCTATTCTATAAGTAGAATTATAGCTTTATTGTACTCTTCACTTCACTGTCGGTACCTTGGTGATCAGAAGTGGCAAACCGCTCTCCAGCGGCCAGGACAAGAAAGGCGCTACCACAAAACCCAAAACAAATGACGAAGTAGAAGAAGAAGAAAAAGAAGGGGAGAGACCAAGAAGAATGAAGCTGAAAGCTACGTTGTGAGGAATGGTGGAGCCCTGCAAAAAGAAGCTGCCATGCTGCGGTGGAGCCCTGCTAGAGCCTGCTAGAGCCACCACTCCTGCTGGAGTGTTTCCTGAATGTGTCTCTAGAAACTGAAGCAGCAGACACAGCTCACCAAACTAGTTGTTCTTCAAATGGCCATCACTGAGGCAATAATAACAGAGCTTGACCTCAGCGAGGAGACAGCAAAGCAAGCAACACCGTGCGATGCAGCTCGAGGCTGAAAAGCCGTGCAGCACGGCCCCTGAGTGAGCAGCTACATGGTGACTGGCATGCTGGTGATGCAGGAAAAGAGGACATCATGCCAAGCAATACTGCGAACCTAAGCTGGTGGAGAAACAGAAGCTGGCTGACAAGCCTGGCTGCCATTGCAGACTGTGGGTCCAGTGCAGCACAAAGAGCAGTTGTGTCACCACACGTATTGACATCCAGGCATGCTGGCACACATTGAGACAAGCACATCAGATGGCTGGGAGGCAACCACCATCCAGTGCAGGTCAGTTAGGGGGGAAGAGTGTGGCTCTCTGTGTCCTTGGGGTCTGAGCCGGGGTCACAAGTTTTAGCTCACATTCATACAGGAGGCATGCATACTCGTCTTGGATTTTCTGGCGCCGGCCAGGGCTGTGCGTGACTGCAGGGAGGAAATGCTGGACTGCACTGCAGCTGCAGCTAACAACATTGCTGAGGCAGAGAGTTGAGGCAGTGCATGCGAGCAACAGCCACACCAGCATCATGGGCATGATAGACAGCATACCAATGGACAGAATGCCCACAGAGCTGCAGTTTGGTGGCCTGCCAAGGTCAGAACAAGGCATCATGTCCAAAGTGGAGTACTTTGAGGGACTGCTGTGGTGAGGTCGCAGCCCAGAGAGAGGCCTGCATATGTGGCCAAGTAGAAGCGGATGGCCAGAGGCATTTGTGTGAAATAGGACAATGGATTTTCTGAATCCCAGGCTCTCGCATACCCCAGGGGATGTTGTTTGGACTGTGTTGGGAGGGGACAGCCAACCAGGAGCTGGCATGCTGGGAAGAGGCTCATGGGAAGCACTTGCACCAGTTAAAAGAGGTACTGTTTATGTTGTTTAGTTTAAGTTATGTGTGTGTATTTATTTGAATGTTCTGCATCGGGGGTGTGGATCTTTGTGTATGCATGGGAGGGTCATTGGCAGCGTAAAATGTATGGATGGTGATGACCTCCCCCACGAGTTCTGTGTTATGTATGAGCCTTTCTGCATTGTAACTATTTGACGGCTGAATTTTGTCCATGCTGTTGTTCGCTTTTATACGTAATAGTATGATATATATACACTGCTCAAAAAAATAAAGGGAACACTCAAATAACACATCCTAGATCTGAATGAATGAAATATTCTCATTGAATACTTTGTTCTGTACAAAGTTGAATGTGCTGACAACAAAATCACACAAAAATCATCAATGGAAATCAAATTTATTAACCAATGGAGGCCTGGATTTGGAGTCACACACAAAATTAAAGTGGAAAAACACACTACAGGCGGATCCGACTTTGATGTAATGTCCTTAAAACAAGTCAAAATGAGGCTCAGTATTGTGTGTGGCCTCCACGTGCCTGTATGACCTCCCTACAATGCCTGGGCATGCTCCTGATGAGGTGGCGGATGGTCTCCTGAGGGATCTCCTCCCAGACCTGGACTAAAGCATCCGCCAACTCCTGGACAGTCTGTGGTGCAACGTGACGTTGGTGGATGGAGCGAGACATGATGTCCCAGATGTGCTCAATCGGATTCAGGTCTGGGGAACGGGCGGGCCAGTCCATAGCTTCAATGCCTTCATCTTGCAGGAACTGCTGACACACTCCAGCCACATGAGGTCTAACATTGTCCTGCATTAGGAGGAACCCAGGGCCAACCGCACCAGTATATGGTCTCACAAGGGGTCTGAGGATCTCATCTCGGTACCTAATGGCAGTCAGGCTACCTCTGGCGAGCACATGGAGGGCTGTGCAGCCCTCCAAAGAAATGCCACCCCACACCATTACTGACCCACTGCCAAACCGGTCATGCTGAAGGATGTTGCAGGCAGCAGATCGCTCTCCACGGCCTCTCCAGACTCTGTCACGTCTGTCACATGTGCTCAGTGTGAACCTGCTTTCATCTGTGAAGAGCACAGGGCGCCAGTGGCGAATTTGCCAATCCTGGTGCTCTCTGGCAAATGCCAAGCGTCCTGCACGGTGTTGGGCTGTGAGCACAACCCCCATCTGTGGACGTCGGGCCCTCATACCATCCTCATGGAGTCGGTTTCTAACCGTTTGTGCAGACACATGCACATTTGTGGCCTGCTGGAGATCATTTTGCAGGGCTCTGGCAGTGCTCCTCCTGTTCCTCCTTGCACAAAGGCGGAGGTAGCGGTCCTGCTGCTGGGTTGTTGCCCTCCTATGGCCTCCTCCACGTCTCCTGGTGTACTGGCCTGTCTCCTGGTAGCGCCTCCAGGCTCTGGACACTACGCTGACAGACACAGCAAACCTTCTTGCCACAGCTCGCATTGATGTGCCATCCTGGATGAGCTGCACTACCTGAGCCACTTGTGTGGGTTGTAGAGTCCGTCTCATGCTACCGCGAGTGTGAAAGCACCACCAACATTCAAAAGTGACCAAAACATCAGCCAGAAAGCACAGGTACTGAGAAGTGGTCTGTGGTCCCCACCTGCAGAACCACTCCTTTATTGAGTGTGTCTTGCTAATCGCCAATGATTTCCAGCATGTGAAATTGATTGTCAATCAGTGTTGCTTCCTAAGTGGACAGTTTGATTTTACAGAAGTTTGATTTACTTGGAGTTATATTGTGTTGTTAAAGTGTTCCCTTTATTTTTTTGAGCAGTGTATATATATATATATATATATATATATATATATATATATATATATATACAATCAGAATATATATATATATATATATATATATATATATATATATATATATATATGTGTGTATATATATATATATATGTGTGTGTATATATATATATATATATATATGTAATCAGAATTTACAAAGCAAAGTCTATTTGAGATCAGTTAACATGTCATGATGTTGTCAAGACATTCGCATGTGATTTGCTGTAACGTTCCTGATTTAACCAAAGAGAACAATCTGATGACGCAAATATTCCATCTGGGCCGACCACAGAATTAATGACCAGTGCATTGCTGAAGTTGTTCAGTCCTGGTGATTCAGGCACTCACCTGTGTTTCTAATGAAGAAATGTCCACACTTCTTGAAGATCAGAAAGATGAAGGAGCAGACCACCAACATCAGAAATGGTACGAGCACCATTCTGGTGATGAATGGAGTCCATGAGAAATCTAAATCACACCCAATTACAAACAAACAGAGCAGAATTTTTGGCCTGGTAGATAAATTAACTACAACTCTGTTTAAATACATGATGACAGAATACAAGGCAAAGCAATAGCAATGCAGTATGTCTAAGGTGTAAAGCTTTACAGAGTGTGATACCGGCTAAGTATCTAAATCTGCAACAGGAAAAACATCTCTTAAAAAATGAAAACACATGAAATAGACATAAAGCTATAAATTTAGTAGTAGACCACCTGTGATGGTGAGGGACAGAGGCTCGCTCTCAGAGGAGAAATTATAGATGAAAGGCCCAGGAGACCAGCTATTAGAATGGCTTTGATTCTCCTCTTGAAACACTTCATTCTCAAAGATTACTTGGTTCCCATAGACACAGCTGTAGTTCCCCTGGTGGGAATCATCGGCAGCGGGAAAGAGGAAGGAGGCTGAGTGACTGACAGCTGCCTGGGAGTCACTTCTGTTGTTCCAGGGCAGTTTGAGGTGGAAGGATCCTCCTGGGTACTGCGGCTGAGTGGAGCAGGTGATGGTGAAGCTGTAGCCCCTGAACACCTCTGGCCCCTGGAGGCTCCTAGACACTCTTATGGGAGTAGAAACAGAGATGGTGGGATGTGCCAGGAACTCTGTGAATAAACAATAAGTTAGGCAAAAAAAAAGATTTTGAAAAGACCAAAAATATTGGTCAAAAACTGCAAATAGAGTGTGGAGTCTCCACCTACTGGCTCTTTTCTTTTATCACTGTTTTCACCTTATGTAATCAACATATGTATAAGTAGTCCCATTTATTGCCAATTTCATATGCTACTGAAAGTGCTTGACTTAAATATTGCTCATGAACATCTCAATCATTGTAATTACAAGAAGGAGCTCCAGAAACGAGTCCCTAAGTTTCTGAGCTCACTGACCTCTATCCTCTCATCTTTATGAATGGATTCAGTGGTCAGTGGTTGAGAATTCTTCATTTATCTAAGTGCAACTTACTTTTACAGTCACTTATTAAAGATTTGATTTGGCTACTGTGTTTGTAACTGCTGGGTACATTTTTGCCACGGCTGGAAATTTCAGGGAAACAAGGTCAGGCTAGCAACCGAGCTAAAGTTAATAGTGTATTTATCAAATAGGTAAGACTGCAAACTTTCCCTGTTTCCATCTACAAAGCATTTGAATGTAATGGCTTCAAAGGAAATGCAGAAGAATGTATCTTTATGGTCTATTTCAAAGCCACACTCTTCCACAAGGCTTTCTTGAATTACCTGAACAGATCACTCCAGCAAGATAGTTGATCTGCCGGATTCTTATAGGATGGCATTTCATTGTGTTTGTCGAACCGCAGGAAATCAGGACACCCACTTCAGGTTTATCTCTACCAGACTTTGTCTTTGTAGCTGCCAGAGCAAAGCCACAGTCTAGCTGTTTGCATACCACAGCAGCCATTTCTATTTCCCAGACATCTGCTGCCACTTTTCTCCACTGTCCATTATAAAACATCTCCACTGTCCCAGCACAGTGACTGTTCCCTTCCACCAGTCTCATTCCATCAGGTTCTGGAAAAAAACATCAATGCTCATGTATTCAGACATTTAAAAAAACTTAAAACATTCTGATTGAAAGTTGTGTGTGATTCCTACCTGAACAAGTGAGATGCACAGCTTTGCCAGGTGTGCAGTTCTGCTTCTTTCTGTCTGAGGTGCTACAGGTAAGGAGACGGTTCTCTATGCCTTTACACTGGAACTCTTTGGTTCCAAATGGATGTTTCCCTCCTCCTCCGAACAGAGGCTCCTGTAGAATTTGTGGAGTCCCACAGCTCAGCTCCCTACAGACTACCTCTGCATCCAGCCAGTCAAAGTCAGCCTCACATACTGTGGTCCAGGACTGATGGGCCTTCACGTCCACTCTCCCAGAGCAGCGTCCAGTCCCATCCACGAGCCTCACAGAGTCTGAGAGGACACAGGACAATGTGAGTGAGTGATAAAGCAATGGAATATAATGAAAGGTGTCAGTCCTATATTATCTTTTAGTACGCTAAAAAAAAAAAGTTCTTCAACTTAAGCAAGCTTTTTCCATGTACAGTTTTTAAGATGGCCACTGGTTGGTCAATAATAAGTGGCCCAAAAAACAAGTAACAGTCCACATCCACAAGAGGATGTCTGCATACAATCGTCTACCTTTCATGGTGTCTTCAGCACCTGTCATCTTTCAGCAAACCATGGAGCGCTTGTTGCAGGAAATTCACCAAATAACAGTGTACTTATATGACATCCTTGCCACAAGTGCAAAAGGAGAAGAGCATCTGAAAAATGCTACTGTGCTTACTAGGTGGAGGTTGGTCTGTGGTTAAAAAGAACTTTCAGGGTTATTGAATAAATGCAAAAGGGCCACTGAAGTCAAAGCAGTTGTGAAGGTTCCATCATAGTCTTATGTCGAAAAGACTGCATAAGTTTACCCAATTATTATAACCATTTTCTGCCATATATCTTAGCACTGTAAGTAGAGCAGAATAGAATTCAGAACCACTGGCCAACTGTGTTTTGCACACAGAGGAATTAGACCTCTGCATTTAACGCTTCCATACAGTGAAACACCCATATACATGCACTCTAGTGAAGACACACTAGGGGCAGTGAGCAGCCCTATCCACAGCTCCCAGGGAGCAGTTGGGGATTAGGTGCCTTGCTCAAGGACACTTCAGTCATGTCATGTCCTGTCAGCTCAGGGGATCAAACCGGTGACCTTCTGGTCACAAGGGTGGCTTCCTAACCTCCAGCCCATCACTGCACCTGTTGCTCTAAAAAGATTAAATTGAGCCTGGACCTTGAGTCAGGTAGATGCATTCAAAAGGTATAAAGAGTTTCTTTAATTAGCAAAATAGTTGGTCTATTACTCCACAGAAAAAGAGCTGACCTCCTGTGATGTCTCAATTAGGCGATAAGAAAAATGCAAGAAGGAACTGCTGAAATAAGAGTCTAAACGTTCCTGTTCATCTGTCACATCACCCTGCAGGCAGTGACGACACTTTTGCAGGCAGAAATGCTTTTGTCCAGAAAGCTAAAGCCAGGATTTTACATGCTCAAGCAATCCACCAGAAACAGACAGAGGATGAAGAGACATGCCTATCAAGAACAGGAACATCAGAGTGGAGCCAGTATCCACTGGACTGTGTAGAAGACTGGGAAGAGTGTCAGGAAGAGCCTAGAAATTTCCCCTACTAGGACTTGTTAAGGAACCTTAAGCAAAACACCCTTCTGCTGGTGTACTGCAAGAGACATAGAGTCTGAGGGTGAAGGTTTGCTTACTACTTCTATGGTGTAACATTTCCTAAACTAGCTGAAGGATTTTGTTGGATTGTGGTGAGATCATGCTTTGGGGTGGGCATGAATGTGCAGTTGATCTCACTGGAGTCAGGTAGTCTACCATGAACTCCCTACACTCTCAGGAAAAAGGGTACTAAACTCACTGGGACGGGATCCTCAAGGGTACATCTCAGTACCTTTAGTTAGCGAACATAATTATACCATATTTCATTGCAGTTCTGCTTTGTTTAGAGTGAAAACCTGCAGCCACACTGGCCCTTTGTGGATAAGATTGGACATCCCTGCCATCCACCCTGTCTTGACCTCAAGCTATTTAATTTACAAAAACAAAAAATAGATTGACAAATATGTGCATTTCCCCTAGGAAAAACTTGACAGCCTAAAGAGTGGGTGAATGTAATGTCACAGCTTTTACCTACAAATGTTACTCAGATCTCATTTTTCGTTTTTTAAAATACCTGAACAGACGACTCCAACAGGGAACCTGACCTTCGAGCTGTACAAAATTGTGCATTCTTTCACTGCAGACTCAGATCCAAAACACGCGATATGAAAACCCCATCTGGTCTCGTCTCCTCCAGATACACTCATTGTAGTTGCAATAGCAGAACCACAGTGCAGCTGTCTGCACACCACAGCAGCCTCTCTCATGGACCATCTGTCTGCAGTCACTCCCCTCCATTCTCCACTACGAAACATCTCCAGTGTCCCAGCACAGCGACCACTCCCATCCACCAGTCTCACATCATCAGGTCCTGGAGAGAGCGCAGAAAGCCCATCACTGTATTAGCAATACCTTTCCCAGAAGAAAAGCTCCTTAAATCAATAAATATTTGGACAGTATTTTAAATAATTTACCTTTTTTTAAGGTATTTTTCAAAGCAACATCGTGAGACCTTTAAATGAAGGATATTTTGTGCTCTTATTTAATACATTTGTAAGGAAGAAAATTATATTTTTACAGCGTTACTTTAATCTACATTTTCTCTATAAATTTTGAATTATTGGAATTCAATGTGCAGTGTGCATTTCATTGTTCTAGAGATTGTTCATCCTTTACCCTGACTGGTACATTTGCTTTTCATTAGTCAGACCCCCACAACTCTGTCAAATCATATCGAGGTCACATTTTAAAAGACTCTGTTTTGCCAGTCAAATGCAGGCAGTTACCTACAGATGGTGAAGTAACAGTATGGCCTGAGTTTGAGTAGGGAAAGTGAAGCTACCCCATGACAGGATGACCACAACGGCTGAAACTGTGGGCGATTCTGCAGAAGCAGATCAAACCCTGCTTGGGCTGGCTGCTTGCTTGATGCTGCACTGCAGCTGTGGGGCTGCCTGGGCTGGTAGTGTTCAGCAGCATGAGCAGCACTATGCCGCAGCTACAAGGCTTCTTGGGCCGGCTGCCTAAGCGACGGTACATTGCAGCTATGTTGCTGCCTGGGCCAGCTACTTGGGTGATACTGTATTGCAGCTATAAGGATGCCTGTACTGTTGGTCTGTTAAAGACGTACTTGTTTTCACTGTGTTATCGTTGTTCTGTTTAGACTTGAATGTTTACCTGTATTGTCCTTTTGTTTAATGTGGTGTTGTTTAATGTGTTGATGCTCTTTGATTGTAAAGCATCCTTGAGCATGGGAAAGGCGCTATATAAACAAAAGTGATGATGATGATGATGATAGTGTTCAGCTGCAGGAAAATGCTACCCCTTCATGGCTAAGGACATTTGCGGCATTCAAGGGTTCCTGGCAGGCCTTCTGTGTGATGGACCGTAGTTGCGATGTTTCCCCCGCAGCTCTTTCCGGGCTAGCTAAGTAACTCTATTCTAGCATTTCACATGACATGACATGGTCGCTACCATTTTAAGGAACAAATCAGGTAGTGACTGCGCTAGTGCAATGCTTTCAATTCGCTGTGATTCCCTGCAAGGCCCAACAGAGGCTGAGAATGACAAGAGACTAGAAAGACCTTTAAATCAGTGTTTCAGACTCGAGTCTTGAAGCCCCTGCACTGTATAGTTTAGTGTTTTTCTCTGCTTGACACAACTGCATTAGCAAAGTTCCAAAATTGTCTGTCGAACACAACGTCTTTTTCTGACCCACAACATTCAGTCTGATATTTAACGTTTATGTTTCCCCATTCACACCTCATTTAAATCTCCAGAACAGAGAGTAAAGTTATACCGGCTGTCTGCAGCTCCATTAGGGGGCGACTGTTCATCTCTCGGCTGTTAACATTAGCTAAAGTTATCTAAAGGCTAGCATTGTTCACATCTGTGTTAATTAGCTGATGTCGTTACCCTCCTATGATGATGGAGTTTTTCTTCTCTTTATGCAACACCATGGGGTCCTTTACCCACCCCGACATGAAAAGCCGGTGGGCTTCTGTGCTTTTAAATGCTTTGAGAGACTCTCCAGAATAGGGAGAGGGACTGAGTATGAGATAAATATGTAATTTTATGTCAGGAAAACACAAACTTGGTAGCTTAACGGCAGTTCAAGTGGGATCAGGAGTTCAGGGTGAACTGTATAAGGATCTCAGCCTGTTTTATCAACTTTGTCCAGGTAACATTTTCTCTCTTCCAAAGTAAGGTAAGTAATTTTAGCCATCTTTCACCTCAAGTTACGTTCGTGTGGAGCAGTGAAGCCAGAAATTTGGTCCCAAATATGGCGGCCACAACAGAAAAATCATGTGACTGTAACTCTAGGATACAGTGGTCAGTGAAGACCCCCTCCGCTAGCTGTGGAAATCATGGAGTTGTGTGTGTGTGTGTGTGTGTGTGTGTTATGTATTATTAATTATGTATTTTGATACTTTCTGACTGTAAAGCATCCTTGAACATGGGAAAAGCACTATATATATAAAAGTGTTGATGATGACCACAGAACAGGTCTCTCTGTCACTCCAACACCAACAATTATTATTTTTTTTATTCTTCTTTGTTCTCCAAAACTTGTGGATATTAAACTAGTCTTGAGGCGTATGAAACTGTTTTAGTCTCCTTGCTAAGCTAAATTTAGCCTGTCATGATACCAAGGACAGTATAATGGAACACAGTTAGCACAGTTAAATGCTCAACAAACAAAAAATGATTTACCTGATCAACACGTGTTTGGCCTGCTCACTAATCTCACGTTTCCCTCTGGTGCTACCAAAGTCAGTGTGTGAATCTGTAGTATCTAAGCTCCTTCTACTTGGTACTAGCACTGTTCTACCCACTATTTTGATAGATATGAAAGAATTTGACACTGTCATAATTTTAAATACCCTCATTATTTATTTTAGCTAACTGTTAACTACACAGTTCAAGCATCTCAACATTCAGTCAAGCGAGGTATGGCTAGATAATGTCTTACCTGAACAGGTGAGTTCCACGGCACTGCCAGATGTGCAGGTGTGCTCTTCTCTGTCTGAGGTGCTACAGGTGAGGAGACGGTTCTCTGTGCCTTTACACTGGAACTCTTTGTGCCAAATGGGTGCTTTCCTTCTCCAAAGAGCACCCCCTGTAGAGTTAGTGGAGTCCCACAGTCCAGCTCTCTACAGACTACCTCTGCATCCTGCAGGTCAAAGTCAGCCTCACATACTGAGCTCCAGGACTGATGGGCCTTCACCTCCACTCTCCCAGAGCAGAGTCCAGCTTCGTCCACAAGCCTCACAGAGTCTGAGACGAACCAGGCCGACAGAGAGCAAACGTTGAGGGTAATATACATTGTTTTTATTCTTATATATCATAGCAAGTCTCATAATGTGGTCACACTGGAACATCAGTCCAAATCTGAGCCTGATAAACTCTCACCTGAGCAGCTGACAGTAACGCTGATGTTGAGATAATGAGGTTGGATGGATGAGCGGTACTTTTTGCAACGTGAAAAAGCTGATTTGCCTTCACAATCCAATTTAATAAGATATTGTTCCCTATGTGTGTCTCTGAAATTGCTTCTAAATGAAGCTCTGACTACGTCTCCACAGTTAAGCTCTCTACACAGCAACCCAATAGTACTGTATTCAATGTAGTCATTGCTCAGTTTCCTCCATTGTCCTTTAAGAAGGAATTCAGGTGTCCCAGAGCAGCGGCCATCACCGTCCACCATTCTGACCTCAGACATCTCTGAATGAAGAGGAGACACAGAGGCACAGATGCATTGTCACTAAAGTAGTCCTGTTTAGCAAAATAAGAAATCTTTACAGCAGTGGTTGAATCTGCTGGCCGAAACAGATTTATTTTTAAATCTGACTTGTAAATAAGTTTTTTACCTTTTTCTGAAAATTTAATTTAATTTAAAAATTCACATCTGATGGGTAGATCTGCTTCACCCACCAGACACTGTGGCTGGGTACACAACAAAAAAAAATCATTTTAGGCTTATTTTTTCATGATGTTAAAGCAAAAAACAGAACTGCATGCAAGAGGAAACATTCAAGCTAAAAGCAGACACAGCATGAACGCTGCACACTAAGCAGCCGTAACTGTAATTAAGCTATAACTAACTTAGCTATTAGCCTACACACTAGACAATGCAGATCTTGCCTGTCTAGAAGACGCATACTCGGCTGTGAGTGTGGCGGAGTTTGTACAGTTCGAAATCCAAAACAATTGGACAAGAAACAAAGAAATATGGACCATCAAAAGAAAATTTGAGAAGGGTCTGGCTGCAGACATGCACTCTCAGCCTGACATGCACTGCCAGCCCATTAATGACGTCAGTGCCGCTCTGCCACCACAGTGTTTTTGTCGGTTTTATGAGGAAAAACAGCAAAACGCGTACTGCTGGGCAACAAGAGCTACACTGAACATATATTAGGTATTAAGTCTTACTGATAATAAGGTTATTAAATATGGAAACTTGCAAAATAAAACCTACCACGACAATAAGACATAATGGGTTTATTCGCAGAAAAAAAAACAAACAGGCTACTGCTGAAACCCATGAAAGCCATCCTGAAGACGATTAGAGCGGTAGGAATAAAACCTGAGAGTTTTGCTTCCTAACAGGGATTGGCTTGATGGTAGCCATTAGAGACCATTAGGAAACAATCGAATGTATGTGGAATTAGTCCCAAAACACAAGATTAAACAATTAAAATCGTTTAAACTGTGATATGAACCCAATAGGAAAATACAGATTACTATTAGCGACTACTGAAAACCACCAGGAACCAGCAGATACTTAATGTTTTCTATGACTTTTTTCAACAGGGAGGTACATTAAATGTATTTTTCTAGCCGTGTTGTAGACGAAAAATGGATTAAGTGATGATGTCGCTAAGCAGCAGCAGCCAAAAGTTACCATGCCGTTGGGCGGCTTCTGCCGCTGTGGCAGAGAGTGCATGCCCACATGACGTCACTGGGGCTGAGAGTGCATCTGTCTGAGAGTGCATGTCTGCAACCAAACTCTATTGGGCAAAATTTTGGCAATTTCCATGTACAGAGCCAAGCAGACAACAGCCACGAAGGCACTGGGCTGCTGTCCACTTTGGAAAAGTGAATATCTAGAGCTTCATCACTTCACTCAGAAGCTGAAACAATGAGTGCTTTCAATTAGGCAATAACTCAGATGTTTGTAGCCCAGTTTAAGTTTCGTTTGAGCAGTTTTTGGAGATTTGGATTCATTTAACGTTTGTGAAACACAGATGCTCTTTCATCTTGGGTGTCGCCATGCCAACGCAAGACAACAATCCAAAAAAAAAATAAAAATTTGGTGAGTAAAGGCCTTCAGATTTTTCAAAACTTTTTTCTCAAAAAAATCATGTTTTAACACATACTGTATTAAAACCGTATGTGCGATTGGTTCCAAAAGCACAGGCACACTATTCATATACACTGATCAGGCATAACATTATGACCACCTCCTTGTTTCTACACTCATTGTCTATTTTATCAGCTCCACTTACTATATAGGTGCACTGACGTGGTGGTGGTGTGTTAGTGTGTGTTGCGCTGGTCTGAGTGGATCAGACACAGCAGTGCTGCTGAAGGTTTTAAACACCTCAGTGTCACTGCTGGACTGAGAATAGTCCACCAACCAAAGATATTCAGCCAACAGCGTCCTGTAACAACCAGTGAAGGACTAGAGGGTGATTAGCTCATAATGTACAGCAAGAAATGAGCTACCGTCTCTGGCTTTACATCTGCAGCGTGGACCAGCAACGAGTGGACAGTGAGTGGACACAGTGCTTAAAACCTTCAGCAGCACTGCTGTGTCTGATCCACTCGTACCAGCACAACACACACTAACACACCACCACCACGTCAGTGTTACTGCAGTGCTGACAATGATCCACCACCCAAATAGTACCTGCTCTGTGAGGGTCCATGGGGGTCCTGACCACTGAAGAACAGGGTAAAAGGGGGCTAACAAAGTATGCAGAGAAACAGATGGACTACAGTCTGTAACTGTAGAACTACAAAGTGCACCTATATAGTAAGTGGAGCTGATAAAATGGACAATGAGTGTAGAAACAAGGAGGCGGTCATAATGTTATGCCTGGTTGGTATATAGTGCAAAGTTTTGTGGTTGTAGTTCATGAAAACGGCACCCAAAAAATGCATAGAGTAATAAAGAGGAAGACAAGGAAGGACAGTAAGTTGGCTTTGTCAAGTCAGCTTAATGAACCAAAACTCACACATGAGAGAATCTCATATCTGACATGATAATACACCCTCCCCTCCTCTCTGATGTGAGGAGGCAGGAAACTTCCACCCAGAGACAGGAAGCAAGTGTGCATCTCAAAAAAACTGCTGCGTAATAGAAAGTCTGTTTAAGACCTAAAATGTGATCATAGCCGAGCCTAATTTTCTTATTGTAATCAAAGCTCTTAGAATGTAGTAAAAAATTTAACAGTTAGCAACCAACACATGTAACGGGGACCTGCTTTTTGAATCCCAGAAGGATGTTGACATGATGTGGTCAGATCTGTGGCCGATGGGTTTTCACAATCTTGTCAGTATTATATGGAATGTATTATTGACGGTGTAGAGAAGATTCAAAGCTCTTTCAGTTCCAGATAAACCAGAGCACAAATGTAGTTACTCAGTTCCCGTGAATACGGACTCTAAATCCTTTAAGCACCTTCTCAAATTTAAACCAAGTCCAGCCATCTCCGAGTCTTACCTGAAGTGGAGCAGATGACCATCAGTATCACAGCAGTTAGCATGGTGTCCAGGGTCATCCAGAGCATGCAGTCTGTCCTTCTATATGCAGTTCTTCAGGGTTTCAGAAAGGGTCTTATGTCATTTCCCCTTGCGCAAGAGGAGAACATCACTAGAGTCACGTTAACATTCTCCAAAAAGAAAAACAACAAAAAAAAACTGTAAATTAAAGAGACCATTTACTCAGGATAACTGGCTCACTATGTACGCAAAAACGGACCAAATCAATTGAATTCGATTTTATTGTCATTATACTATACAGGGTTGTATAGTATAAGGAAACACTGTCTGGCTACTTCTGTGTGGAGTGATTAACAACCCTGATAGTAAGAGGATAGTGGGCCACTGTTGGCTGCTGATGGCAAAGCTGGTGGTCCACTGGCATTTTGCTCAGTGTTTTCCGGGCAGCCCAACGGTGTTTAAGCAGAGTATTAGACATAATTCCTCTTATCATCGCTCATTTTCCACTCTCAGTCCAATTTACTTATTTTTCCTTCCTTCTTTTCTTTTGTTATACTTTGTAAATTAGTTTAGTAAATCATTTAAATCTCTAGCACAATGTCAGAAACATTTTCTATACAATCATTTTATATCAGGCCTAGTCATCATTTTTTTCTCCCTCAGTTGTTTGTAATATTTGTCTTGGTTTATTTTCTAAAATAAATAAAAAGTGCATTTAAAATCTGTTTGTGGAGATTAAAAAAAAGTAATCTGCGTGGTCCGAGGGTGGACCAGTAGTGGCAAACTGTCAGCAGGGTGTCAACCTTATCAAGCCAGCGAACCGATATATGTTCGCTATTTGGGAAAATAGAATAAAATAAGACAACAGTGCAAAGACAACAGACCAAAGGAAAATGAGAATATGTGCATAGACAGTGTATACAGATATGTGCATAAACAGCAACTGTAAGTCAGAAGGTGGAGGTAGAATTTAAAACGCAAACTTTAGACTCTACACTATAAATAAATATGTAGACTTGTGTGATTTACAACTTATATGTTTTGTAGTGTGTATTAATTGGAAGAATATTGAGGTAAACCAGGTCCGGTGTGCAACACAGATGTTATATGTGCAGGTAAATGAGCATTATCAACTTAATGTTTGGTTATATCGGCTTATAGTGAATTCCAGTTGAAGTGCAACGTGCATACAGTCCCATAAGCTAGTAGAACTCAGTGTGTAGACATTACACTGAGTAAACTGGGTGGATCAGGGTTACATCAGTAGTGGGCCATAGAGAATTCATGTTCTGGTTGGTGTCCCTGGTGTGACCAGTTTAACAGCCTGTGGGTAAAAAGCTGAATTTGGTGGTTCTGCCTTGGATGTTCTGGTACCTCTTTCCAGATGGCAGAGGTTGAAACAGGGAATGGCTGGGGTATGTGGGGTCAGAGGAGATGTTGATGGCTTTTCTCAGACATCTCTTGTTGTAGATGTCCTGTATGGGTGGAAGGTGCTGCTGCGGTGATGTGCTGGGCCTTATGTTGAGCAGCAGTGGAGCTGCCATACCAGACCATGATGCAGCTTGTCAGGATGCTCTTCACTGTGGACCTGTCGAAGTTGCAGAGGAGCTGCTGTAGCAGGTTGACTCTCCTCAGCCTTGAAAGGAAGTGGAGGCATTGTTAGGCTTTTTTGACAATGTGTGGTGTGTTGAGTGATCACATGAGATCCTCAGTTATGTGGACATTGGTGAACTTGAAGCTGGTCAACTTTTCCACCTTTGTCTCTTCTGTGTGCTCTGCTCCTTCTCCTGAAGTCAACAATCTACTCCTTGGTTCTGCTCACATTGCGGGAGATGTTGTTGGTGGTGCACCACGCTGTAAGGAGCTTCACTTCCTCCCTGTTTGGTCCCTCATTGTTGTTGGTGATGCTGCCAATTATTGTTGTGTTCTTGGCAAACTTGATGATGGTGTTGGAGCTGTTTTTTGCGATGCAGTGGTATGTGGACAGTGTGTAGAGCATAGATGAGAGGACACAGCCTTGTTGGCATTCTGTGCTTACTGTGATGTGGGGAGAGGTCTGGTCACCCATCCTAACAGACTGTGGTCTACAGGCAAAGAAGGCCATTATCCAGCTGCACAGTGAGTGACTTATTCCAAGAGTGTTTAGTTTAAAGACCACTCTGTGTGGGAAGATGGTATTGAAGGCAGAGCTGAAGACAATGAACAGCATTCTGACATAGTTGTCCATTCCTTCCAGGTGGTTGAGTGCAGTGTGCATTGGATCTGTTTATGCCGTAGGCAAACTGATGGGGGTCCAGAGTGCTAGGAAGACTGCTCTTTATGTGAGCTAATATCAACCTCTCAAAGCACTTCATCACTATGAGTGTGAGAGCAAAGGGATGGTAGTCGTTCAGTGTTCTGGGATGATGGCTGTAGCTTTGAAGATGGTGGGAACGGTAGACTGTTCCAGGGAAATGTTGAAGATGTCCGTGAAGGTGTCAGTCAGATGGTTGGCACATGCTTTCAGGACCCAAGCAGGAATGGCATCTAGACGTGTGACTTTCCGAGTTGAGACCCTCATCAGTGCCCTCCTTACCTCATCTGTAGTGAGTATGATGGCTGGCTTCTCTGTAGGGAGGGGCAGGAAGGTGGTGGTTAACTGAGCCTGAGCAGTGCTCTCAAAGCGGGCATAGAAAGTGTTCGCAGAGAGTGAGGTGTCTGTGGTCACTGACTTACTGACTTTGCTTTTATAGTCAGTGATTGCTTGGATCCCTTGCCACATGTGCCGGTTTGAGTGGGTGTTGAACTAGGCTGTAATTTGTGTGCTGTACTTGTGTTTTGCAGTCCTGATGCCAGCCTTTAAGGTCCATCTGGCAGCTGTAAGTTGCTCCCTGTTGCCAGATTTGATTTGGAAGTGTGCAAATCTGCTTTGCTTGAGTCACATCATCTACACACTTCTTGATGAATCCAGTGACGGATGCGGCATATTCATTTGCATCAACCAGAGAGTTCATGGTGACTGCAGTTTGAAACATGTTCCAGTTAGTAAACTAAAGGCAGTCCTGTAACACTGACTCTGCCCCTTTAGGCCACACATGAACTATTCTCACCGTAGGGGGCCTGCATCTTAGCATCATGTACTCCATATCAGGAGAGCAGAAGTGTTCAACAACAGCTGAGTTGGTGCAGCAACAGTCATTCAAAAACACACAGAATCGTTAGCAGGAGAGGTAGCCCAGCTGCTGCCATTTTCAGCACTGCCAGCACAGTGTCTGTGATGTGACCACATAACAAGGTGTCTTACTGCTCAAAAGTGCAGCGATTGTCCATGCCAACCTCCTGTTGATAAGCAAACTGCAGGGGGTCCAGGAAAGGGCTGACCTGAGGTCTGAGATGTGACAACACTAGTCTCTCCAGGATGTAGGGGCCACTGGTCTGTAGTCATTGCAATCATAGATGACTTCATTGGAACAGGAATCAGGCAGGATGTTTTTCACAGCACTGGCACAGGCCCTTGTTTAAGGCTTAGGTTGAAGAATCCCACATAGCTGACTCTCAGTACATCAGTACTGTCGGGCGGATCCCATCTGGTCCAGCAGCTTTGCCCAATTTCATCTTCTCCAGCTGTCTCTTTACCTAGCTGGTTGTCACCTCTAGGGAGGGATGCAAGTCTTCTGGCAATGGCTGTGGGGTGGAGGGAGGGGTGTAATTAGGGGTGTAGAAGAAGTGGAGGCAGTGAGGGAGTTTGGAGGATGCTATTGCTGATGGAGGGAATGGTGCCAGAGTTTGTTGCTTAGTCTTGTCCATAGTAGTCCGGAATGTCAGTGTGAAGCCATTTCTCAGAAAGACAAACCACAATACACTCCTGATACTTCCGCTGGGTCCCGATCAGCACTTTCAGTTCATCCACGTTATTACCGAGAGTCCTCATGATCCTCATGATGATGGAGGAGATGAAGGGCTTGTAACGCTTCCTCTTTGCCTTCGCTTTAACTCCAGCTCTGCATACCCTGAACAGTCTCCGTAGTTCTTTGGGAATGGGAACATTAATGGAGCATGGAGCGGATTTACGGAGCACCAGAAGCTGCTTGCATGAGTAGGTAAGGCCAGCTGTCTCCCCACTGTTCACCAAAAAAGTACTTATAACTAAAAAATAACATCTGAACAAGGCAAAACTTAGGATAAATTTAAGAATCAAAACTAAGAAAGAAATAAACATAGTAAAAAAAAAACAAAAGGTAGTAGTAGTAGTAGTAGGGCCCTTTTGTTGATTGGTTTTGCAACTGCCACATGGGTCTTAAGTGTTTGCTCTTTAGAAGACAAAACTGTGGTTTTCAGAAGATGAACAGTTCTACATTGCTTCCAATTAAACTTCTGACTGGCTCACCAAATGATAAATCCTTTAGGTTGAGTTACTTGAAATAAACTGACAAATGCTGCATGTTTGAGAGGTGGCTTCATATCTTTATTGATGATAACTTTTTACAAAGATGTTAACAGGTTGACCATTTCCTTTCTTCTCCATGCTCTCCTCTTTGCTCTGAGCAGAGGAGTATACCAAACCCTAACCCTCCAATCTCTAATCTTCGGGGAGATAAGGAACTAATAGCTGCAGAGGCAGAAATCCAAAAGGCGCTATTGCAGGCGCAGAATTCTGAACACCAGAAATCTGGCAGTTTTATGTTACATATGTGGCCACATTCGCCATCTGTGTAAGAACTGCAATAGGAACAGAGAATAGTTACACTGCAGCAATCGTAAAAGGAAAGAAGAACTGCCAAGACAGATGCTGGAGGGCCCCTGGGCTGACCTGAAAATAGATTCCATGGGACTTCTCCCACCCAGGAATGGGGGAATATAGATATATTTTTGCTGTCACATAATGGACAGAATTTTTGCAACATTTGCAGAAACAGTACAGAACAGCAAGAAGACGAATGGATTCTTGAGCAAATCAAGCCTCACAGTTTACTCGAAGTCCAGATAACCAAACTAAAGCTCACTATTTTGGACATTTTATGAGAAGAACCAATTCATTAAAAAAGACAATAATCCTCAGCACAGTTGAAGGTAAAATAGAAACACGTCAGACACAATTACAGATTTCAAGAACAAGCCATTAAGAAGCTTGAAAACCCAAACAGAAGTGGCTTAACTGTCTAAGGTTTCGCTTTATAATAATCAGAGTGCAACTTTGTATGCCAGTGATCATGTGATCAAAAAAAGTTACTAATTATCACTGAAATTTTTGCCTTTACAGAAAAAACACGGGTTGCTAATACCAGCTGGTATTACCAGCCAACAGATATATCAGTTGGGCTTTAGTATTAAACACAAATTATCTGGCATTTTAGGGATAAAAAGAGGCAGATTCTTTCTTTTTAACACATCACACTCACTATGAACCTAATTCCAATCCGGCCCATCCTCTTCCTCCTGTTCCAAGTCTCTGGGCAGCTTCATTCTGCTTCTTTTCAGCTCTGAGCTACAGGGAGACCAGCTGGATGCTCTGTTTTGGGACTGCAGCTGCTGCCCTTTCCTTGCCTGTAGACACCAATGCACCACAGTGATGAACAGAAAATCCTTAACAGTGTGACAGTTTAGTGAAAAATCTTAAACACACAAATTCTCACCTTTATCTTAATTGTAGTAAATGACTAAGACATGTTTGGTGTCTGAAGTTTGGTTCTTTACTTTTGCAGTGGAGCTACACAGCTAATGCAGCTAATGTAGTCTCTAATAGACTTGATTATGTGGTTTCTGAAATTGTATGACAGTAATCTCTATGAATGAAAAAGGTGTTGCCTGAATTTTGTCCATACTGTCCTCCATTTTTACAGATAGCAGTATGAGATATAAGATCAGAAATCACAAGTTAGCATGTTATTCGCTTAACATTCTTGATCCAACCAAAGCAAACGATTCGGTAATGAGTTGCAAACTTTCATCTAAGCTGATCACTGAATTAATGACCAGTGCATTGCTGAAGTTGTTCTGTCCTGGTAATGTAGACCCTCACCTGCATCTCTAATGAAGAAATGTCCACACTTCTTGAAGATGAGAAAGATGAAGGAGCAGGTTATCAGCATCAGAAATGGAACGAGCAGCATTCTGGTGATGAATGGAGTCCATGAAAAATCTAAACCACAAACACACATTTACAAACAAACATAAAATTAAACAAGGTTCTGCTTGACTATGTGATGACAGAATACAAGGCAAAGCAACAGCAGTGCAGTATGCCTGAGGTTAAAGCTTTACAGAGCGTGATACCGGCTAAGTATCTAAATCTGCAACAGAGAAAAAAATCTCCATTCAAAAGAAAAAAAAACAAGTGAAATAGACATAAATCTACAATTTTAATAGTAGATCACCTGTGATGATGAGGGGAAGAGGCTCACTCTCAGAGGAGAAATTGTGGATGAAAGGCCCAGGAGACCAGCTATTAGAATACTTCTGACTCTCCTCTTGAAACTCATCATTCTGAAAGCTCACTTGATTCTCATAGACACAGCTGTAGTTCCCCTGGTGGGAATCATCGGCAGCAGGAAAGAGGAAGGAGGCTGAGTGACTGACAGCTGCCTGGGAGTCACTTCTGTTGTTCCAGGGCAGTGTGAGGTGGAAGGAGCCTCCTGGGTACTGCGGCTGAGTGGAGCAGGTGATGGTGAAGCTGTAGCCCCTGAACACCTCTGGCCCCTGGAGGCTCCTAGACTCTCTTATGGGAGTAGAAACAGAGATGGTGGGATGTGCCAGGAACTCTGTGAACAAGCACAAAAGGTGAGCCAAAAAGATTTTAATAAGATAATAAGAAAATTTGGTCAAAAACTGTTTGCACCTGAGTCTGGTGGTGATGTTATCAGTGTATGTATCTGTAGTTCCAGGAATTGCCAGTTTCATATGCTACTAAACATTGGAGTTATTGAATTAAAGATTGCTCATAAACATCTCAATCATTGTAATCACAAGAAGGAGCTTCAGAATCAAGTCTCTGGCAAGTTTCTGGCTTGTCACTGACCTTTATCCTCTCATCTTGGTCAATGGATTCAGTGGTCAATGGAGGGTGCAACTTACTTTTACATCACTGATTAAAGATTTGAGATTTGCTCACTGTGTTTGGCAATGGCTGAAAATGTCAGGAAAACAGGTCAGGCTAGCAACCGAGCTAAAGTTAGTCATGTGTTTATCAAATAGGTAAGATGGCAAATCCTCCATGTTTCCATCTACAGAGTATTTGAATGTAAAGGCTTCATAGGAAATATAGTAGAATGTACTGTTGTGGTCTTGTCAAGATCTAGCAAATAGTTACAACCAACTTTTGCTGTTCCCAGGTTTCATGTTTTCTGTGTCTTTGTTGACCTTACATTCTAGCTTTCAAGACAGGTGCTTTAGGTCCAGCCACACTCTTCCATAAGGCACTGCTGAAAAACCTACTTTTTCATTTCTTGAATTACCTGAACAGATCACTCCAGCAAGATAGTCGATCTGCCGGATT
Source organism: Colossoma macropomum (assembly GCF_904425465.1). Lineage (NCBI taxonomy): Eukaryota > Metazoa > Chordata > Actinopteri > Characiformes > Serrasalmidae > Colossoma > Colossoma macropomum. Next base: position 235,378 of record NW_023494796.1, on the reverse strand, counting down.
CTTATAGGACGGCATTTGATTGTTTTTGTCCTACTGCAGGAAATCAGGACACCCACTTCAGGTTTATCTCTACCAGACTTTGACTTTGTAGCTGCCAGAGCAGAGCCACAGTCTAGCTGTCTGCAAACCGCAGCAGCCATTTCTATTTCCCAGACATCTGCTGCCACTTTTCTCCACTGTCCATTATAAAACATCTCCACTGTCCCAGCACAGCGACTGTTCCCATCCACCAGTCTCATTCCATCAGGTTCTGGAAAAAAACGTCAATGCTCATGTATTCAGACTTAAAACATGCATTCTGATTGAAAGTTGTGTGTGATTCCTACCTGAACAGGTGAGACACACAGCTTTGCCAGGTGTGTAGTTCTGCTTCTTTCTGTCTGAGGTGCTACAGGTAGGGAGACGGTTCTCTGTCCCTTTACATTGGAACTCTTTGGTTCCAAATGGATGTTTCCCTTCTCCAAGCAGAGGTTCCTGTAGCTTTTGTGGAGTCCCACAGCTCAGCTCCCTACAGACTACCTCTGCATCCTGCCAGTCAAAGTCAGCCTCACATACTGTGGTCCAGGACTGGTTGGACTTCACCTCCACTCTCCCAGAGCAGCGTCCAGTCCCATCCACAAGTCTCACAGAGTCTAAAAGAACACAGAGCAATGTAGAGTGAGTGATACGCATGGAATATAATGAAAGAGGTATTTGATATCTCTCCACTATCAAAGCTGACAATCCTGTATCATCTTTTAGTACACTGTAAAAAAAACGATGGTTCTTTAACTTAAACAAGCTTTTTCCAAGTGCAGTTTTTAAGATGGCCACCCGTAAGTACAACCATTAATGTTTAAAGTAGACATGCCTGCTGGGAAGAAAACGGAAGAAAAAAGGCTTGTTGTTTCAGCAAAAATAATTGGTCTGTTACTCCACAGAAAAAGAGCTGACCTCTTGTGATGTCTCAAGTATGTGATAAGAAAAATGCAAGGAGGAACTGCTGAAACAAGAGTCTAAAGGTTCCTGTTCACCTATCACATCACCCTACAGGCAATGACGACACTTTTGCAGGCAGAAATGCAGGATTTTACATGCTCAAGTAATTTCTTGAGTCCACAATCCACCAGAAACAACTGAAACTGAGAGTAGATCATAACTTGGTAGCTACATCCAGGAGGTGAAGTCCTCTTTCCTATACAGTGAATGTGGAGAACAGACAGAGGATGAAGAGACATAACGATCAAGTCAGAACAGGAACATCAGAGTGGAGTCAGTATCCACAGGCCTGTGTAGAAGCCTGGGAAGAGTGTCAGGAAGAGCCTAGGAATTTCCCCTACTAGGACTTGTTGAGCATTCTCAAACAAAACACCCGTCTGCTGGTGTACTGTAAGAGACATAGAGCCTGAGGCTGGAAGTTTGCTTACCGCTTCTATGGTGTAACATTTTCTAAACTAGCTGAAGGATTTTGTTGGATCACCGGAGTCAGGTAGTCCACCATGAACTCCCTACACTCTGAGGAAAAAGGGTACTAAACTCAGTGGGATGGTATCCTCAAGGGTACCTTTAGTTAGCAAACATAATTAAACCATATTTAATTTCGGTCCTACTTTGTTTAGAGTGAAAACCTGCAGCCACACTGGCACTTTGTGGATAAGACTGGACATCCCTGCCATCCATCCTGTCTTATCTTAAAGCTTTAAATTTATTATTCTCTTTATAAAAACAAGAAATAGGTTATGAAATGGTACAGGTGTGCCTTTCCCTTAGGAAAAAAACCTGATAGTGAGTGATTGAATGTAATGTATTTGAATAATGACACTGGGTACCTTTCTTAGCCCATTAGGTGATTGAATGTAATGTATTTGAATAATGACACTGGGTACCTTTCTTAGCCCATTAGGTGGCTGTACCCAAAGTGTTCATTTTAATAGAAAACAAAGAAGCCAAGCCTCAGAGGATAGTGCTACTTCTTGATTTCATTCCAGGTTTAAAAGCAAAGTGTTTATCATTCTGTTTATTTACACACAGTTTTTGCTGTCTATGTTAATTGCTAAGATAATTGCTTTGGCTCCCAAAATGTTACTCAGACCTAATTTTTATTTGTTGAATTACCTGAACAAACGACTCCAACAGGATATCTGATCTTCGAGCTGTACAAAATTGTGCATTCTTTCACTGCAGACTCAGATCCTTTACAGGCGATATGAAAACCCCATCCGGTCTCGCCTCCTCCAGGGACACTCATTGTAGATTTAACAGCAGAACCACAGTCCAGCTGTCTGCACATCACAGCAGCCTCCTTCATGGACCATCTGTCTGCAGTCACTCCCCTCCACTCTCCACTATGAAATATCTCCAGTGTCCCAGCACAGCGACTGCTCCCGTCCACCAGTCTCACATCATCAGGTCCTGAAAAGAGTGGAGAAAGTCCATCAGTGTATTAGATATAAGATTCCCAGAGGAAAAGCTCCTAAAATCAGAAATATTTACAACTACAGTCTCTTGGACAGTATTTTAAATAAGTTACCATTGTATCAACTGCGTTCTTTCATAGCAACATTGTGAGGTTGTATTTAATAGAGAATACTGTAAAATCCTACTCAATATTTGTAAGGGAAAAGGAAATCATTATTCCAGAGATTCTTCATCCCTCATCCTGTCTGGTACCTTTGTTGCCCAAAGGTCAAACCCCACAACTCTGTCAAATCATATTGTCACATTTTGCAGGACACATTTTGCAGGACAACAGTTGGGCTTTGGGTTGTGAAAATGGAGTCAGCGGACGCTTCTGCAGATCAAACCCAGCCTCGTGTTTCCTTCACAAGATACCAAAACCAATAGTAACGTTGAAGTACTGGAAACCAAGAAGAGCTTAGCTCTCCCGAAAGAAACTTGAGCTCCCTTAAAAACATTCATATCTGAAGTTTAGAGGTTCATGGGTACTGAAAATGATCCAATACCTTATTTTCAACAATGTGCCTGCTCTAGCTCTTCTACAACAAGGCGCAGGCGTTGCTTGTTGAATGTAAAAATTACTATTTGACCAGTCTTTTCAGCAGGTATTTTCTAACTCAGGTTTTTATGACGATGCCTACTTTTACTCCTACTTGTGTAGTTATTATGAACAATAACAGGTACTGGGCCTCCAGGACCAGGGTTGAGAATCTTGGGCCTAAACTACTATGTGTTGAAGCATCGCTTAGGTTATTATAAGAAATTTGCCAACATTTTTCACTGGTAAATTAAAACTACTCAGTTGCAGCGCTGGAGAGTGAAAACAGGCTATGATTTGGCTCACTACAACAGCTAATGTCAACTATTTTTCCCAGCCTATCAATCAGATGTTTATCCTCAATTGCACGACCCAAAAACATCCAGTGCAGTGTGACCTTTCACATACAAACAAAATCCTTTTTTTGAAAGGAATAACACAATAATAAATATAGTTTTTTAATTTGTGTTTCAACCCAGCAACAGCAGCTATCAAAGGAAGCATTCATGGGTGGAGAATGGATAGATCAACTCTTACCTGAACAGGTGAGACTCACAGCTTTGCCTGGTGTGCAGGTGTTCTCTTCTCTGTCTGAGGTGCTACAAGTGAGGAGACGGTTCTCTGAGCCTTTACACTGAAACTGTTTGGTCCCAAATGGATGTTCTCCTTCTCCAAAGAGCGCCCCCTGTAGAGTTAGTGGAGTCGCACAGTCCAGCTCTCTACAGACTACCTCTGCATCCTGCTGGTCAAAGTCAGACTCACACACTGAGGTCCAGGACTGATGGGCCTTTACCTCCACTCTCCCAGAGCAGCGTCCATCTCCGTCTACAAGCCTCACAGAGTCTGAGAGGACACAGGGCAATAGAGAGCAAAAAGTGAGGTTAAAATACATTGTTTTTATTTTAATATATCATAGCAAGTCTCATAATGTGGTCACACTGGAACATCAGTCCAAATCTGAGCCTGATAAACTCTCACCTGAGCAGCTGACAGTAATGCTGATGTTGAGATAATCAGGTTGGATGGATGAGGGGTACTTTTTGCACTCTGAAAGAGACTCGCTGCCATCACAATACAGGTCAATTAGAGATTGGCTGCCACGCTTTTCTCTAAAATCACTTCCAAATGTAGCTCTGACTACGTCTCCACAGTTAAGCTCTCTACATAGCAACCCAGTAGTACTGTGTTCAATGTAGCCATTGCTCAGTTTCCTCCATTGTCCTTCATGAAGGACTTCAGGTATCCCAGAGCAGCGACCATCACCGTCCACCATTCTCACCTCAGACATCTCTGAATGAAGAGGAGACAGAGGAAGTTCAGTCACCAACTTCTGATATGAACTGTACCAAAGAATTAATCCTTAAAACAAATGCTTTGCCGTTATGAGTAGCTGTAGACAACACCATCCAGAGCAGTGGTCTCAAACTACCGGCCGAAACAGCTTCATGCAGCTCGTCACATATTTACAATTCACCCTTAAATCAGGCCCACAAATCATTTTTCCATTTTCTGTGGTTAAATATTTAAATCTGAAGAGCAGATTTGCTTTACCCACCAGACACTGTTGTGCCAAAGCTCTAGAAAATCAGCTTATGCTGATGATTATGATGTTTAAAGCAAAAATAGAGCCATAGAGCCATTTAAACAAGTTGTTGGGGGAAACTGGTGGCCACAGGGGCCCTCAGCAGCTGTGAAATGGCACTGCAATAGAGAATCTTATAACCAGCATGATAATATACCCTCTCCTGCTCTCTCGTGAGGACACAGGAAACTTCCGCTCAGAGACATGAAGCAAGAACTGCAGCGTGACAGGAAGTTCACTTTAAATTAACAATTTTTCACATTTTATAATGTTAATCTGTTGTTTTCTACTCTTAAGCAGTTTGTCTTCATTTTTCTTTTCATGTTTGGTTTGCTTGTATTATGTAAAGCACATTGACTTGCCTTTGTATATGAAATGTGCTATATAACTAAAACACTCTTAAAAAACAAGTCAAAGGTGAACAGTTAGCAACCAATGAATGTATCACCGAACTAGATTCTAAATCACAAAAGGAGGTTGACATGATGTGGATAGATCCAGGGCCTATAGGTCTTATTCACAATCTTCAGAGAATTGTGTGAAAAACATTGTTAACAGTGTAGATTTATTCAAAGCTCTTTTAGTTCCTGAAAAAACACAACAGAAGCACAGCAGCTCAAAGTCAGTCAATTTAGACTCTTACTTCTTTAATCCTACCTGACATTCTAAAACACTGCAAGTGCCTCTTCTATGTTAAACCCAGTCCACCCAGCTCTGAGTCCTACCTGCAGTGGAGCAGATGATCATCAGTATCGCAGCAGTTAGCATGGCTGTCCACTGTCGTCCAGGACCTGCAATCTGCAGTCCTTCTGCATGCAATGCTTCAGTGTTTCAGATAAGGTATTATCTGATCTCTTCTTGCGCAACAGCAGAACATCACTAGAGAGTCATGCAAACACCTTCACAGAGGCCAATGTGTAGATCACTTTATAAGAGAACTATTAGCCAAAAACTAGAACTCTCAAAAGAAAGTCATTTAAAAGAAAAGACTGCGTTTAGCAAAGCCTCTCATGCCCTATCGCTTACAGAGGCACTCTGGCCAAACTGAAAAATGCAACTATTAATATGCCTGTTGTAAACAAGCTTACTTGCATCCTACATTGGTTCCACCGTAGTGTCTAGAGTGCAATATTCGGTTTTACATGCTAGGAACAACTTCTACTGATGAGGTATCTTGAAGGTGCCCCAGTAGCTAGAATACAGTGGACCACTGTTTGCCCACTGATTACAAAGCTGGTGGTCCACTGGCATTTTGCTCAGCATTATCCTGGTGGCTCACTGGTAGTTAAGCAGACTATTAGACAAAATGCCACTTTTCATCACTCATTTTCCACTCACAGTCCACTTTTTTCAGTCCTTCATTTCTTTCTTTTATTTTCCTTTGTAAATGAATTTAGTAAATAATTTTAATCTAGCACGGTGTCAGCAATAACATTTTCAATTAGATCATTTTTTTCTCTCAGTTGTTTGTAATATTTGTCTTAGTTTATTTTCCAAAATAAAAGGCTTTGAGCATTAAAGATCTGTTTAAGGAAACTGAAAACTAGTTAGACCTTATATGCCAACTCGGTCGTCCAAGGGTGGACAAGTAGTGGCCAGCAGGTCAACAGGACGCCGACCTTAGCCAGCAGACCGATATAAGCTTGGCTGCTAGGAAGCCGAATAGCACAGCCTGTAGTAACTCTCTACAGACAGAAATCACTAAATGAGAAGGACAAGAAGCTGAAAGCTAAAGTTAGCAATGTATGTGGCTATCTAAATACTTTTCTCAGTTTGGATCGTATTTTCTGGTGAAAAGGGTAAAAATATTACCTGTTCTAATGAGTTCTGTTTCCTTTTACATCACATGGATGGCCGGGTACATTGGGGCAGTCGGAGGCTGGTGGTTAGGAAACGGTTCGATCCCCTGAGCCGACAGCACGTGACTAAAGTGCCCTTGAGCAAGACACCTAACCCCCAACTGTTCCCCAGGCACTGCGGATAGGGCTGGATAGGGTTTGAGGAACATGATGAAGGGTTCTAGGTGTTGCGCAGGCCTACAAGTTCCCCAGATCTCAATTCGATCAAACATCTGAAGTCCAATCCTCGGCAGTTCCACCTCACAACTTACAGGACTTAAAGAATCTGCTCCTAGCATCTTGGTTACAGATACCCTGCGGCACCTTCAAAGGTTTCGTAGAGTCCATACCTCGGCAGGCAAAGGCTGTTTTGGTGGCACGCGGCAAACCAACAGCATATTAGGCAGGTGATCATAATATTTTGGCTCATCTGTGTAAATGTGTGCACTTAAAAATGTATATGGAAGTCGTAACATTAACCAAACTAGATTTCAATGTGCTGATAAAAATCTAGATTTATTTAGATCCATGTTAATGAATAGTAAAAGTCTGTATAATTTTCTTCAAATACACATTGAGTATTTGGGTAGAATCATTTCGCTGCTGTTGGAACAAAACCTCATAATTCCATTTTTGTCATTTTTCAGTTTTTGACATATTTTGAAAATGGCTGTTGCTCTTTATATTGTGTGTAAATTTCCTGATGAATGGACCAAAAGAAACAACCCAAACTTACTTGGACAAAAAATCTGGTTCCATTGACTTACATTATAAGTAAAGCATGTTATTTGCTTCTCCTGTAAAGTTTCCATTTTGGAGATACAAGTTTTCGTTCCGACAGCAGAGATTTCTACATTACAATTCATTTTTCCTAAAAAGCCTTCCTCTTAATCCAAGCTCTTCTGCAGGCACTCTCTACTGCTCATCAGCATTGGGCTGCTGGAAGTTCTTCTCTGTGTCCTCTGACTAGACTCCAGCTGCCCCATCTGAATCTGAAACAGGAAAACATCTCAACTAAACAAAGACCCATGTGAACATGACATAAAGCTACAATTGTAATAGCAAATTACCTGTGACGATGAGGGAGAGAGGCTCACTCTCAGAGGAGAAATTGTGGATGAAAGGCCCAGGAGACCAGCGATTAGAATACTTCTGACTCTCCTCTTGAAACTCATCATTCTGAAAGCTCACTTGATTCTCATAGACACAGCTGTAGATCCCCTGGTGGGAATCATCGGCAGCAGGAAAGAGGAAGGAGGCTGAGTGACTGACAGCTGCCTGGGAGTCATTTCTACTGGTCCAGGGCAGTGTAAGGTGGAAGGATCCTCCTGGGTACTGCGGCTGAGTGGAGCAGGTGATGGTGAAGCTGTGGCCTTTGAAGACCTCTGGCCCCTGGAGGCTCCTAGACTCTCTCATGGGAGTGGAAACGGAGATGGTGGGCTAACCAGTTCCAAATTGAGTGTTGGGGCAGTGGTGTAAAGCACACTGCCACTGGACTCCGGAGCAGTGAAAACGTATTCTGTGAAGTGATGAATCACAGTTCTCTATCTGTCAGTCTGATGGACGAGTCTGGGTTTGGCGAATGCCAGGAGAACATTACCTGCCTGACTGCACTGTGCCAGCTGTAAAGTTTGGTGGAGGAGGGATGATGATATGGGGTTGTTTTTCAGGGGTTGGTCTAGAACCCTTAGTTCCAGTGAAGGGAAATCTTAATGCTTCAGCACCAAGACATTTTGGACATTTCTGCACTTCCAACTTTGTGGGAACAGTTTGGGGAAGAACCATTTCTGTCCCAGCATGACTGAGACCCAGTGCACAAAGCAGCTCCATAAGGGCCTGACTGGTTGAGTTTGGTGTGGAAGAGCTTGACTGGCCCTCACAGAGCCCTGACCTCAACCCCATCCAACACCTTTGGGTTGAACTGGAATGGAGACTGTGAGCCAGGCCCTCTCATCCAACATCAGTGTCTGACCTCACAAATGCTCTTCTGGATGAATGGGCACAAATTCCCATAAACACAGAAGAGTGGAAGCTGTTAAAGCTGCAAAATGGGGACCAACTCCATATTAATGCCTATGGATTTAGAATGAGATGTAATAAAAGCCCCTGTAGGCGTAACGTGTAGGCGTCCCAATACTTTTGTCCATATTGTGTATGTGTCTTTGTGGTGTTTTCAAAGTCTAGAATCCCATCTGCAGTCAGACACTCTCCACAATTCTTCCACTTTGGGTCTCGAGTCTTTCCGAGTTATGACGTTCAAGTCCAAGTCAGAGTCCGAGTCACTGGTTTTGAAGTCAAAGTCGAGTCCCAAGTCTTTCTCGATTTTCTCGAGTTGAGTCTAAAGTCATCAAATTTGTGACTCGAGTCGGACTCGAGTCCAAGTCATATGACTCGAGTCCACACCTCAATTGATTGCTATGTCTCATATAGTGCACTTTAGGCCCTGTGGAGGAAGACTGCAGGGAGAAACAGTGCATTTCAGTTGTGCAATTCTACATAGAGAGCTTTCAGGACAACTGATTTAGTTCCAACCACATTCTACCACAAGACACTGCTCAAAAAAATAATCTACCTACTAACTACATTTTTCATTTGTTGAATTACCTGAACAGATCACTCCAGCATGGTATTCAATACGCCGAATTCTCATAGGATGGCATTTCTTCATTTTTAGCATACTACAGGAAATCAGAACACCCACTTCAGGTACATCTCCATCAGATTTTATCTTTGTAGCTGCTACAGCAGAGCCACAGTCTAGCTGTCTGCACACCATAGCAGCCGTATTTATGTTCCAGACCTCGGCTCCTACTTTTCTCCACTGTCCATTATAAAATATCTCCACTGTCCCAGCACAGCGGCTGCTCCCTTCCACCAGTCTCATTTCATCAGGTTCTGAAAACGAGTGTAAAAACATCACTTGCTGTATTAATCATCTGTGCTTATGAATCCAGACATTTTTACAAGAGTCTTTTAAAAACATGCTTTCTGAGTCAGAGTCATGTACAACCCCATTTCCAAAAAAGTTGGGATGCTGTGAAAAATGTAAATAAAAACAAAAATGCAATGATGTACAAATCACTTAAATGCAATATTTCATTGAAAATGCTTCAACAACAAATTGACAACAAATTGAAACTGAGAAATGTTATTGTTTAAAAAAAAAAAACGCCCATTTTGAATTTGATGGCAGCAACATGTTCCAAAAAGTTGGGATGGGTGCATGTTTACCACTGTTTCATCACCTTTTTTATTTTAACAACTGTCTGTAAGTGTTTCAGAACTGAGAAGACTGAATGCTTTAGTTTTGAAAGTGAAATGTTTTCCATTCTTGTTTGATATAGGATTTCAGCTGCTCAACAGTTCAGGGTCTCCTTTGTTGAATTTTTCATTTTATAATGTGCCAAATGTTTTCAGTGGTGACAGGTCTGGACAGCAGGCAGGTCAGTTTAGCTCCCAGACTCTTTTAATATGAAGCAATGCTGTTGTAATACATGCAGAATGTGGTTTGGCATTGTCTTACTGAAATAATCAAGGTCTTCCCTGAAAAAGACGTCGTCTGGATGGCAGCATATGTTGCCAAAACATGTATATATTGTTCAGCATTAATGGTGGCTTCACAGATGAGCACATCGTCACCAATGCCATGTGCACTAATGCACCCCTATACCATCATGAATACTGGCTTTTGAACTGTGCACTGATAACAAGTTGAGTGGTCTTTAGCCCGGAGGACACAGTGTCCATGATTTCCAAAAAGAAATTCAAATGTTGATTTATCGGACCACAGGACACTTTTCCACTTCTCCTCAGTCCATTTCAAATGAGCTCAGGCCCAGAGAAGGTGGCAGCATTTCTGGATCCTGTTTATGTATGATTTCTTCTTTGCATTTTAGAGTGGCATCAAATTCACATTCAAATATTTTTCAACATTTGATATGTTGTCTTTGAAGCATTTTCAATGAAATATAGCGTTTAAATGATTTGCACATCATTGCATTTTGTTTTTATTTACATTTTTACAGCATCCCAATTTTTTTGGAAATAGGGTTGTATAATTCCTACCTGAACAGGTGAGACCCACAGCTTTGCCAGGTGTGCAGTTCTGCTCCTGACGCTCTGAGGTGCTACAGGTAAGGAGACTCTTCTCTGTGCCTTTGCACTGGAACTCTTTGGTCCCAAATTGATGTTTCCCTTCTCCAAAGAGCGCCCCCTGTAGAGTTAGTGGAGCCCCACAGCCCAGCTCCCTACAGACTACCTCTGCATCCTGCTGGTTAAAGTCAGCCTCACATACTGAGGTCCAGGACTGATGGGGCTTCACCTCAACTCTTCCAGAGCAGAGTCCAGCTCCATCTGCTAGCCTCACAGAGTCTGAAAGAATGCAGGGAAATGCAGAGTTTGTAATAAAGCATGGAATATAAGGAAAGGATAACTTGATATCTCTCCACTATCAGAAATGACAATACTGTATCAACCAAACATAGATTATGATTCTTCAACTTGCAGATTAAAATCTTTTTTTCAAGCAAAGTTGTTCCAAGAAAGACATATGTATGGAATATTATGGAATGTTTTCAATGTAAGAAACGGATTAACAAAATGTAATATTTCATATTCATGTCATATTTGTGCATGTGTATATGTGTGTGTGTATATAAGCTGGTGTGTGTTGATATGTGTACTTGATGTATATGTGAACTAACTACTGCAAGTATTTAAGTGTTTACTGAAATGAGGGGATTGATTAACAGGCTTAGACAGTGGTGGGTGGATTACAGTGCTAACGGGTAGATATTTTTAATAAATGGTTCCCATGAAGTGTTGAATATTGCCATTTGATTCATTTCTATAGCATTTTATCTCTCCAGTGATATATGCGTTAAAAGTAGTTTTTTCCATTGTGTAATGTTTATGGAGTTCCTGGTCTTCCAGTGTTTAAGGATAATTTCCTCGGCTATAGTGAAGGGTAATGAGTATGGCGGTGGTATAATTGTTGTGGGGGTTCAAAATGGTGTAGTCACCCAGCATACAACGCAGAGGGGATAATGGAATGCTACACTCCAGAGTGAGGTATATAAAGTCGATGACAAAGTGCCAGAATTGTTGTATATGTGGGCATGTCCATAGAGCATTAAAATAGGTATCAGGAGTGTCTAAAGTGCAGTAGGAGCGTATGTCTGCGCCCATTTGTCCCATTTTATACAATTTATGTTGTGTGATATGTGATCTGTGAATTACTTTCTAATGAATCAGCTGGAGATCACAATGACTACTAGTTGTCATTGTAAAAGTGGTTTTACAGAGTCGGGTCCAGAAGTCAACCCCAGGAGAGATTCTGAGATCTTTTTCCCATTTTAAACTTGGAAGTACAACAATATTATCCAAATTAGCGAGAAGTTTATAGAATTTTGAAAGCAATTTCTTATTAGTTTTTGTTTTATTAATGTCTTCAATTAGTTTGGGTGGGTGAAGATGGTTATTTGTAATATTTATTTTAGACTTCAATACAGATTTGAGTTGAAAATATTGTAAGTATTGATTTTTCCCGATATTGAATGTCTGGACCAAATCTTCAAATGAGATAAAGGTGTTATCCTTGAAAACATAATGTAGATGCGTGATCCCTTTTTGTTTTCATGCGGTGAAGTTTAATGGTGAGTTGTTAAGCAGGAAACTGGGATTATGCCAAATTGGAGTGTGTTTACATGGTGCTAAGGTGCAATTGGTAATGTCGAGCATTTTCCACCAGGCCCTCAGAGTTGTGGATATGACAGCATTGCGGAAACATGTATGCTGTTTTATTGTGTGATTGATAAATGGAAGGTCTGATACAGATATTTCCTTACAGATTTCCTGCTCTATTTCTAACCATGAATGATATTTTTGTTCAGGATGTGTCCAGATATATATGTATTGCGGTTGGCTTGCCAGATAATATATATAAAAATTTGGTGCTTCGAGTCTTAGTTCTTTGCTTTTTTTGTAGTGTAGTTTAATTATTGGGTTTTTATTTTTCCAATAAAATGTAGTTATTGCAGAATCTAGTGACTTGAACCAGCTAGTGGGTGGTTGGACAGGGGATCATTGTAAATAGGTCATTTATTTTTGGGAGGATGGACATTTTTATAGTTGCTATTCTACCAAGTAATGAAATAGGTAAGTGCATCATCCAACGTTGCAGATCTTCTTCTGTGGTTTTTATCAGTGGTTTGAAATTAAGAGTAAACAGCTCTGACAGTTCGGAGGATATAATGATGCCTAGGTATTTAATGTTGCCAATGGTGAAGACAGGGAATAGGGTTTGGGGTACACCATTACGACCACCTTTGTAGATTGGCAGAATTATAGATTTGTTCCAGTTGATTGAATAGCTAGATATTTTGGAGAATGTATTCATAAGTGCTATTGTCTCTTATAGAGAGTTACATGGATCCTGTAGGTATAAGAATGTATCATCTGCATAGAGGCTGATCTTATGTTGTGTGTTTTGTGTAATTATACCTTTGATGTGTCTATTTTGTCTGATTGCTGCTGTTAGTGGTTCTATAAAAATTGAGAATAAAGATGGAGACAGTGAACATCCTTGTCTAGTGTCTCTTTGTAGTGTGAAACTCTTATTCTCATCTTATTCTGTAATGCCTAATTGTACAGAGCTATCACACAAATTGGAGGACAGAACTTATCACAAAACCTTCACAGATGAAAATGCTGATGTCCAGAAAGCTGAAGTCAAGATTTTATGTACTTAACAAGATCTTAAGTCCAAAATCCAGCAGAAATGACTAATGTAGTGAGTAGATCATGAGACATTCAGAAGCTTCAGACTTCTGGAGATGCTGTTTTCATTTGGAATTTCAGACTGGTAAAAAAGTGGACACATGGAGGCAGTGATTCGAGTCTTCTACCTCTTTCTTATAGAGTGAAGTTGTGGAACAGACAGAGAATGAAGAGACATGCTGATCAAGTCAGAACACAAATTCCAGACTGGAGCCATTTCCCACTGGACTATAAAGAGGACCATGAGGAGTGAAGCAGAAGCCCCTTCTGTTGGTGTACAACAAAAGCCAGAAACCCTAAAGGTGGAGGTTTGCTTGCCATTTCTATGGTGCGATATTCTCTGCGCTAGCTGAAGGATTATGTTGAATGGTAGTGAGATCATGCTTTGGGAAGACAACTTTATCTTGAGATCACAAAATAATTTACTTGTTATTTCACGATAACTTTATTCTGAGATCACAGGATAATTAACTCATTGTTATCTCAAGATAACAAAGTTGTTATCTTGAGATCATAAAATGATTAACTTGTCTCAAGATAACAATCCAGAAAATTATAGCAACACGTCATGGCCTCTCTGGACTTCACAGGATAATTAACTTGTTATCTCCAGAAAACAATCCAGAAAATTAAACCTACCTTAGGGCTTCTCTGGACTTAATAATTTTGCAAGTAAAAAAACACTTGTGAAATTATTTCAATTACCTAATTATCTAATTTAGCATTACCTAAAGTGAGTGGATTCATATCATTTACACTGTTGTAGGTGTATGTGTATGTATGTTGATAGCCTAAAGCGTGTGAGAATGTAGTGTATTTGAATAATGACACTTCTTAGCCCAAGAGGTGGTTGTACCCACGGCCTCAGAGAATAGTGATAGTTCTTGATTTTGTTGATTTAAAAGCAAAGTGTTTTTCATTCTGTTCATTTATACATAGTTTATGTTGTGTAAGTCTTTAAGTGCTGTGGTTCCCACTATACCTTGCAAATGTTTCTCAAACCTCATTTGTTATTAGTTGAAATACCTGAACAGACGACTCCTACAGGATATCTGATCTTCGAGCTGTACAAAATTGTGCATTCTTTCACTGCAGACTCAGATCCTTTACAGGCGATATGAAAACCCCATCTGGTCTCGTCTCCTCCAGGGACACTCATTGTAGATTTAACAGCAGAACCACAGTCCAGCTGTCTGCACACCACAGCAGCCTCCTTCATGGACCATCTGTCTGCAGTCACTCCCCTCCACTCTCCACTACGAAACATCTCCAGTGTCCCAGCACAGCGACTGCTCCCGTCCACCAGTCTCACATCATCAGGTCCTGGAGAGAGCGCAGAAAGCCCATCACTGTATTAGCAATACCTTTCCCAGAAGAAAAGCTCCTAAAATCAGACATATTTACAGTTTCTTGGACAGTAATTTGAATAATTGAGATCTCAAGATATGGGTGTGGGGGTGCTGACAGGTCTGCAGCACCCCCTGATTTCAGGATTGCAACTCTTAAAAATAATAAGTACTTCTTACAAAACGTTCTGAATTTTATAATAATTTGAGCGAAGTAAAGACCCATCTGAGGTTCAAAGAGGAAAATCTATCCAGAGTTACAGTTCTGAGCCCCAAAGTAGCCTCATATTGTTTTTTAACTTAAAATAATAATCTAACGTAATAATAAAACTTTATCAATTGTTATATCTCCTGGTCAGTATGCCTTCCCAGTCTCAGTCTTAGTCTCAGCATGAGACTATGGGCGTGACATCATGCCACAAATCAATAATCCAATTGGTCGCTGAGTTTGTCCAGAATAAGAGAGCAGAGAGAGAAACTGTACACCAGCGGTTGGATGTGTCAGTCATATGTATATCTTTTCTCATTATAGCACAGTATGACATGTTTTGTTTGATGTAAATTTGCATAAATAAATGAATTAATTAAATAAAATGGAAAAAAAGACAAATTATTTGGCTTGATGTCATCGGTCACATCACATATACGTTGCTTAAAATTTTAGTACCCCCAACTTAAAACACCTTCTCGTGTCCCTGTGTTCAAGACTTTTTAACAGAGAATACATTATACTCTCGCTCAATATATTTGCAAGCTTTATTGTATTGTATATGTTCATTGCACATGCTGTGCATTTCGTTCTTCCAGAGATTCTTCAATCACAACTGCTGCACCATTTAAGGTGGAATGGGAAAACTCCAACAAGAAGCTGACAAATAAGAAGCTGACTTCAGCCTAGTAGTTTTAATGCTGATAGTACTTTTTGATCAGGAGATTTAGGCTATCAAAATATCCGACCTAGAGTTTTATGTATCTACTTAAATGCGATTTCGATAAGGTAGCACAACTTGTCAGAACAAGAATTGATGCACAGTAGCCCTAGCAATATTACTAATATGACTCTAACAACCTCATAATTCATGGGATCCAGTGATATTCGGAAGAACAATGTACACAGTACAAAATGTATCGGGTCTGAATATATTTGTTTATCACAGGGTGTGATAGAAACCCCATTCATTTTGGCCATAGAGAAATTGAGCTTAGACCTTGAGTTGCAGTTGGTCTGTGTGAAAGTTGAATAGGAATATGCACCGTTACACAAGTAGTTAGCGCCCCCTGGCCTCCCGGTTTCTAAACACTGTCCTTTTTACCTTTGACCATTATGGAACACAGCCCTCACTGTTTAAACAGACAGAACAGCAAAAACAAATAGGCCAACAAAACTGCAAAATCCTTTCAAGTTCAAGTTCAAAGGTTCAAGTTTATTTGTACAAAACCAAGCGGCCAGTAAATGCTCCACAAATCACTTTTTTTCACATGTACTGAGAAAGTCTGTTTTCAGTGGAAATATGTGAACTATGTGCTACGGTAATTTATTTTTTTTTACATACATATGGATCTGTATAATCATAACAAGCCATCCAAGAGAAGTTAACCATTAAAAAAAAGACAATTAAGGTGGAACAGGAAAACTCTAACAAGAAGCTGACGAATAAGAAGCTGACTTCAGCTTAGTAGTTTTAATGCTGATGGTACTTTTTGATAAGGAGACCCAAATGTGATTTCGATAAGGTAGCACAACTCATCAGAACAAGAATTGATGCACAGTAGGATTAGCAATATTAGTAATACGGCTCTGATGACCTCATAATCCAGTGATATTCAGGAGAACAAAGTACACAGGACCCTGAAAACCTCATTCATTTTGGCCATAGAGAAGGTCTAAGCTCATTTTGAGTGCAATGGGCATTTACAGCGACAATACATGGGCATGTACTTTATCCACTTCATTTCTGTTTTTCTCTCCGAAGCGCTGCCACTGAGCAGCTTGACTTTACCAGTGTAAATGTTGGCAAATTCCTTTCAGTAACTTTAGCAGTGCTCCAATATCTAGTGGTTATGATTTAGCTAGCTACAACAGCTGATGTCGTCTTCTTAGCCTGTCAATCAGATGTTTGTCCTCAATAGCATGACCAAAAACTACACCCAGTACACTGTGACCTATCACACAATCTCCATTTATGTATTTTTGATTTGTGTCCTGCAGTTTATCATTAGGTTGAATTAGACTTTTTCTAACACCTATCCAACCTAGCAACAGCAGCTATAAAAGAAAGCATTTATGGATGGAGAATAGATAGATCAATCCTTACCTGAACAGGTGAGACTCACAGCTTTGCCAGGTGTGCAGGTGTGCTCCTCTCTGTCTGAGGTGCTACAGGTAAGGAGACGGTTCTCTGAGCCTTTACACTGGAACTCTTTGGTCCCAAATGGGTGTTTCCCTTCTCCTAAGAGCGCCCCCTGTAGAATTAGTGGAGTCCCACAGTCCAGCTCCCTACAGACTACCTCTGCATCCTGTTGGTCAAAGTCAGACTCACATACTGAGCTCCAGGACTGATGGGACTTCACCTCCACTCTCCCAGAGCAGCGTCCAGCCCCATCCACGAGCCTCACAGAGTCTGAGAGGACAGAGCAAATAAATAAAATAGCAAAAAGTGAGGGTAAAATAAAAAGCAAAAAGTGAGGGTAAAATACATTGTTTTTATTTTAATATATCATAGCAAGTCTCATAATGTGGTCACACTGGAACATCAGTCCAAATCTGAGCCTGATAAACTCTCACCTGAGCAGCTGACAGTAATGCTGATGTTGAGATAATCAGGTTGGATGGATGAGCGGTACTTTTTGCACTCTGAAAGAGACTCGCTGCCATCACAATACAGGTCAATTAGAGATTGGTCACCATGCTTGCCTCTGAAATCACTTCCAAATGTAGCACTGACTACGTCTCCACAGTTAAGCTCTCTACACAGCAACCCAATAGTACTGTATTCAATGTGGCCATTGCTCAGTTTCCTCCATTGTCCTTCATGAAGGACTTGAGGTATCCCAGAGCAGCGACCATCGCCGTCCACCATTCTGACCTCAGACATCTCTGAATGAAGAGGAGACAGAGGAAGTTCAGTCACCAACTTCTGATATGAACTGTACTGAAGTCATTAAACAGATGCATTGTCACTACAAGTAGTTGTTGAAAACACCATCCAGAGCAGTGGTCTCAAACTACCGGCCGAAACAGCTTCATGCAGCTCGTTGTCGCATATTTACAGTTTATCCCTCAATCAGGCCCATAAATCATTTTTACATTTTTTCTGGCTAAATATTTACATCTGAAGAGTAGATTTTCTTCACCCACTAGACTTTAAGACACTGGTTACCCAACTGATGTTTATGATGTTCAAAGCAAAAATAGAGCCATAGAGCCATTCAAACTAGTTGTTAGGGGGACCCTGGTGGCTCTAAGCAGCCACTTATGTTGCCTCTTAGGAAGATCTGGTGTACTGTCAAATTGTCCTACCTTGTCAAAATGTCCTACAAGAGCTCAGTACATACAACTGTAGGTAGAATATTTTTGATAGCATAAACCACTTAATCATGCCTCCAGCATTAAAACTATATTTAAGTTATTTGGACAACCTTAATCACCCTATCAGAAAATGATGACATGAAATGTATAGGTAGGTGTGCCATGCTCCCATCCCCCGGGCCCCGATGACTGCCACGAGATCCGGCACGAAGGCCCGAATCCCGAATACTGCTGACGGATGCAAGTGAGGGCGGGAGGAGGACGTCAGCCACCCAGGTTGGATGTAAGGCAAATTAAAGTGACCTCACTGTAGGGACTGGAGGCGGCACCCAGGAAGCGGGTCCCGGAACTCGCGCTCCACCCCCCCCATCTCACTCGCGGTTCTTCTCCTCCCGCCGTCACTCGCGTCCCTCAGCGGTGTTCGAGAGTTATTTTGAAAGCCCAAATCACCTTAACAGGGGGAGAGTAGTAATATGAAACATAAGACAAAAGGCTGAATTAACATTAAAAACACAATACAACGTTTGAAACACTAAGTTGCTACGCTATAGCAATAATATGTGCACACTCAGCCCTGGCACTGCACTAGATAAAGATATACCCTCCCCTGCTCTCTGACGTGAGGGCGCAAGAAACTTTCACCCAGAGACACAAAGCAAGAATACATATTGGAAGGACTCCAGCATGACAGGAAGGTTACTTTAAGTTCACAATTTTTAATATTTTACAAAGTTAATCCAATGATCCATTGTTTTTCACTCCTAAGTGCTTTGTCTTCATGTTTTTTCATGCTTGGTTTGCTCATAGTATGTAAATAAACGTGCCTTGGTTTTAAAACATGGTCCCTTACCAACTGTGATTTGCCAAAATTCATACTGATGCAACAAAACTCTTAAAAAAAGTTAAAGTCAAAAGTTAACAGTTAGCAACCAACAAAGGTAACAGTGAATTCCAAAATAGGTAGACATGAAGTGGTTAGATCAATGGCCTCTAGTTCTTATTCACAATCCTGCCAGTATTGTGTGAAATATGTTATTAATGATATATAGAGATGTATTCAAAGCTCTTTTAGTTCCTGAAAAACCACAGCAGAAATGCTATTTCATTTCAACTCTTACTTCTTTTATGTTATCTTTATGTATAGACACCTCGTTTAAGTTAAACCCTGTCCCCCCAGCTCCTGTCCTACCTGCAGTGGAGCAGATGATCATCAGTATCACAGCAGTTAACATGGTTGTCCACTGTTGTCCAGAGCCTGCCGTCTGTCCTTCTATATGCAGTTCTTCAGTATTTCAGAAAGGGTATTATGTAATCTCCTCTTGTGCAACAGGAGAACATCACTAGAGTCATGTACGCAGGTTCAGTCCAGTGTGTGGGTCACTGTGTAGGAGAACCACCTGCACAGCCAAAATCTATAACTCAAATGAGCTGGAATGCAAAGAGACGATTTATCTCTGCAACCACATAGCAAGGCCTCTCATGCCTTGTAACTTAAAGGGGCACTGTGGCCAAAATGAAAAATGTAACTTTACATTACATGTAACGTTAAATCACTTTATCTGCTGTAAGCATGCTGACTTGCATCCTGAGTTGGTTCCACAATATTCTTTAGAGTGAAATACTCAGTTTTCAAATACTAGAAAAAGCCTCCACTAATTATGTACCTTGAAGATGGGAGAAACTAACTGCTTTTGGGTGGATTTTTGGGGTTGTGCTGTTTTGAAATATTCTTTTTTGTCTTTTTGTTTTACCAGCTGATAAATGCAGATAGCTAACATTACTGCTAGGAATGTAACCAAATAGCTAATTACAGCTGTGCAACTGTAGTAACACTCTTCAACAGACAGAAATTACTTGACAGATGAGGAGGACAAGAAGCTAAAAGCTAAAGTTAGCAACGCAGCTGGCTATCTAGATAACTTATCTCACTTTGGCTCCTATTTTCTGTCTGAAAGTGTAAAAACTTGTCTTTAGCATCTAATTTTGTGGTGAATACAGACAGAATCACCTGAATTCCTCAATTTGTTTGAAAACCAAGGCAAGAGTTACTACAATGCTAGCTTTGGCTGTATTTATCAGGCTGTAGCTCAGTGGCTAGGCTAGCTGTAGGCAAGCTGCAAAATAAGGGGGTCCAGGACCTGCTAATTAACCTCTTGGACCCCCTGAATGTCTAAGAATAAACTTATTAGGGAATAGTTGATGTTCAAATACAAATTCATAACACGCTACATAACACAGGCACTCTATTTGAGCTGCTTAGACTTTCTAAGAACAAAAGCTATACCAGTCTAACCTCATTAATAATAGCCATATTCCTGAAAACATAATTCAAAGTTCAGACATTTCTTCTCAAGTGTCAGAAATCAGTAGTCTACATACAAAATTGAAGGAGACTGACGACTAAGATACAAATAACTGCTCACTGAACATTCATGGCTGCCTCTCACTGTTTTTTCATACTTTTCCAACATTTATTAAGTCATCTAAAGAAACAGGCTCCCATGCATTCTTCACTGCAGTCCACGTACAATCCACAGTGCTTGGCTCTGAGGGTGACTCTGTGCTCAAAAACTGACAAATGATGAATGGGGTAGAGAGGGAACAACAACAAGCTACAGTCTGTAATTATACATAATGGACCTATAACACAGGTGGACCTCACAGGTACCAGGCAAAAAAGTGCCTAATAAACCAGCATTTTAGTCCCATCTGAACACACCATGTCAGTCTTTCTGCTGTCTTTTACCTTCTATAAAACATGCCATATTAATAACACCAGGTTATTTTAATCCAGTGCGAATCGGCATGTTGGAGTTGCTTAAATATGGACGCACTCGAAAAAGCATTTACTTGTGTTCTCTGAAGTTAAATTCAAGTCAGTCCATACCTCAAGTGTACAACTCAGAACACTGAACTGTAAAAATAAAAGGAAAACATTGAATTTTATACAGTGAAGTTGACAGTTGATTCCAGAATACATACATATTATCCTTCTGGGTCGCAGTGGGGAGCTGAAGCCTATCCCAGCTGTCATTGGGCGGAAGGCAGGATACACCCTGGACAGGTCGCCAGTCCATCTCAGGGAAGACAGACAGACATACACCTTCACACACACACTCACACCTAGGGGCAATTTAGCGTGTCCAATTAGCTGAACTGCATGTTTTTGGACTGTGGGAGGAAACCGGAGTACCCGGAGGAAACCCACGCAGACATGGGGAGAACAGGCAAACTCCACACAGTGATTCCAGAATAATAATGGCTAAATTAAATGTTTTGACATGTTTTGTACATTACAGACATCCTGTGGTGAACTTGCATTACCCCACCTCCCCCTGGAAAACGTACCCTGTCAGAACAGTAAGCAGAACCTAATACTTTTATGGCAGAAAATATTGGTAAGTAGCTATCAGATTACTTAGTTAACAGTTTGGCTTTATTAGTGTAAGGGTCCAGCCCGTGTCGCCGGCCACCAGCAGAGGACGACAGCGGCAAGGTGCCCCGCCTGCACCGCCGGCCGCCAGCAGAGGGCAACGGTGGCGAAGTGCCATAACTTTAGGGAACTCCAATTCCCAGAAGCCCTCGGGCTGATTAGGCCCAACCTGACACACCTGTGGACTACTCTACTTAAGGCTGTGGCAAACAACAGCCCTTTGTCACACCTTTGTAGAGGGGTGACCGGTATAGTACGCAGCCTAGGTGGGTATTTAAACAAAAAGAAAAGAAAAGTAAAGACAAAAAAAATGAAAAGAAAAGAAAAGAGGTCTGGAAAAAACAAAAGAGAGTAACTGCCCCAAAATTACTCAAAACAAGAAGGTCTGAGCTACAAATGGCTCCAAGTTTCCTTTGTTTGGCGTTTTCCCGCCTTTTTATCCCCCGTTTCTTGGTGTTTTACCCATTGTCACCTGTGCTTCTCAGTGGTGCAGCGGTAATTGTACAGACTGCCGATCAGTACATCGGTGGTTCGAGCCTTGCTCTGAGTCACCTTAACCCCAATGTGACTATTCACGTCCCATTATCTCAATAAATTTGTTTAACACCCCTTTTCAAAGGTTTTCATCTTTGCACTTGGGTCCGCCTCCTTGCCGTCCCATAACAATTAGAGTTTGCTGTCCATCTTATATTGTATAAATGTTTATTACAGTGCGAAGCCTTGAACAGGGCACTTCTCTCCAAATATTCTATTTTTTTAATTTGGAAAAACCCCTTATTAGCTCAGAGCTTGGGCAAAAGAAACTGTTATGTTTCATTGGCAGAGGAAAATCCTATAGGAGGACAGGATATGCAGAGTTGAGCTGATTTAGCAGAAAGGACAACTGTTGACAGCCAGCAAACTGATCCTAGATCAGATCTCTCATTCTCTTGATGCTGCATGTTACATTCCCCTCAGATGTAGCTAGGGGTAGAGAGGACATAACATGACGTGATGGGAGACGAAAGGGAAGGACACAAGGACACAGTAGTTGCGCGTTCAGTCAATGCTTTTTCTTTACTTTGCTTCTCGCTTGCAAAAAGTGTATGATACAAGAATAATATTTACAATGAAAGAGCAAAGTATTGACTAGTAGGACCCAACCAACTGCAAAGGTGGACGGAGGACGGTGCCAAACGAATATAATAAATAAACCAAAGTCTTATCTGCTTAGCCAGGTCTAATCCTCACCAAAATACAGCCCCTTACCTGATGTGTCTAAACAATCAAACCACTACTGTGTATGAATAGGCGCACCCAACTTGCCCGTCCACACATCGCACTGAAGGAGAGAAAATTGAGAGAAAGAGAGAGCCAGAGAGGGAGCACGGGAGACTACCATTTACTGGCTACATTTTCACAGCTAAAGTAGCACAGCTTAACATCACTGCTGGCGCCATAAGTCACAAGCACACTAAATGCCCCCACACATGACTCCTCTCAGATGAGTCCTTTTATCTGCCAAGACCTGCCCCTCAGCAGACAGCAACGATCCTGTTTAGTGGAGAAGAGTGCAGCCAAGCATCAGCGACGTCCTCATTGGTCCATTGCACGCCTGTACAGTGATCTGGTTGGGTGAAAGGGGGAGAGAGAAAAAAGAAACAAAACCTTGCGTGCATCGCAGGCACGTAACGCTGCAAATGTGGGTCCACAAGGTTTAGATGACAGATGTGCAACCCAACTTAGAAAGACACTGAGGTGGCCAAGAAATTAGTTTCAAAATATTTTATTTTAAAATCAAGTTGTTATACATTTTAGCTTGGCAAATCATGAATAAAAGGAAACAAAAAAATCAGCTTTGACACACAAATTTCAGAATGAGCCAAAACTTTATGACCACTCACAACTAATGTTGACTGTCTCGTAACAGTGGCATATTTCAAGGTCTGGGATATTAGACTGTAAGCGAACAGTCGGTTGTTGTAGTCGACGTGTTGGATGCAGGAGAAATGGGCCAGTGTGAAGACCTGAGCGATTTTGACAAGGGACAAATTGTTATGGCCAGAGCATCTGTGAAATGGCAACGCTAACCCCTGTCTACCATACAAAGTGAACTTGAATATGAACATGCATGGTTTAAAATGGAAATATAGCACAACTGCAGCAGTGTAAGTACTGAGGTCTGATAACTGTTTAAATCCATATTAATGAATAATAAGTCTGTATAATCCTTATCAAATCCACATTGAGTATTCGAGCATTTGTACATTACAATGCATTTTTGCTAAGAGGCCTTCCTCTTTCTCAAAGCTCTTCTACAGGCACTCTCTACGGCTCTTCAGCATTGGGCTGCAGGGAGTTCATCTCTATGTTCTCTGACTGGACTGCAGCTGCCCTCTTGTTCCCTGAAAGCCAATTCAACACATTTATAATAAGAATAGTCTATTAGTAGTGGTAAGAAAGGTTTTGACATTCATGATTTTAACCTTCACTTACCTGGTTGGATTCTCATGATGACATGTCCCCACTTTTTGGAGGCCAAAAAGATAAACAGGCAGATAGTCAGCAACAGCAATGGTACCAGCAGCATTCTGGTAGTTGCTTCAGGTAATGGGGAATCTAAGTGACACAAGCGCACATACTATTTTTAAAAACGATGTTTTAACTTTATCAAGGACAAAAAGTATCATTGAGACAAAGCTCTAACATAGTATCCCCAAAGTCCTAAAAAGCTTGCACTTCTTGTGTTCACAATGCTCAATAGATTCAGCCAAGTTGTTTTCTCTGCCTGCCTGCCTGCCTGCCTGCCCGCCTGCCCGCCCGCCCACGAGGTACTTCATACCGAAAAGTAACCAGGTTGATGAGGTACTTCACACCGAAAAGTAACCAGGTTGCTGGTTAATATTTTCCTTTAAAAATGTGGTTTACATGATTTTGCATATCATTGCATTCTATTTTTATTTACATTTTGTACAGCATCCCAACTTTTTTGGAAATTGGGTTGTACTTATTGTTCATTATGCTTGTTGTAAACTCTACAAATATTGTAGTATTACTCATGTTCCAATGTTAAGGTTTGGTTGGAAACCAAAAGGTTAAAAAACAGCCAATGGAAACTGTCTAGTCAGGATTTTCCCATCATGGTATCCAGATAGATACTGCCAAGCAAGCTCTTCCATTGGACTTCAGGAGCTGAACTGAGGGCCTTCTACATTAAATTAACTACCAACACAGTTAGGAACTGTGTTTCAATAACCCACTCATGTTTTTATTCACAAGGCTGGGATCAATGTCAAGAGCAAAAAGTCTTGGGGACTTTCCTTCTTGCAGAGTGTAATTCCAACCACAATTTATGGCTTGAACTGAAGGCCTTATGAAACTGAGCAATCAAATATCTGCAACAGGAGACACAACATCTACATTGTTTTGCAACTGAACAGAAAGCCCTGGTTTCAAAGTCAAGATTACCTGTTACGATGATGGATATAGGTTCACTTTCAGAGAAGAAGGTTGGGACGAAAGACCCAGAATCCAACTCAATCTCATTTTCAAACTGATAGACCTCTTTATTCTCATAGACGCAGCTGTAGCTCCCCTGGTGGGAATCATCGGCAGCAGGAAAGAGGAAGGAGGCTGAGTGATTGACAGCTGCCTTGTCGTTGCTTCTGGTCCAGGGCAATTTGAGGTGGAAGGATCCTCCTGGGTACTGCGGCTGAGTGGAGCAGGTGATTGTGAAGCTGTGGCCCCGGAACACCTCTGGTCCCTGAAGACCCCTTGACACTCTTATGGGAGTAGAGAAAGAGATGGAGGGTTTGACCAGGAGACCTGGGAATTAGCATAAAAGAAATCTGGTTAATGTTTCTTTTGGTGAAGTACCTGAACAGATTGCTCTAGAAAACATCAGAGATGAAATGCAACAACAGGGCCATTCAATCAAAGAGTGTCTCCAGTAGGGTGTGGAGTCCCACAGCCCAGCTGCCCTCAGACTACCTCAGCATCCACTCAGTCCAGTCAACGTTTGCCTCAAATACTGTGGCCTGGAATTTTTGTGGGCTGAAGTGAGTCCAAGAATCTGGGGGCTAAGCATATTTTGAACATCTTATTAATCTGAGGAAGGCAAAAGTGAAGATGCCTCCAAAGGTGGGCATTGGTATGGGGTTGGCCTCTTCTTTAAAGCTATAACAGCCTCCACTCTTCTGGAAAGCTTTCCACCAGATTTTGGACTGTGTCTGTGGGACTGTGTACCCATTCAATCAAAAGAGCATTTGAGAGGTCAGAGAAGATGACTTAATCAACGTTCCAGTTCATGCTAAAGTTGTTCAAATATGTTTTTCAGACCATGTAACTGTTGTTCAAGTACTCACTGTACGTGATTCCTTTTATGCGAGTAATGAATCAGATGCGGAGCAGTTTGTTAAATTACCTGAACACATCACTCTCCCAAGGAACTTGATCTCAAAAGTGTTCATGATTGAACATTCCCTCAATGCAGATTCAGATCCTTTACAGCCAATGTAAACGCTCCATCCAGTTTCAGAAGACACTCTCTTTGTAGCTGAAACAGCAGAGCCACAGTCCAGCTGTCGGCACACCACAGCAGCCTCTCTCATGGACCAACTTTGTGAGCCCACTCTTCTCCACTCTCCACTGTAAAACATCACCGTTCCGGCACAGCGACTGCTCCCGTCCACCAGCCTCACATCCTCAGGTCCTGGATAAACAATAGACCAAGGGATACATTAAAGAGCTGCTGTGATTTCTACAGTAATGTTCTTTGTAAAGCCATTATAACGTGTTTTACAGTATTATACAGCATCCTGGTTGACCTGCATGTGGAAAAACAACATATCTTTGCTGTTGGAACAAAACCTTTATCTCTTTTCCCATGATTTGAAAGTTTGGCTTTACACTGCGTTGAAATTGGCTTCAAAATTACTTAAAAAAAATCTTGTTCGATTGACTTCCATTCAAATTTAAGGTTGTTTTTGGTTTCTCCTGTAAAGTTACCTTGTTGGAGATATGAGATTTTGTTCTGACAGTGGCAATTTGCTGGTTTTGCTTGTGACCAGCATGTTAACTTCCATTAGCATACCAGCATCCAAAACACAACATATGCTGTTTTTTCTGGGTACAGATTCTCCTGTATCAGACACCTTAATACATGACTACTATAATTATTATTGTAATAATAAGTAAAAGCATACAGCATAATCATCATTACAGCAAATCTGGACACCATAATACTTTGGTTAACATTAGCCTAGCTAGCTACTGTATCTAATTGCATGCTAGCTTTCCTAGCACAATCTTCCAGCACATAATAAAGCTTTGGATATTCAAACAAGTTCACAAGTGTTTTTTGGTCATATACTGCATGTTATTAAATAGCAGTCTTTAATGTAGAACCCTTGCTAGAAAAACTAGCATAAAGCAGCATGGCTGAGCATCAGCGAACCCAACCTATGTTGTATTTTGGAGGCCGTGACCATGCTGGGTGACCAGTTAAACCAGTGCTGGACCAGCATAAACCAGCTTAGACCAGCAGCTGGGCTATATTTTTTTTAATCCTTTTTCTCTCTAAGTTTGCTTACCACTGCTATCGCCAATGCTAATTTCAGCTAGCTGGCAACAGGATTCAGTCTTTGTTTCATGTTAGCACCAAGCTAACAGTGGTTTTACAGCTTGAGTTTGAAATGGGCTTTTAGAGCTTTGCAAGACATGCATATAACATTTTTTTGCTTTGTATATATTTCAATGAATTCTGTATTAAATACTTCATCTTATAGGATCACTGAGTATTAAGAGAGGGGCTTGTTAGCTCTTGAAAGACTGGTTGTTAGTGTAAAAAGTGCAATGAAACAACTTTTTTTTGTTTTGTTTTGTTTTTTGACAGGATTTTGGACTATTTATTATTATAAAATCATTCAAGAGCAATTTAACTGCAATTTTAAAACTGCCATTTTAACTTCGTAATATGGATTTGCATATGGCTGCTGTTGGAAGAAAATCTTGTATCTCCAAAATGGTAACTTTACAGGAGAAGGAAAAAACCTACTTTACTTTTTAATGTAAGTCAATGGAACCAGAATTTTATCAGTCATTTTGGTCCGTTTCTTTTGGACCATTCATCATGAAATTCGCACACAATGTAAAGGGCAACAGGCATTTTCAAACTACGTCAGAAACTGAAAAACGACAAAAAAAAAGATGAGGTTTTCTTCCAACAGCAGCAATAAACATTTTTAATATTCAGACAACAGTTTGTTTGTTACAGTAATATACTGCTGTCAGTTTGCAGTCTAAAACCTGCTTTGTACTGTGATTAATTGTACAGCACAATATGCCATTGCTGTGAACAAACATTACAGTATGATTGCTGTAAATAGTAATTACCTGGTAATTCTGCTGCTAGTACTGTAAATTGACAGAACAGCTCTGCTGAGAAATAACATAGTTCTGTGCATATTTAGAGGAGTTTTTTCAACCCATTCGTTTCACTCAATATTGGATTCAATATGTAATTCCTACCTGAACAGGTGAGTCCCACAGCTTTGCCATGTGTGCAGGTGTTCTCCTCTCTGTCTGAGGTGCTACAGGTAAGGAGACGGTTCTCTGTACCTTCACACTGGAACTCTTTGGTCCCAAATTGATGTTTCCCTTCTCCAAAGAGCGCCCCCTGTAGAGTTTGTGGAGTCCCACAGCCCAGCTCCCTACAAACTACCTCTGCATCCTGCTGGTCAAAGTCAGACTCACATACTGAAGCCCAGGACTGATGGAACTTCACCTCCACTCTCCCAGAGCAGCGTCCAGCTCCGTCCACAAGCCTCACAGAGTCTTGGGTAAAAAGTAACAAAACATTTGCTGTTCGTTCTAAACCACATTTTAGACCTATAATGTTTCCGAAGTGTAAACTCTCACCTGAACAGACCAAAACTGTGCTGGTGTTGAGAAAATTTGATTCGAGGGTGAGGGTGAGTGTTTGGTACTCCGAAATGGATGATTTTTGGTCTTCACTAATTAAAATACATTCTTTCTCATTCCGGCCTCTGAAATCACTTTTTAAAGAAACACTGACTGCATTCCCACAGTCCAGCTCCCTACAGAACAACACAGCATCTCTGTATAAAAAAAAATAACTGAACACTCCCCACCATTCACCCTCATGAAGGACTTCTGGTATCCCGGAGCACTGGTCATCGCCATCCACCAGTCTGACTCCAGTCATGTCTAACCAAAGAAGAGACATGGAAGAGGATTTTACTGAGAATTCACACAGTTACTGAGTTGAACATGAAGTACATCTCCTAGTATCTAAACTCATTGTCCATTTTATCAGCTCAACCTACCCATATAGGTGCACTGTAGTCCATCTGTTTGTCTGCATGCTTTGTTAGCCCCCTTTCACCCATGTTCTTCAATGGTCAGGACCCCCACAAGACCACCACAGAGCAGGTATTATTTGGGTGGTGGATCATTCTCAGCACTGCAGTAACACTGACGTGGTGGTGGTGTGTTAGTGTGTGTGTTGTGTAAACACCTCAGTGTCACTGCTGGACTGAGAATAGTCCACCAACCAAAAATATCCAGCCAACAGTGTCCTGTGGGCAGCGTCCTGTGACCACTGATGAAGGACTAGAGGATGACCAACACAAACTGTGCAGCAGCAGATGAGCTATCGTCTCTGACTTTACATCTACAAGGTGGACTGACAAGGTAGGAGTGTCTAACAGAGTGGACAGTGAGAGGACACAGTGTTTAAAAACTCCCTCAAACAGTCTGCCCTCTTACTACCACCACCATGTTGAAGGCATGGTCTGAACTCACAAATTCTGTTGTGCCAGCAAACATGTTGGTTATTGCTATTGCAACATTGTTGGACAGCTCAACACACTTGGAGGAGAACACCAACTGCCCATTTCTTTTACATCAGCTAACAAATGCCCACACTGGTTAGCAGCATGAAGACCTTTTGAAGGACCATTTCTTGGAATGTCAGCTATGAATGGTTCTGGCATCTCCAAATGATAGGGCCAATGCTTAGATGTTTGAGACCCCCTCAAGTTGCACTTAGAATGTAGTGTACTTTACATAAAATGATAGTATACAACTGGACCATAACGATACTTGGCCTATTCGGGGGGCAGTCTTATTGGGGCCCAATTTTTTGGGTCCCTTTAGACTGCCCATTGTGAGGACTGTGAGATTTCGGAATCCCTAGCTTGACCTGTCTTTTGAGCACAGCGCAACCCCATCCATTAAGATGTCCACAACCGCCCTCCCTTGAGGCTTGACCCCTAATCTCCCACATGAGTGGTCTTTTTATATCACGGAATTAAATCAAAGACGTGTAGTAAACCCATCTAGTCTACAGCATTGTGGTTTGTGTTTACAACTTCATGAAATGACCAAGAGGAGAGAAAGGTGGAGTGAGATGAGGGCATCCTTGAGAGCATCAACTTAATTGAAACATAGTAATAACAAATAAACAAGAAAATTACATGTATGGAGGGACCTTAAGAGCGTTTTGCCCTGGGGTCCATAAGAACCTGGGGCCGTATTACAGAAACGTCCTATTTTTTTTTGTCATAACTTAAGATCTGCAAGGTAAAGAGAGATTTTCACAAATTCTTAATACAGAAGCGAATCTTAATTTGGGAATCTCAGCATCTTATCTCAAGATAAGAAATATTAATGTACGCGATTTGAAGTCGTCAATCAACTGTCACGTCTGTTACCTAGCAACTGCATAGCTGAAATGTAAAGACGTGATCAAAGTAATCAAGCTAGGGAACCAGACAGTTAACATTTAACTACCATTACCGATTACAGCACTTCTTGTTCTTTATCAGAGTCGCCGCTCTCCGGTTTCAGTCTCCATTTCTCAAACGCTTTAGCCGAGCACGCTAACATTACTCCTCCTAATAAACAGACACACGTTAAGCTCCGTCTCCTCATTATT
Source organism: Colossoma macropomum (assembly GCF_904425465.1). Classification (NCBI taxonomy): domain Eukaryota; kingdom Metazoa; phylum Chordata; class Actinopteri; order Characiformes; family Serrasalmidae; genus Colossoma; species Colossoma macropomum. Next base: position 204,961 of record NW_023494796.1, on the reverse strand, counting down.
CACCACCATCACTGTAATATTTCATCATCATCATCAACATTAACACACAAAGGTAATCAGAGGGATGGTGGAGGTTGTGTCTGCAGCGTCTGGGCTTTTAAAACACTATTAGAAAAAAAAACCCTCACAAGTCAAAGCACTTTTCAGTGTAGATAAATGTAATGTCATTACGTTACAACACAAAAGAGCTCTGGGGTTTATCTTAAAGCTAGAACAGTATTTAGGAGATTTTTGTCTTGTTAGGATGTTTGTGTGATACTGTTTTCTTATCTGGAGTTTGGATAAGATTATTCACTTAAGAACTGTTATTCTGTAATAGCTTTTGTACTAAATTCAGCCCTAAATAAAGTTCTCATGGTGAGTAAGCAGATAAGATTTCAGACTTGAAGTTTCTGTAATATGGCCCATGGTTAAGCACCTTTTGAAGGTACATTTACAGTACTTAGCAGACACTCTTATCCAGAGCGACTTACAATTTGATCATTTTACACAGGCGAAGGTAGTGTTAGGAGTCTTGCCCAAGGACTCTTATTAGTATAGTGTATAGTGTTTACCCAGGCAGGGGATTGAACCCCAGTCTACAGCGTAAAAGGCAGAGGTGTTACCCACTACACTACATGTAAACATCAATGTGGGGGATCAGTGCGGGATCAGAGAGACAGTTCACTGCATCAAGTCTGTAACTACTGGGGACATCGACAGCAGCAACGGCGCTCCTCTCCACTGCCTTCTGTTTCCATCTCTTCCTACGGCTTCTATTTTAGGTTCCTCTCTTTCGATGGTTTCTCTTTCACCATTGTTTGCCGGCTTTTCTTCTTCTTTGCCATCTGTAATCAGAGTTACAATCACTAAACTAGAGCTAACAATGATAAAGTTTGCAGAAGCACTGTTCCACTTCTTGCCACTTGGCAGCACAATCCCACTTCTGACACCAAGTAAAAAAAAAGACACACTCTGGGCAAAGCAGCCCAGACAATTCTAGACAATTCACGGTAGTGTTAGGAGTCTTGCCCAAGGGACTCTTATTGGTATAGTGTATACCCCGGCAGGGGATTGAACCCCAGTCTACAGCGTAAAAGGCAGAGGTGTTACCCACTACACTACATGTGAAACGTTTACATCATTTATTTCATTGTGGAGAGACAGGAAGTGAGTTCACTCTTCTTAAAAAGTGCAACATGAGCGGAAGTTTGCTTGATTTTAACACTCACTTTAACAACTAAGTGAAAACTCATCAACCCAGTTCATCTAGCACTGCTGCCCGAGTCCTGCCTGCAGTGGAGCAGATGATCATTTTTGGCCGTATTACAGAAAATTCTCATCTTTTTGTCGTAACTTAAGATACGACAGGTCAAGATAAGATTTCTTACAAATTCGTATTACAGAAGCAAATCTTAATTTAGGAATCTTATCTTCTAGCATCTTTTCTTATCTCAAGTTAGGAAATCTTGACTTACTCTGATTGACGTCGACAATCAACTGTCGTGTCTGTTACCTGGCAACCGACCCTACACGCACAGCTGAATCTAGTAAACACGTAATCAACTTAGTCAGACAGCTAATGTTAGCTGCCGTTACTGCTGTAATGACAATCAAACAAAACTAAAGCACGTAAACTGAGAGACAAACTGAGACTTAAGAATGTTGGGGCGGCGCTTTGTGCTGTTTATCAGAGCAACGCTGCTCCACAGTTTCAGTCAGTGGTGGACGAAGTACACAAATCCTGTACTTGAGTTAAAGTAGAGATACCCAAAGCAAAATATTACTCCAGTAAAAGTAGAAGTTCCTCCCTTTAGACCTCCACTTGTGTAATAGTACAAAAGTATTTGCCTTCAAATGTACTTAAGTATCAGAAGTAAAAGTACTAAAAGATTAATTATGGCTTTAATGTCCTATTATCATTTTTGTAACAAGACTCTGCTTCATTAACTCATTTTAGGTGAAAATACTCCAGTGTCACTTTTGTAACACCAATATTTTAATAGAATGTCATTTAATTAGTCTGACGCTGATGTCTATATCTGGAAATAAGATAAGATTATAGACTTAAGAGCTGTTCTGTCTTAACTGAAGTTGCCATGACAACAAAGCAGACCTCAGACTTTAAGAATTTCCTGTAATACGGCCCCAGGATCACTGCAGTTAGCATGGCTGTCCACTGTTATCCCGGATCTGAATGATAAGGTTCTGCTCTCTGAGGCAGGGCAGTACAGATTTGTGCGCATGTGCATTCGCTCATGTGAGTTTGCGTGCACGTCCAGAAAGATAGTCAATATCTGATCTTTCTCACGCGCTGCTGAAATGTGGCGAGATCTGACGCAGCATCACTGGAGCATCACTTGAAGGAAACTCTGACACATTACACAAACATGGAGATTTCTACACTGCAAAAAATGGCATTTTGTCAAGTAACATTTTCTTAAAAATTGTCAATAAATCTAATATTTCTCCTGTTGAGATTGTTATAAGCTTAGTTTAAGATTATTTTCCTTATTTTTAGTAAAATTCTCACCATATTGGCAGATCATTTTGCTTGTTGTAAGAAATGGGCTTGAAACTAAATTAGCAAAATTATTTGCCACTATAGTCAGAATTTTACTTGATAAAATAACCTACAACAAGCAAAGAATGTCTAGAAATATGCTAGAAAATCTTAAAGTGCCCAACCATCTCAAAATGGGAAATATTAGATATCGACTAGATTTAAGATCATTTCACTTGACAAGACCCCATTTTTTTGCAGTGTAATATTTTGGAAACACTTCTCAAACTCCTTCCCAGACTCATAGTCATCTTTCTGAAGGCCACAGAGAGCTCTATTGATCTAGGCATGATGATACCACAGACTCCCATAACAAAGAGCAAACCAGACCAGATATCTAAGGATTAAATAAGTTCCTCCAAGATATTCTGTAACAGTGTTCAAATCAGTAGCACCTGATTTCAACTTCACACATTTGAAGTAGCGATATGAGGAATGTATTTACTCTTTCCATATAATAAAATTGCATTACAGTTTATTTCAGTTATATAAAGGATGACAAAGTTAATTCTAAGTGCCACTTGCTAAATTATATATCACCTTTTATCTATCAACAGTTTTTAAATAAAGTCTTAGGCCCAGTCCCATTTCACCCCTTGCCCCTACCACTGAGCCCTTAGCCCTCTGTTTTGTGCGTTCACATCTAGGGGTAGGGTGTCCTGATTGTTGTTGAGATAGAGGGGTAGGGTGAAGTGTTAGGGCTACATGACCCTACAAACGGAGGTTTTTCAGAGACTCCAAACAGAGTGATATGAGAAAAAAAGAAAAACTGGCAAGATGGCTGAACAAGAGACCAAAGAAACACACAAATGTTTTCCCTCCTTGAAGGGACATTTGTTATTGTTTTGTAGTCCTTAATACTGTTGCTGAGTAGCGTGTATGTGCTGTTTGCGTTGTGTTTTGTGTTGAGCTGTGGTGAGATATAGGTGGTTATGTTCTTACCATTAGGAGAAATCGTTTGTCTAGAATTGTCTGGGCTGCTTTGCCCAGCCGCTTGTCAGAGTGTGTCTTTTTTTTACTTGGTGTCAGAAGTGGGATTGCACTGCCAAGTGGCAAGAAGTGGAACAGGGCTTCAACAAACTTACAGGCAGATGGTGAAGAAGAAGAAGAAGAAGAAGAAGAAGAAGAAAAGCCGGCAAACAACAAAAGAGAGGAACCTGAAATAGAAGCCGTAGGAAGAGATGGAAACAGAAGGCAGTGGAGAGGAGCGCCGTTGCTGCTGTCGCCGTCCCCAGTAGTTACAGACTTGATGCAGTGAAATGTCTCTCTGATCCCGCACATTGATGGAAAGGATGCCCATCGAGCTGGAGGATTGTGTACCCAAAGTGGGGTATGGCAAGGAATTGCTGCGGCCTCTAGTAAGGACTTGGGGCACTCGACTACCGAGGAGAGAGTGGCCCATGGTACTTGTGCTGGCTAGAAATCTGCACACTTCATGTACTTGCTTCAGACTATCTAGGTAACCTGGATGGCTGACCTTTGGTGGGGGGGCTATGTGGTGGTTGCCACTTGCTAGTTGCCCTGGGACCCATATGATCCTAATCCTGGTACTTTGAGGGTACGTTTACATTGTGTGTTTCAATGGTGGAGAGACAGGAAGCGAGAGCACTCTTCTCAAAAAGCGCAGGATGAGGGGAAGTTTGCTTTAGTTCAAAACAACATTCATTTGGCAAGCGGGAGTGCACTCAAACCATATTTAGATACTTTATCTGTTGAGATGTAAAATATGATTTTATTGGAATTAACAAACAATTAATACATGAATCTGAAAAGAAAACATCAAAGTTCACCAGCAGCATCTGTCAAAATCAGAAAGCTCCAATACCACGATCAGAAAGTTCGCTTTAGTTCAAAACAACACTTTTGGCAAGTGGAATTGCACTCGAATCAGCCATATTGAATTATTTTAGCCATTTTATCAGAGTTACAATCACTAAACTAGAGCTAACAAATAACTAGCATGAGAATCTGAACAGAAAACATCAAAATCCACCAGCAGAAGGTCTTATCTGTCAATCAGAAAGCTGTAAGACTGTAATTCTGCACTGTGCTCATTTTTGTGCTAAATCTAACACTCACGTTAACAATTAAGTAGCATTCTTAGAGTAAGAACCTGTCCTCTAAGTTCAATCATGTCTATCCAGAACTGCTGCCTGAGTCCTACCTGCAGTGGAGCAGATGGTCATCAGAATCACTGCGGTTAGCATGGCTGTCCACTGTTATCCAGGGCCCGAGTTAATATGGTACAGGTTCGTGCGCCTGTGCATTCGTTCATTTGAGTTTGTGTGTGTGTGTGTGTGTGTCCAAAAAGTAATAGTCAGTATCTGATCTTTCTCACATGCTGCTGAAATGTGGCAAGATCTTACGCAACATCACTTGAAGTTAACTCACACAGCACACACACATAGAGAAACCTTTAATTAAAACATTTATAGATAAAGATGTAGTTTTCCAAAGAAATGAGCAGGGATTTTTTTACACACCATTAAAGTTCAGTCTTAGAAGCTGGTTGATGATTTTCTGAAGTAAACACATTCATCTGTAGCTCAATAATCAGCTCACACTGGACCATTCAAAATTTTATTTCCATCAAGACTCCTTTCATTTCGAAATGGAAACATTTTTCTCAGATGAATCAATTTGCCAACACAATACACATGCACAACCAGTTCAACTAGGAATCAGCAGCACTTTCAGTGAATGTCCACTAGGTGGAGCATCGTAAAGACTCAAAGATGGGCATTTTCAGTTCTGATTTTTAAACAGTGTCAATATTTAATAGTAAAATTAGTCTATTCAATTTTTAATGAGACATTTCACTTTGAAACGTCTTGATGTTCTATGCAGCTACACCAAGAAAAAAATGTTTATCTTGTTGATTTAAACCTAAACTCAAATCACATTTGCCAGTGTGTTTTTGTCCACTAGAGGGCGCAGTGTGTTAGCTACCCTCGCTCAGAATGGTCCAACTGACCATGGGCCATCCTAAACAGCCACTTTTGAAAGTTAGCTTTAGTCCTGTAGACACAGAATCCTGCAGCTTCTCTATTAACCACTAGGTGGATGTACTTTTACATCATAAACCCTTGTGAACAAGGTGGTCCAACAATCTATCCCACTCATTTAGTGGTCCTACTGCACATTAGCATGTTATTAGTATTGTATGGTAACTTACTATACTAAGTTACCTAGTTTTACTGTGTTTTTGATGCTAATTCAGCCTAATGTCAAGTGTATTATACTGACAGAGCTTTATATTTATGGTTGACCCGCATGTTTCTGTGTGTTGTTTTTCATCCCTCATTCCTTCCCATAGAGTCCCATTCATTTTTTGCCCCAACAAAGCCCTAATCTTTCTTTTTCCTGACAGCCACCAAAGTACATGTACTCCCTCCTCTCATAGACTCCCATTCATTTTCAACAACACACAGCTATCACTTAGCAACTGCTTATGAACAACTTAAACACCTCATACACCATGGAAACTGCCTAGCAACAATTTAGCAACCATGTGGGATACCATAACAACCACCTAGCAGTCCACTAGCAACCACCTAGCAACACCTTAGGGACTACCTGTGACACCATAGCAACCGCCTAGCAACCACCTGGAATACCAAACCCCTAGCAATACCATAGCAACCATCTGTGCTACCTTAGCAACCACCTAGCAACACCTTAAACCACCTTGGATACCATAGCAACCTAGCAGGAAGTTGGAACCATTTAAGCTGTGCAACCATTCTGCATTTTCCTTCAGGAAATGCACGTTTCTGCTTCTACATACCCTCCAATACGCTGATTTAGCACATCAAAATAATATTGCTGGAAAATTAGCTGGAAATTTTTTTGATGAGGTGATTTTAGGCTATCAAAACATCCTACATATGGTTTTACATTGAGAGCTACATGTACACGCCACAGTAGAACATTTTGACAAGGCAGGACCAGCATATTAGACAATCATTGCGAGCAAATTAGCATCAATGGTATTTCTATGCACAATGAACCAAATACATCTAACGCACCTCACTATAAAACGGCTAACGCAAAACTTTTTCCGTTTATTAAATAGCAGCCATATATTCGAACGGCGAACATTAGGACGACAGAAAATGAAGGACGACATCACCAACTCCTCTGTCCCTTTTATATAAAAACATAAAATATTACGCACTAAAGGAATAACAATATAAGAAGGTGTAAAGATGACAAACGAGAAAAAAAATCCAAAATCTCAAATTGCTCTCTGCTCCTTATATAGTGCACTACACTCTAAAACATTATAGTTCTTCAAGAGTTTTTTAGTAAAGAAAGTGGTTTTATATAAAACCATGAACACTCAGAAGAACGCTTTGGATGATTTAAAGGGTCCTTTGCATGGTGAAATGTCCTGTCCTGAAGGTTCTATATAGAACATTTTTGAAGAGGGTTCTATGTAGCACCAAAAAGGGTTCTTTTGTTGTTTCGATGTCAAGTCTGTAACAATAGCAGAACCCATTTTGATGCTGTATGGAATGATTAAAGGGTTCTTTGCATGGTGAAATAGTTCTTCAGATTAATGGAGAATGTGCTGTAGATGGTTGTTTTGACACTTATAACAATAGCAGAACCCATTTTGGAGCTATATAGAACCATCTTCCGCACATTCTCCATCAATTTGAAGAACGATTTCACCATGCAAAAAAAAGGTTAATCATACAAGGGTTCTTTGAGAGTTCATGGTTCTATAAAGAACCATGAACTTTACTAAAGAACCCTTGAAGAACCATCAATTTTAAGTGTGTACCTAAACCACAAATATCTGCTTTCTACACCCCAAATAGTGCAGTAGATGTTACGTTGTGCAGCCTAATAAATGTCATTCTATTAGACCTATAATGAGCCATTTGATTAATTATTTACTGACCAGTATAGTTCACTATGTAGAGATCTAGTGCTGACTTGCTTTTTCATGACTTATATAGTTCAGTATGTAGAGATCTAGTGCTGACTTGCTTATTTCATGACTTCTATAGTTCACTGTGTAGAGATCTAGTGCTGACTTGTTACACTCAACATTGTCCTTTCTGCCAGCTGGCAAAGTTTGGCTAAATCGGCTAGATAAAAAAGTAACTGACCTAGAAAATGAATTTACCTGGACAAATTAGCTCTCTTCGTCATGACAACCGTTGGGTAAAACAATTCCCTTCTTTGCTCCACAGTCCAAAAACGACAAATGTATATCCACTGAGCTGCTGATGATGGAAGTGCAGGACCCTGTGACTACCGGACTGGAGCTACAGGCCTAAACTATAATATGGCTTTTAAACACATTAAAAACAAGCCTTAAGAGCCACAATACAAAGAAGTGATGTCTGTTTATGTTAATCCCGACAAAAATGAATGACATTAAAATATATTTTAATCATAATCCAGTGTACATTCAGTATTTTAAGTACAAAACAAGTTACATTTGAATTTGAAACACGCCTATACAACTTCCCCAGAACTAACTGCTTTTCTTTCCTTGAATAAAATTAAGAACAATAATAAAGCAGTAACTATAGAGACCTGCAGCACAGCTGCAGACAGGCATCCTGTTGTTAATGTTGAAGAAATGTTTATGAAATATTTGCTGAGATTTGATCAATGATTAGACCAGTGCTTTATAGCATAGCAGTAACTTTAGTATTAAAAATGCACTAATTTAATATTGTGTTTAATTAGGTTTAATTAGGCTCAGTCTAAGACTTTTACTTTACTGTCTTTTTTTGTTTTTAATTTTTTATTTCTCTTTATTTATCACTTCATATTTTTCTGCTTTAATCCTCTTGTAGAGCCCTTTGTAAACTTTTGATGTCTAACTGACCTTGTCTTTTTTGTAATTTACTTATTTAGGCAATATATTTATCTCCTTTATTTTTTAGTGTTTGTTTTCTCTCATTTATTTTTGAAAAGTTGTTTTTGCAAAGTGCTATGTAAGCAAAGTTCATTATTATTATTTATTGTTAAAAGGTTATATATTTAAAATGAATGCTTGCTCTACTGTAAAACGATGTGTGGTGAGGCTTTTTTGTCTCAGATAAGCACGTATGGAGGAATGTTCTGGAGAGATGTTCAAGAGTGTCCAGCTACCAGGGCATGCAGGGGTTGGGACAGTCGCGGATAAAAGACTCCAGCTTGCCCCTCGGAAACGTCCATGAGTGTAGTGTATGTGGTTAACTGTAGTTGGGGGGAAAAAAGAGAGATAGAAAGAGGAGTGAGTGCAATTATTGAGAAATATCGCTGTTTTTTATATTATATATCTGACAAACAATTGGAAAAAGTAACACCTACTTTATTCAGGACTGGCTTGGTGGACAGGACATCATAGACGGTCTTCCAAGAGATATTCTGTAAGAGAAATACATGCCATCTTATTACAGAGCACCTTCCAGCCACTCACTGTCCATTGTATCAGCTCCACTGACCATATAGGAGCACTTTGTAGTTCTACAGTTACAGACTGTAGTCCAGTTTCTCTGCATACTCTATTACCCTGTTCTTCAGTGGTCAGGACCCCCATGGACCCTCACAGAGCAGGTACTATTTGGGCGGTTGAATGATTCTCAGCACTGCAGTAACACTGACGTGGTGGTGGTGTGTTAGTGTGTGTTGTGCTGGTGTGAGTGGATCAGACACAGCAGTGCTGCTGGAGTTCTTAAACACTGTGTCCACTCACTGTCCACTCTATTAGACACTCCTACCTTGTCAGTCCACCTTGTAGATGTGAAGTCAGAGACGATAGCTCATCTGCTGCTGCACAGTTTGTGTTGGTCATCCTCTAGTCCTTCATCAGTGGTCATAGGACGCTGCCCACAGGACGCTGTTGGCTGGATGTTTTTGGTTGGTGGACTATTCTCAGTCCAGCAGCGACACTGAGGTGTTTAAAAACTCCAGCAGCACTGCTGTGTCTGATCCACTCAGACCAGCACAACACACACTAACACACCACCACCACGTCAGTGTTACTGCAGTGCTGAGAATGATCCCCCATGAGGGTCCATGGGGGTCCTGACCACTGAAGAACAGGGTAATAAAGTATGCAGAGAAACTGGACTACAGTCTGTAACTGTAGAACTACAAAGTGCTCCTATATGGTCAGTGGAGCTGATAAAATGGACAATTCGTGTAGAAACAAGGAGGTAGTTTTAATGAAGCGGCCGGTTGGTGTTTGTTGCCTTAAGTTATCGTGATTAAAACACTGAAAAGGCTCATATATTTGCGATAGATTTGGACATTTAAAGATTTAGATGTCATTTCCATGCAGCTACTGTGAGGCACAATGCTATTAAAACTGAAGTATATAGGCCTACTAGTCCTGGTGACGCCATGCTCTGCTCTTTGTGGTTTTCCTGCTATGACACGTGAACCAGTTCATACAGGACTGGGTAATTACCTGATTAGCTGTCTGATAAGAGAAACACAAACATTAGCAGAGCGTGGAGTCCACAGGAGTGAGATTAAGAGCTATTGTACTGCGCTGTGCAGTATAGTTCTTGTTTTGTGCTGTATATTGTGGCTTTTGGTATCTAATGTGAAGTATGGATAATATAACCCACTCCAGCCCCATTCATGATAATCTTGTTAGCGCTAATACAGGGCATTTTCTTCTTGAATTACTTGCAGCATTTTGTATTTATACACATATTTATACACTTTCTTTTCTAATAGGAATGCATGGGGATTTTTCTTCACATAACTACTGCAAAAATCCTTAAAGCAAATCATTTGCCAAAAACCTAATTTGCACAAATTTCTCCTCGGCCAAGATATATTTGGTATCCGAAGTTTACTTCTTTAGTTTCGCACTGGAGCTATGAGGCTAATGTAGCTAACAAGTAACAGAGGCTTATGTACACTAATTAGCATTGCACTCATATATCATCCCACATTTGATATGTCTTGCAGTAAAAGAAAAAAATCCACTTAAAAATGCTTAATTTTCATAATCATTCCTCCACAAAAAAACACCTCTAAGATCTAGATTAGAGGTCTGCATTTCCACGGATTCTTGCTGGACTTGTGGGAACTGGCACAATATCTTGCGGCGCGGGACTAATTTTTAGTGTTGTGCGTGGCAGCAGGCAGGAAACCAGCCAACTGCAGGCGGGAGCAGGACAAAGCACACATGACGAGAAATAAATAGCCTTTGAATAGCCTAAATAAAGTAGAACAATCACTAAATCATGTATATAATATAATAATATTATATATATAATATATATATGCTTACAAAGACTGCAGAGCATTCAGTGCGACGGCCACAGCTGCCCAGCAAAGTAACAAAAATAACCGTTCTGTGGTTTAATTCCTGCTTTGTGTTTACTGGGAATAAATGGCGTTTGGTGAAGTTACTTCACAGTGAGCCTGATGACCACGACTGCCGTGTTATTTCAGCAGAGGATAATGGACTTGTGAGTAGACTGTGTCAGATATTGGATGTCAGTTCGCCTTGAAACGGAACTGAGCGGGCGGGAGAGGGACAAAGGATTCCAATTTTCTGTGGGAGCGGGCGGGAGCAGGGTGAAATCTAATCTAGATACTCATGGTTTATTTGCAACAGCGCTGACAGAATAAAGCAAAGTTTTTGAATTTTGAAAAGAAAAAGGTTCTCACAGCCTGTGTGATCCGATTCATGCATTTCATGGCAGGAGTTCTGCGGTCATCCAGGAACAGAGGCTTCTTCCAGTGGTCATAATTAGTCTCCAGCACATACCACCTGCCCTGCTTTAGATCAATACTGAAAAAGAAACACACACACAGATTTTTATTCATGTTTTCTATTCAGTTCTGTTCAACAGCAGATGAGTTGGCAGTGGTGATTCAAGGACTGCACACATGTGGTGGCCACTGGGCAGCCAAAGCAAGTGCAAAATATGTGTAATTATCAAAAATGGTCCAGAAAACAAGACCTGTTCCATTTTTAAATCAAATATAATAACATTGATTCCCGTATGAATGGGAAACTCAACAGGAGCATATTGTTTCACGTGTGCATAGCATAGAATAGTAAAAAAAAAAAACAGACATCTTTAGACGATGCATTATTAACCCTTTAAGACTGAACCAAAAAAAAGTGCTTATTTCTGCTGTTTAATCTGCTCTTCTCCATTAATAATGTTCTCAGCTCTATTGTTATCATTTTATATGTAACTCGAAGGCCAAAAGTTCAATTTTTATTTGTGTGAAAAATTTTACACACAATTTTTACCTTTTTAACATACAAACACTTAAACAGCATATAAGTCACATACAGTTGTGTTTTATTGTTACTCTGATAAACTTAATAAGTACTTACAGATCTGAACTGTGATCTGAATGAGCTCACACAACACTAAAGAAAGCCTTGGTCATCTTTTATATAGTGATAGAAAACATGGTAGCACACAAAGCTCAGATTCTACCCAAGGATATGTTTCCCTCTGACCAACATAAACATGGTTGCACCATTACTTCTCTAACAGCAGGTTTAAATGAGTTGAAGGGGCCATCGCTAAGTTCTCAGAAGGAAATGCCAATGAGATGTTTGGTTCCACAGAAGTAATACACACCCTACATGCAGGTAGTGCATGGCCTACGAGTCTAACATGCACTCGCAAACTAGTATACTACCTAGCTAGGCTCTTCAGTTTGCTTTCATTTTTCAGCCAATGTTCACCAAAAAATGATCATTTTTGGGACAAAATTAACAAAAACATTTACTTAGCTACATTCATATCAGGATTCCTGGAAATAATGCACATGAAAGTGATTGTGCTGCCTACCCACAAATGTATATGCTTCACTCAGCTGTCCAAGTGGGTGTAACGTCATATGCTGAACTACTTTCTCTAGGTTGAGAAGGTGGAAGCATTCTAATCAGCCAGTTACACAAAGCAAAGTTTTAAGGAGGCACCCAGGTAGACCAAGCATCTTTAAGAGGTAGTCATCCCTCTGGCTTCTGGTGTTACAGGTGTCATGCCTTTCAGACAAATGGTAAAATTTGTTATACGTCGCTGAATTATTCGGTGGTTATGTACATGTACTCACTCTAAAGGATAGATGTTGTGAGTTCTGGATCTGGTGATGATGCATGCCTCGCCTGTCTGGTTTCCTCCCAGGATGAAGTAAGCAGGAGCCAGCAGCTTCGTGTCTGATAGAAGCTTTTTAGCTTCTGCATAGCTACCAAAAAAGCAAGCGTTTGTTAGCAAAATCATCAATGTTGGCCACAGCCAGGTGCTCATGTTCATAACTGTTGGTTACAGTTGTTCATTTTTACAATGGGGGAATATGTTAGGAACATGTGGGCAAAAGTGTGTGGACACCTGACCAGCTCACCTCTATAAGCCACCTTAACTATTAATAAGTATAACAGTCTCCACTCTACTGGGAAAGGCTTTTGGAGTGTGTCTGTGGGAATTTAGTGGGCTCATTCAGTCAAAAGAGCATTTGTGAGGTCTGGCACTGTTTATTGGAGGAGAAGGGCTGGCTCACAAGTAACTCAGTGGTCCCGCACTGTAAGTTTGAATGATCTACCGCTTCGTGGCTGAGCTCCTTGTTGCTCCTAGATCAGGGGTGCACAACTCCAGTCCTAGAGGGCCGGTGTCCGGCACAGTTTGGTGATTTACCTGCTCCAACACACCTGATTACACTTATCTGGTAATTGCCAGGTTAAGTGGGTGTGTTTGAGTAGGGAAACTGTGCTGGACACTGGCCCTCCAGGACTGGAGTTGTGCACCCCTGTCCTAGATGCTTCCATTTCACAAGGACAGCACTTACAGTTGACTAGGGCAGACCTAGCAGGGCAGAAATGTGGCTGAAACACCTGAACTCAGTAATTAGGAGAGGTGTTCATATACTTTTGGCCATACAGTGTATCAGTCAGCTTATAGATCAGGGTAGGTAACTAGCAAGTTTGTGGTGCATTTATTAAATAGGCTCAGCTAGCAAATCCTCCATGTTTCTGACTATGTTTCTGGCTTACCTGGTAGCGTTTTCCAAGACGGAGCGAGTCAGGAAGCTCATCCACATCCCATCTCTCTTCCCCAGGATCCACTCCAGAATGCCTGCAATACATCAACATGATGAACCAGTGCTTTGGCTTACAAGCTTCCCATGATAGAACTAATATCCTCATACTATGCACTCTCACATGAGGCTAAGATGTTAAGTATTCATGCTAGAATTCATCTTATTCTTTGAATAAGAGTGCAAGTCCAGGTCTTTTACACCAAAATAAATGCTGGTTAATTGACCTATCCAGGCTCCGTGCTCTTTCATAGCTTTGAGAGGCTGGACCAGCTTCCCATCCCATTCAAAAATGCCATTCAACCTAATGACATTCTAGAAAGCTTTGTTTAGATTTGCCACATAACGCTGGGCTTTCAGTGTAAAACGCTATGCTGGACTGTGTTGTTTTAGCTAATCGAATCTAGGCAAGTTGGAAACGACGACATAAACTGGCCTTCTTGCTAACCTTAGCTCGGTTACACAACAAAAAAATACATCCAAAAACAGTCTACAGTAATGCTAATAATACAATAATATTAAGTGATACAGCATTTAACCAACTCCACATTAATAATAATGATGTCTTGAAAAAGAGCAGAACCTGCTGGCAGCCTGAAAAATAACATCCACTATTCCTCTATGAACTAAAATTGATGAAGTTTGATTGTTTGAATTTGTTGTATTTTTGTTTTAGGCACTTTTTACATTGAAACAATTCAAAAACATCAGATATACAGTGATAATCATATGTAAGTAGTATTAATTATATACAATTAACTGTGTAATTACTATCTAATTAATTACTTAACCTCATATTGATGTGTTGCTCTTGGGTATCTGATTGCAGTGCTGATCTAAGATCAGACTGCGTTTTTTTTAAAGAACATGATTTTATGAATGATGTTGACAGATTAGCAGTCAAGAAGCTCTTACTGAGAACCAGACAACAAAATTTAATACTTTCAAATCAAACAAAGAAGCTGAACAATGGACTGACCACCCCAGAGTCCAGACCTCAACACCACTGAATGTGTTTGATTACTTCAGAAAATGATCAACCAGCTTCTAAGACTGAACTTTGGAGGTGTGTCTGCAGATTCTTTGAGGAACTGAAAATGAGTCTCCTGAAAAGAACTGAAGCTGTAATGAAGGTGAAGAAAGACTCACTGAACACTGAACAACCTGATTTAGTTGTTGAGACTTTTGTGTAATTTTCTGTTTTTTTCTCGATTAAATGGCCAGTAAGTAGAAGTACAAGGAGGGTGGGCCTGATAAACTGACAGCTCTCTACTAAAAAGAGAGAGAGAGAGTGGGGAAGTGCGCACTCACCAATGTAGCCTCCGTTCAGACTGAACCGCTCGTTCATTGTGAGGGTGAACACGTGCTTCGGTGAGAGAGAGAGAGAGAGAGAGAGAGAGAGAGAGAGAGAGAGAGAGAGAGAGAGAGAGATCACAAGTTTGTAGTGCAATCTTATGACAACATAACGTGATTACTGAACAGCAGCTCTGTGTCAGATTCCTCTTTTAGGAGTAAACTGAGGAAGTGAAAGTCAGAGTCACAGTCTTCTGAAAGCAGCTTGTAGTCTTGCAAAACAAAAGAAGGACCTGAGATTTACACTAATGCAGTCATCTGAAACGCTGCATTAGTCACACACAAACAACGCACACATTCAGGCTACTTTACCAACACATGCTAACTGATCACACAAACACGGTCCTTGATTCAGAATCTTCTGCATGAATGAATTGAATGGTGACGTTTTGTGGTCACATAAGAATTTAGCCGAGCCCACCACTCTTCCCCCTCCCCGCTGGGAAAGAGTGAATCCCACCCTCAGCCTCGACTAGATTTGGCTCCAGTCAGGCCAAAATGGATGGATGTTTAGAAAGTTGTAACGATATTAACTTTACCTGATTGTTTACTAAATATGACAACAATTCTTAAGTCTAGAACAATCATTGTTTTCCAATAAGTTTGATTTACAGTACAAAACTAGAAACGTGCAGTTTCAGCAGTTTCCAGGTGGTTGCCATAGTTTTGCACGATTGTTATTAAGGTAGTTGCTGAAGTAACCCAAATGGTTGCTAAGGTGTTGCTAGGTGGTTGCTATGGTGTTCCAAGGTGCTTGCTAAGGTGTTGCTAGGTGGGATATGGTATCTCTGGCAGTTGCTAAGGTGTTGCTAGGTGGTTGCTAGGGTGTTGCTAGGTGGTTTTTATGGTATCTCTGGCAGTTGCTAAGGTGTTACTAGGTGGTTGCTATGGTATCTCTGGTGGTTGCTAAGGTGTTGCTAGGTGGTTGCTATGGGACCCAAGGTGCTTGCTAGGGTGCTGCTAGTTGGTTGCTATGGTATCTCTGGTGGTTGCTAAGGTGTTGCTAGGTGAGATATGGTCTCTCTGGCAGTTGCTAAGGTATTGCTAGGTGGTTGCTAGGGTGTTGCTAGGTGGTTTTTATGGTATCTCTGGCAGTTGCTAAGGTGTTGCTAGGTGGTTGCTATGGTCTCTCTGGTAGTTGCTCAAGTGTTGCTATGTGGTTGCTATAGGACCCAAGGTGCTTGCTAGGATGTTGCTAGTTGGTTGCTGTGGGTATCTCTGGTGGCTGCTAAGGTGTTGCTTGGTGGCATATGGTATCTCGGGCAGTTGCTAAGGTGTTGCTAGGTGGTTGCTAGGGTGTTGCTAGGTGGTTGTTATGGTATCTCTGGTGGCTGCTAAGGTGTTGCTTGGTGGCATATGGTATCTCGGGCAGTTGCTAAGCTGTTGCTAGGTGGTTGCTAGGGTGTTGCTAGGTGGTTGTTATGGTATCTCTGGCAGCTGCTAAGGTGTTGCTAGGCGGTTGCTATGGTATCTCCGGTAGTTGCTCAAGTGTTGCTAGGTGGTTGCAGTGGTATCTCTAGTTATTTCTAGGGTGTTACTATGTCGTTGCTAAGGAATTCCAGGTGGTTGCTAGGGTGTTGCTGGGTGGTTGCTAGCATTACTTATCATAATCATGATATAAAGTGTAATTTTACAGAACTGTACTAATATTATGTTTACATATCAGACAAAAATGAAGCTTCAACTCACACTGCATTTGCCTCCACAGCTTCAGTGTTAGGCACCATCACAATGTTACCGTATGAAGATGTAAATGCTTTGTTGCAACTGAAAAGACCCCCACTGGATATGCCCCGCATATAAACACCTACCCTCACCTTAACCAGCTGTATATCACATAAGGTACCACATGTACTCTTAACTTACAGGCCTCATGCCGGTCAGCATGCCAACATAACCGGCGAAGTTGGTGGATTTGAAGACGGTGCGGTTGCTCCGTCTGAAGTCGACGTTCACCACAAGCGGCTTCAGCTTCTCCGTGATCACCCACGATCGGTTCTTCAAGTCCCAGCTAAATACAAAAACCACACAATAAAGTGTTAATACAAACATCCTATTGTGTTTACATGCTTTTGTACAAGTAGTTACAGTTTGAAAAAGAGAAACAGACACACTAAAGAGAAATGAAAAGACTCCAAATTGCTATTTGTATGTGTTTGTGAAAGGAGTGCTTTCATTACAGAGTAACTGACATATCTGGCGAATAATCATTCTGAATATAGGACATCCAGTCTGGTTTGTTCAGAGACAAATGAAATTACCCCATGAAAAGGCCAAAGTCCAGGTTTCTGGCATGGATGAGGTTTCCTGCAATAAATAGTTGAAGTCTTAGAGATTACATTTAAATACAAACCACCCTGATGGATACCAAGAAAAAACACACCGCCTGGGTGTAGATGAGGTGATTATTCGCTTACCATCAGGACCTTCTGCGACTAGTGAGGTGCACACTGTGAAAATTTCATAAAAAATGTTGAAGAGCACAACCTCCCCTGTTCAAACAGAGAGACAAAGAGATATGAAGGATAATCAGAAGAGTTACTGAAGACGAAGGAATGCATGATGTACATGTTATTGTACATTAAAGAAACTGAATGGACAGCTGTGGTACACAACGTTTTATTTAGCCCATCAGTCACAAAAAGGTGCGACTGAACATCCTTGAAAATGGTGTACTCAGGTAAAACATATTGAAAAGACAGAAAATGATCTCCAGTTTTCAGAGCTTTTGAAAAATGTAGCTCTATTGTAAAAAACAACCTTGCCTGGCAGCTTTAAACAGGCTTTAAACATAATATTTATAAATAAATGAGTAATTTAGTTTAATGTCTTACCTAAAGGAACACCGGAAGCTGTTGCGATTCCTTTAATCTCCTCATTGAAAGGATAGGGGAGCGTATCAATCATCAAGGGCTAGGGGTCAAACACACAAAAATGCATCAATACAGAGTTATTTATAGCATATAGTACATGACTGAAGTGCCCTTGAACAAGGCATCTAACCCCCAACTGCTCCCGGGGCGCTGCAGATAGGGCTGCCCACCACTCCGGGCAAGTGTGCTCACTGCCCCCTGGTGTGTGTGTTCACTAGTGTGTATGTGGTGTACGGATGGGTTAAACGCGGAGGTGAAATTTCCCCAATGCAGGACTAATAAGGGTCACTTATAATGTGCCCCAATACACATATTTATGTGTATAGATATATTAAATCTGCATATATATATATATGTATGTATTAAATCTGTGTATAGATATATTAAATTATTGAGCTACAAAGTGAAAAAGCAAGTATTGTTAGCAGCACGCTAGCCAGCTAATGTCACTGATATGAGTGATTGAACTCAAATCAGTGAACTTTATGGTTAATGTTACATTTTAACCAACTCCTGCGTCTGTATGTTGACTGATCTGAAGCAAATCTCACTTAAAAGGAAAGAAGTGCTTCTTTATTACTTTCTAACGGTGCGAGCAGTCGTGCTACCATTGGAGCTGAGAACACCTTCCCAACTTGCCGAATAGGAATTCCCAGTTCAGGAGCCATTTTCTTAGCTTTTTCCTAGCTGGAGTTCCAAGTTACGAGCTTCAGTTAAACATGTTTGCAAGTTGACAGTAGTAGTTAAACATTCCTGAACGTAGCTTGTCAGCATTGTTGGGACTTTTAGAGATGTGCTTGTTTAGCTATTTTAGCCGGCCAGTTAGTTATCGCTAGCTTTTGCAAGTGTAGTCCAACGTAGCCTTTGAAAACAACCATGCAGTGCGCTACATTAGCCTCCTAGCTTCAGTGCGAAACTAAAGGAGCAAAAATCAGACACGAAACACGTCTTGGCTAATTGACTAAATTTGGAGCAACACTGCAGGAAATGGTGTAAATTCTTTTTTTGGCGTACTACGTCTTCAATCAACTAACAACAGAAGAGATGGGTCATTCTACAGAAACGTCCATTTTTGTGTCCCTACCGTTTACAGATATATTACACTTCAAAAACATGTTAGTTTTTTATTTATATTTCAAAATAAAACAGTAAGTTATTTTAACAGTTTCACCTTCTTGAGCCTCAATTTAGCAATATTGGTCTTTAAGTCAATTATTTAGAATTCCAAGCACCACAGAAGAGCTCGTCCCTACAGTCACGTGTGAAGGCTGAGGCCATATTTTCAGGTAAAAAACTGCAATTTTAACTACAATAATCTATACATGACTATGAAATATATGATTTAAATGACATAAAGAAAACAAATGCCAAATAAATATTATAAAATATATAATGAAAGTCCCCAGGAGTCGTGTCACTGGTGTTACTGCGTAATAAAAAACCTCTTATTTTGAAGTTAAAATCACACTGATGACATCACTCGACTTCCTTTTACCTGTTCTCTGAGGATCTATGAAGAAAAGCACATGGTGAGTCCACTGTGTCTTTCAGTTATCAGAGATTTTCTCATTTAGCTCATGATTTCATATGAAACTTTTAGCTGAAGTCACTGGTGTGACCGACTTTATTCTGAGGTCATTGTGAAAGAATAGAACACAAATGGATTAAATTCCATATTTTAGTGGATATTCCATGATTGACAACATGTGGTTTGATGCTGACCCAGACACGTTATTAGCCAGATAAAGACTAACCCAAAGCACAAAAGTTCCCTATTCACTCCCACAACTTTGTTATACTGGGTTTTAAATTGACAGCCATTATTTTCACTCATAAAAGGTGATTAAATCAGTACTTGCTAGCGTCATGTTGACTCTGCATTCCTACAATATGGATTTTCTTACATCGTCTTACATTTCCTGAATTAAAATGAGCCACGGTGCAAATTTTTAGCAAGCACTCACCAAATCCCTGTCCACAAGATCAACGAGCCGCCCGCTGGGGACGAAGGCATTTGCTAGATCCTTGATGGCCTGGATCATGTTCACCAACTACACAGAAAGAAAGCCACATCCACATAAGTGCTTCTATGTACAGGGTATGTAAAAGTTTGAAGCCTAGCACTGATTTTCTTTAAAGTTTCAAAAATACTTTATGATTAAGTCAATCTGACAACAGATTTTTCCAAAATATTCCATCGTTTCTTTTGGCCTGTAATGTAGGATCTACTAACTCTTAGCAAAAAGGCTTCTAGATAGTACCAACAAAAGGGTTCTTTGACTTGTAACAATAGTGGAACCCTTTTCAAAAAGGTTCTATAAAGAACCATCTGTAACACAATCTCCATCAGTCTGAGGAACCCTTTCACAATGCAAAGAACGCTTTAATCATGCAAAGTGTTCTCTGAATGTTCACGGTTCTTTCTAGAACCATTTTCTGTACTGAAGAATGCTTGAAGGACCATACTTTTTAAGAGTGTAGCCATCCAGTAAAAAGCCTGTACACTACATTTTTCTTGTATCTCATTCTCCGTATGAATTTGTGAGTTTATGTTCCAAAAACACTCACAATTTATTTCTACCTGACAGACTGTTTTAGTTACTGTGCCTTTAATACTGACATATGTAAACGAGCTCTGCTCTGATGTTCTGATTGGCTGCCCTGTATTGCCCATCATTCAAAAAGCAGTCCAGCCTGCGACACTCCTTATAACTTCAGTGTGAGTGGGTGAGGCTGAACGGCTTCAGGCTGAACGGGCCTTAGTCGCTGCTGCCTGAACTAAACCTCGTATCTCCATTTTCGTCATTTTTCAGTTTCTGACATAATTTGAAAGTGTCTGTTGTCCTTTACATTGTGTGTAAATTTCATGATGAATGGACCAAAAGAAACGGCCCAAAATGACTTGGAAAAAACTCTGGTTCCATTGACTTACATTAAAAATAAAGCATGTTTTTTCCTTCTCCTGCAAAGTTACCATTTTAGAGATACGAGGTTTTGTTCTGACAGCAGCAAAATATCTACTTGGACAAAAGTTTCGCAGGGATCACCAACTACATCAAACTGTTTTACGTCAGGAAATTTGGAAAATTCTAATTAATAATTGCATTGAAAGCTGCAGCTTCACTTTGCATTGTTGTAAAATTTGCACAGCAGGAAAAAGACTTTGAATAAAATATTTTTACATTAACTGACATGTTTTTTTTTCTAATATAACCATCATAATTATACTTAGTCATTACTACTGCTTATCTGTGATAATCATTAAGTATAGTAACTACTACACTCTTAGCAAATAGGGTTCAATATAGTACCAAAAAGGGGTCATTTGGCCTGTAACAATAGTGGAACCATTTTTGGTGCTATATAGAACCCCTTTCAAAAAGGTTCTAAAAAGAATCCTCTACAGCACAGTTTCCATCAGTCTGAGGAATCCCATTCACAATGCAAATAACCCTTAAATCATGTAAATGATTCTTTGAGTGTTCATGGTTCTATATAGAACCACTTTCTTGACTGAAGGTAACCAAGTCAATTCCAGTTAGAAAGCAAAACCATCCGGGTTTAATCCTAATGGTTCTAATTGTCTTTTGTTCAGCAGGGAAGTCATTTGAAGTAAACAGAAGTATCTGTTTACTCCCTGCTGAAGAAAGACCATTAGAGCCATCAGGATCAAAACCTGGTAGTTTTGCTTTCTAATGGGAATCGGCATAATGCACGTGTCAGGCTCCAGTCCTCGCAGGCCGAAACACTACAGACTTCAGCACACTGCCTCATTAAACACACCTGATTCAGCTCTTCAGCTAATTAGCACGGCCTTAATGAACTGAATTCAGAGCGTCAATGAGGGTAAACAATGATCTCCACAGCACTTTGACCCAGAAGGTCCCCAGTTTGACATGCCTGGCTTAACGGCTTCCATTCGAGACTACCAGTTTCCTCTGGGACACACTAGATCCCATTAGGAAACTATCAAACGCATCTGGAATCAGTTCCAGAACTCTGATATTATACACTGATCAGGCATAACATTATGACCACCTCCTTGTTTCTACGCTCATTGTCCCATTTTATCAGCTCCACTTACTATATAGGTGCACTTTGTAGTTCTACAGTTACAGACTGTAGTCCATCTGTTTCTCTGCAGACTTTGTCAGCCCCCTTTTACCCTGTTCTTCAGTGGTCAGGACCCCCATGGACCCTCACAGAGCAGGTACTTTTTGGGTGGTGGATCATTCTCAGCACTGCAGTAACACTGACGTGGTGGTGGTGTGTTAGTGTGTTGTGCTGGTGCGAGTGGATCAGACACAGCAGTGCTGTTGGAGTTTTTAAACACTGTGTCCACTCACTGTCCACTCTATTAGACACTCCTACCTTGTCGGTCCACCTCGTAGATGTAAAGTCAGAGACGATAGCTCATCTGCTGCTGCACAGTTTGTGTTGGTCATCCTCTAGTCCTTCATCAGTGGTCACAGGAGGCTGACCACAGGACGCTGTTGGCTGGATATTTTTGGTTCTCAGTCCAGCAGCGACACTGAGGTGTTTAAAAACTTCAGCAGCACTGCTGTGCCTGATCCACTCAGACCAGCGCAACA
This sequence comes from Colossoma macropomum, assembly GCF_904425465.1. Taxonomy (NCBI): domain Eukaryota; kingdom Metazoa; phylum Chordata; class Actinopteri; order Characiformes; family Serrasalmidae; genus Colossoma; species Colossoma macropomum. Next base: position 182,570 of record NW_023494796.1, on the reverse strand, counting down.
CACACTAAGATACCACCACCACGTCAGTGTTACTGCAGTGCTGAGAATGATCCACCACCCAAATAGTACCTGCTCTGTGAGGGTCCATGAGGGTCCTGACCACTGAAGAACAGGGTAAAAGGGGGCTAACAAAGTATCAGAGAAACAGATGGACTACAGTCTGTAACTGTAGAACTACAAAGTGCACCTATAGAGTAAGTGGAGCTGATAAAATGGACAATGAGCACAGAAACAAGGTTATGCCTGATCGGTGTACTGTAATATTAGCTCATCAGGAAACCACACAATACCATTATAACCTTTGGACACCAACAGAAACTTCTGTGATTTTTCAGCAGGGCAGGCTAAACAGAGCTGAACTACCTGTTTACTGTCATGTGACTCTTCTCAGTCACATGACAGCAAAGTGTCCCAGTACAAGGGTGAACTTACGTCATTCTTTTTGTCTGTAATAACCTCCTTCCACCTTTGGCTGGGGGCTAGATCCAGATCCACCGTGTACCAGCTGACTGCGCCTTTAAACCTGGAGAAACAGGATTAACTCCACAACCTCAAAAGGATGACATGAATGCTTAGTCATGCACCAGGCAGCTGCAAGCTGGGAGGAACTTCCTCAGAAGCTTGAAGAAGGAGTGAAGATTACAAAACTCCTCAGTAAACTGCTGTTACAAAACAGGCCCAAAGCTCTATTACACCAGCCTTTATAAAGACAAGAAGCCAGAAACACATACGTTGGTCCACTGGGTGGATACATGCCTGTCCGGCAGTCCTCAGTGTACTGTGAAATGAAGAAACAGGTCCAGTTATTGATCACAGTTGCACGTCTGGTGTCCACACTGATCTTTAAGGCCTCTTTATTCCATCACTAACATGTTAAAGCACTGTTTGGACACTGGCCCTTTAAATGTCTCAAACTATCACTGGATTTCAACAACAAATGCGCTCGTTTTCAGCCTAAAAACCCACAAAACGTGTCAGCGGAGACTCACCGGCGGCACATACTGCGCTGACACGGAGGTGAAAGTGAGGAGAAACGCGCACAGAGCTCCGCTCAGCATCGCCGCGGTTCAGGCTGGACTGAACTGCGCTGCGCTTCGTCCGCGGACATAAACAAGGAAGTTTTGTTTTCCACCCGTATTCCGAAAAGTCCCGCCTCTTCTGCGCTAGGATTGGTTGGCGTGGAAAACTAACCAATCATAGTGCAGGACGCTACAAAATATAAGCCAATCGCAGCGAAGAAGAGGCGGGTTTTTCTGGAAAACGGGCGGGAAGGAAAAAAAAAAACAACAACGTTTCTCGTGACAGCTCGGCGGATCAAACCATTCATTTCAAAGCGGAGGGAGAGCAGCAACAGGGCGCGCGCGAACAGTTCAATAAATAAATAAAAATAAATAAATTAATAAATAAATAAATATCATGTAATCAGATTTTTTACGTAATTATGTATTGTTTATATATCATTTCTGATTACTAGATTTAATGTAAGTATTTTTTAATGAGTTTTTAGATTTTATTAAATTGCTTTATATTCTATTAAAGCCGTAACTTAAATGACAGAAGCGACTATTTTCACAAGTTTTGTTAAGTTAGGGCCAATTAAAAGCGTTTTACTTTTGATATGTTTTTGGCGCCACCCTGTGGACACTTTGGAGAAGCGCATTCTGCTTCATTCAGCGTTTTGGTTTTACTCGAATTTATTGTTAAAATGTGTTTCACTTTACAAGAATTTTCATTTTTAATATCTGTTACACAATAAAAGTTTCAGGTAATTCACCCGTTAGAAGAAATCATGGATAAAATAAAAAGCTGTACTTTTAAAAGCCAATCAAAGCAAGTTAATCTTAGTTCATTAAATACTGTGTTAATTTAATATTTTATTTTTAGTTTGCTGTTTAAGAATAACAGGCACGACATATTTTTATTAAACATAAAGCTGCTCCATTTATGTTCTGTTGTGAGTGTCAGTGAAACCTTGTGCCTTGTGTTTAATAGTATTCAGTATTTACTGAATTATATTAAAAGGGGATTTTCATTTTCTGCATAGTTCTGTTTGATTAAACTGAAAACAGCACAAAAACATGTTGTTGTTTTTTTTTAACATTTTGATGTTTCACCTTGAACTTTTTTGTATTTTGTGCAAATATGTTGACGTCCAAAAAAGTATGTCTATTTTTTTTTTCTGCATCATTTGAAGTTAACAGCTGTTCTTTACATTGTGTGAAACTTTCATGATGAAAGGACCAACAGAAACATTCCAAAATTACTTGGAATAAAATCTATCTCTTCTATTTTTGTTTTTTAAATTTGTTTTTGGAGATATGTTTTATTTTGGACAATAATAATACATGTTCATTCTGAATATGATGTCTACAACTCGTTCCAGAAAAGCTGAGATCACCTTTCCTTTTAACAGTACTTAACAGTCACTTGGAGACTGAAGACACCAAAATGTGTATTTATCTTTCAGTGTTAATGGTGCTTTCATAGATGTGCAGGTTACCCACTAATCCCCCCTGACCACGACAGACCCTGGCTCTTGAATTTTACACTGGTAACATTCTGGATGTGAAAGCTCGAGCCCAGAGAAGTCAGAGGTGTTTCTAGACATTGTTGAAATACAAATGCAAATATAAGTCAAAGTGGATTTTTAATGGACACTAGTTACTGCTCAATAAAGTTGTAATATGCAGCCAGTTAATTAGTAGATATGGGCTTCATAGCAGCATTACAATGGCATTATAATATCCACCTATACTGAAGCATTGTGGAATATGTATAATTAAATATACATAATATACTATATATGTTCATATTTCACAGTGTTGGAAGTAGGTATTATATTTACATTCATACCACATGTTTACAAGATGCCACTCCCAGCTAGAAATGTCCTCATTCAGGATTAGAAATAATAACAAGCTTGTGAATGTGTTTATCTTTCAGTTTGGTAGAACAGCAGGCTATAAAACTTCTTATCAGAGTCTGCAATCAAACTGAACACCCTCCAACTTAAGCAAGACAAGAGGTAAAAAGTTAAGGGGACAAGAGCATGAATTGTTTCTGTTTACAGCAACAGGTAAGGTCATGAATTATTAAAGAAAAGAATGGAAAGAAACATAATTATACGTTGTTTATCTTCTCAAATTCTGGCAAAAACAGTAGAATAGAGGAATAGTATGTAAATGTGAAGCTGTAGTTTGAAACAATGGACTGGGATCAGTTCCATACACGTTAATAAGCGATACAGTCATTATTCTTCACCTAAACTTTAGAATAAATTAGGATTTTTAGAAATGAAGTACAGTTATGGAAAATGTCTCATGTTGATTCTGTAAAATATGATTTTGTGTTTATTATTATTAGTTGCTTTGACGTGAAAGCACACGGAAGACCGAGGAGATGTGTGAGTTCCAAAGTTCACCTTACTGATAACTCAGAGCAGTAGAGCGGAGGCTAAGCTACTGTTCAAAAGTCTGTAAATACTGGATAATAATGTGTTCTTTTATTTAATAACTGGTCAAAAATAAAGGTACTACACTGTCACTGGGGCAGTACCCCTCTTGTCACTGGGGTGGTCCCCTCAAGGGTACATCTCAGTACCTTTTAGTCAGGGAACATAACTGTACCATAAGCCTCCACACACCCCGTCTCGTCTCCAGGCATTTTATTTTATTGTTCTGTTTTAAAACATTCGGTTATGAAAAGGTACAAATGCAAACTTTTCACCTGAAAAACTTATTTAAGGATCACAACTGGACCTAAAACCACTGTTGTACCTTTTGAGGGAACATTTGCACTGTTTGTACCTTGATGAACAAAAAATGTACCTGAACAGAACCTTTATTTCTAACAGTGTACAGTTTTTATTTTGCTCTGTGGTGTTTTAGTGTTTCAGGTGGTTGCTATGCTACTGATACGCATTGCAGCTGTTCTCGTCTGCTCTGCAGCAGGTAAACACAACAACTATCTCTCTTTTTATGTCACATTACCTAGCCTTGCATCTGACACTTTTTTATGACATCCATTCATCTGATCTCTTTCTTGCTGTTTTATAAGATTTCCAGTTTATCTTCTCTTTCTCTCTTTGCCGTCCTTCAGAGTTCTCTGTACTTGCTCCTGATGGTTCAGTCTCAGCATATTTGGGGTCTTCAGTCATCCTGCCGTGTCGTCTTTCTCCATCTTTAAATGCTGAGACGTTTGAAGTTCGGTGGTACAAGAATGATTACGACAACCCAGTTCTGCTGTATAGAGATCTAACGGTCCAGGAGAGCACTGGAGATCCTCAGTACAGAGGCAGAGTGTCTCTGATTGGAGAACTGGTGAAAGGGAACGTCTCTCTGAAACTGGAGAACCTCACACTGGCAGACAGAGGAGAATATGTGTGCTTTGTTAAGGGTGCCGTTTGGTACGACACGGCTAATGCAAATCTCACAATAAAAGGTAAGACCTTGAGTGAATGAATTGTTAGTCATTTAGCTTACATTATCAATGATAACTTGATCAGCAAATTGGGGAAATGCAGATAATCCTAAAACACTACTGATGGGAGTTTGAGTAAGGAGGTCAAGCAATCATCCTATCATGCTCTGAGGCACGTATTAAAATGCTGAACCTAGATGACCTCGAGTTGGGATCAAGAAGGCAAGAGGAAAAGATCTAAGTAGCTTTCATTATTGGGGCGCGGAGAGCAGAGGCTTCGGTCACAAAGACTGCTATACTGGCTTGTGTTTCAACAGTGACTAAAGTGTCATCTGCATTTAGATGTATGGGAAAGGTGTCAATAATCCCCCCAGGCCATGACAGACCCTGGCTTTTGAACTTTGCGCTGGTAACACATCTGGATGTAAAACGTGGACTCACCAGATCACAATACACATTTCCACTCTGTATCAGTCCATTTCAGATGAGCTTGAGCCCAGAGAAGTCGGCGGTGTTTCTGGATGTTGTTGACATACGACTTCTCAACTTGCATATGTGGATGCAGTGACTAACAGTGTTTACGGACAATGGTCTGTCAAAGTATTTCCGAGTCCATGTGGTGATATTCATCATAGAAGTATGCTGGTTCCTAATGCAGTGGTCAAAGATCATGGGCTTGAGTTGTGGTTTTCAGCCTTGGCCTTTAGATATAGAGATTTCTCCAGTGGATCCTTTCACTGTAGAGGGTGAAATACCTGAGATTCTTGCAAACGCTCATTTTGGAATGTTATTCTGAAAATATTGGACAAAAGTCACGTCCGCATTTAGATCTATGGCAAAGACGTCAATAAGGCTGGAAATTGTGGCGGAAAGCCAACATTCAGTGAGCCTGATGACTGTGCATTAGTGCGATATGCAAGAAAAACTGTTCCTCAGCTGACTGAGAATATCAGAGCGGTATGTAATTAGACTGTCAGCAGGAACAATCCATCCACAACTACGCAGAGAGGGATATAATAGCAGAGCTGCAGTGCATAAACCAATCATTACAAGGCAAATGACCATTTGAGAGGTCAGTGAAGCGACAGCATTGCTCCACAGAGATGTGGAAAACAGTGATCAGGTGAGTCACGTGTGGGAAGTGCATGTGCAGCGTACACCAAGAGAACTGTACAAGCCTGAATGATGGACCCCCACAGTGATGGGGTCCGGTGGCTCTGTTATGCTATTGGAGGGCATTTTGTGGGTCACTGCAAATCAATATAAAGTTGTTCTGAGTGATCACCTTGATCCTAAACTGTAAAAACGTTTTGGTGTCCTACTTCATAAAAGTAAACAAACTTGTTGCCATAACATTTTAAGTTCATTGAACTTAAAAACACAGATTTTTGTTCTGTTTACGTACTATTAGACGTTAAATGAACCTGATTTTTATTGCAGCAAGTTTATTTACTTCTTAAGTTAAGACACTAAGCAGCTTTTTTTTACAGTGTATTTCTATCTCAGTCTCTTCCATTTGGTTTGATGTGTATGAAAATGATGTAAATCATATGCTATGGCCTCAACCCAGTTGAATACCCATGAGAGATTTTGGACCAATGTGTTTGTGCTCAAAGCCACCATCATCAAAAGATGACTGGAGGGAATATCTTGTGGAAGAACAATTTCTGCCATGTTTCTGTTACTAGCATGTCAGCAGCATTTCTGTACATTGTTGACATTTGACTTCTGCTGTGCATGAATGAATTTTATTGCAGCAAGTTTTTTTTTTACTTCTTAAGTTAAGATACCAAACAGTTTTTAGAGTGTTTTTATCCTGGTCTCTTCCAGTTGGTTTGATGAGTATGAAAATAATGTAGATCACATGCTGTGGCCTTCACAATCACCAGATCTCAACCCAGTTGAACACCTATGGAAGATTTTTAACCCATGCATTAGCGCTCACCACCACTATCAACAAAACATCAAATGAGGCGGCACTGCATTAAAAACAGACATGATTCTGTAGTGGAAATCACTGCATGGGCTCAAACACTTCTCAAAACCACTGTCTGTGAAAACAGTTCATCACTGCATCCACAAATGCAAGATAAAACTCTAAAACGCGAAAAAGAAATCATATATAAACAGGATCCAGAAATGCTGCCACCTTCTCTGGGCTGGAGCTCATTTAAAATGCACTGAGGGGAAGTGAAAAAGTGTTCTGTGGTCCGACTAATCAACATTTGTATTTCTTTTTGGACACTGTGTCCTCCGGGCTAAAGACCACTCAGCTTGTTATCAGTACACAGTTCAAAAGCCAGTATTCATGATGGTGTAGGGGAGCATTAGTGCACATACCATGTCAGCAGCATTTCTGTACATTGTTGACTTCTGCTGTGAATGAATGTTATTGCAGCAAGTTTATTTACTTCTTAAGTGAAGACACAAAACAGTTTTTTACAGTGTATTTCTATCCTAGTGTCTTACAGTTGGTTTGATGAGTATAAAAATGATGTAGATCATATGCTGTGGCCTTCACAATCACTAGATCTCAACCCAGTTGAACACCTATGGGAGGTTTTTAATCCATGCGTTAGCGCTCACCGCCACTATCATCAAAACATCAACTCAATATCTTGTGAAAGAATGGTGTTCCATCCCCTCAGTGCAGAAAAGTACATTGAAGGAGTTCTGGAGGACCAATGCCTTTTCCTTTAATTTGTCACTCATCTGTACATGTAATGAATCTGATTGGTCTGTGTTGCTTACTAAAAACTCTTCTGTTCTCCCAAGCTTTAGGCTCCCTTCCTGTTCTCTCATTTGCTGAAGTTGGAGATCAGGTGAATGTGACCTGTGCATCAGGTGGATGGTCACCAAAGCCCATCCTCACCTGGAGAGACAAAGAAGGGAGAGAACTCAGAAACAGCCACATTCATTACAAAACTGGTACTAGATCTAACAAATGCCACAAGAAAATATCAAAACTTAGTCATAAAAAAGTCATAAAAGTAACTGTTTTATTTGAGAAATTTAATTGAACTTTTCATATTATGAGGAACTTCACTGAAAAAAATGAATGTTGAAAGTGTTTCCACCTCACTGTGGTCTCTGATTCTGTTCTTTAGACTCTGAAGGGTTGGTCAGTGTGAGCTCTTGGCTGCTTTTCTCTCCCTCAGAGTCAGAGTGGATCTCCTGTTCTGTGGGTTTATCTGATCAGGAGACGAGAGAGGGAAGAGTGCTGCCACACAAAGGTGAGAACAGTTCTCTATCCACTTTACACTACTGTGAATTATTCAAATGTAGCTCCAAAGTATAAGAAAGTAAATGAACCAGTTTAATTTTCAGTTTCAAATATTTAGTACCGACTGTACTGTAACATTTAATATGTACAGCTGAATGATCTACTTATTCAGGAATATAAAATGGTATTTTGCGCTTTGCCTCATACTTTAGCTAATTTTTAAATCTTTAATAAATACTGTTTGGGTGTATAGAAAAATATTACAATATAATTAAATGCCATTTTTGGAGAACATCTGTAATTTTATTCTATATACAACCCCATTTCCAAAAATGTTGGGATGCTATGCAAAATGTAAATAAAAACAAAATGCAATGATGTGCAAATCATTTAAACCCTATATTTCATTGAAAATAGTGCAAAGACAACAAATCAAATGTTGAAACTGAGAAATTTTATTATTTTTTAATAATATATGCCCTTTTTGAATTTGATGCCAACAACACATTCCAAAAAAGTTGGGACGGGGTAAAGTTGTGTAATACTAAAAAAAACACATGGTGGTTGATTGGCAACAGGTCAGTAACATGATTGGGTATAAAGAGCATCTCAGAGTCTTTCAGAAGTAAAGATGAGGAGGGGTTCACCGCTCTGTGAAAGTCTGCGTGAGTAAATTGTGCAACAATTGAAGAATAACGTTTCTCAATGTAGAATAGCAAAGAACATCATCTACAGTACATAATAACATTAAAAGATTCAGAGAATCTGGAGAAATCTCTGTATGTAAAGGACAAGACCAAAACCAGTATTTGCTGGCCGTGATCTTTGGGCCTTCAGGCAGCACTGCATTAAAAACAGACATGATTCTGTAGTGGAAATCACTGCATGGGCTCAGAAACACTTCTGAAAACCACTGTCTGTGAAAACAGTTCATCATTGCATCCACAAATGCAAGTTAAATCTCTAAAACTAAAGAAGAAACCATATATAAACAGGATCCAGTAATGCTGCCACCTTCTCTGGGCTGGAGCTCATTTAAAATGGACTGAGGCGAAGTGGAAAAGTGTCCCGTGGTCTGCCAAATAAACATTTGAAATTCTTTTTGGAAATCATGGACACTGTGTCCTCCGGGCTAAAGACCACTCAGCTTGTTATCAGTGCACAGTTCGAAATCCAGTATTCATGATGGTATAGGGGGCATTAGTGCACATGGCATTGGTGACATGCACATCTGTGAAGGCACCATTAATGCTGAATGATATATACATGTTTTGGCAACATATGCTGCCATCCAGATGACATCTTTTTTAGGGAAGGCCTTAATTATTTCAGCAAGATGATGACAAACAACATTCCGCATGTATTACAGCAGCATTGATCTGTATTAAGAGTCCGCGTGATAAACTGACCTGCCTGCAATCTAAAACTGTCATCCACTGAAAACATTTGGCACATTATAACATGAAAAATACTGCAAATGAGCCCCCGAATTGATGAGTAGCTGAAATCCTATATCAAAGAAGAATGAGAAAACATGTCACTTTCAAAACTACAGCAGTGTCTCCTCAGTTCCCAAACACTTACAGAGAGTTGCTAAAAGAAGAGGTGATGAAACACAGTGGTAAACAGGCCCCCGTCCCCACTTTTATTGGAATGTGTTGTTGGCATCAAATTAAAAAACGGCATATATTTTTCAAAAAACAAAAAAAATTCTCAGTTTCAACATTTGATATGTTGTCTTTTTACTATTTTCCTTTAAAAATATGGTTTACATGATTTGCTCATCATTGCATTCTATTTTTATTTACATTCTGCACAGCGTCCCAACTTTTTTGGAAATGGGGTTGTATTTTTGGAAAACTGGGTTTGGTGATCCCTAATCCAGCTAACTTATTGATAATTTTAGTGCCACTTTGATTCCATGTTTATGTTTCTGTAGGAATCTGGAGGGAGGCGTTCATCTCCACTTTAGTACTTTCACTAATTATCGTCATCATCCTCACTGCTCTTCTTCTTTTAGTACGACAAGGTAAGGTTTAAAACTACAACTGTTCATAAATAAAGTTTTGGACATAAACTCTGACATACCACAGCAATAATGCAGTTATTTATCATATGTGTTTCTTTAAATAGGTTTATTTCCACACTGCTCATCTCATAAAAATGCAAAAGCAGCAGGTATGATTCATCATTTTGTAATATTTATCTATAAAAATGTGTAGAAATAGAATTCCATAATACAGCTGGAAGAGATACATTATCAGTGATCTCAGGATAGATGATATTACAGATATGAGTAAGAAATGATGCTCTACATGTCAGGATGATAAAGTGTGAAATATTAAATTTCCATTTTCGTCATGCAGCTAATTCTGTTGAGTTCATTCCAGCAGAAACAGTTCCCCTCAAAGGTAACCAGATTTCATTTAGAATATATATTTTTTCATTTGTAATATATATATCACTGCTATCGGAACAAAACCTCGTATCTCCAAAATCGTAACTTTACACAAGGAAAAACCCTACTTTACTTTTAATGTAAGTCAATGGAACCAGACTTTTTTCCCCCCAAGTCATTTTGGGTTATTTCTTTTAACCAATTCATCATGAAATTTACACACAATATAAAGGCCAACTGGTATTTTCAAATTATGTCAAAAACTGAAAAACAGCAACAATTGAGATACAAGTTTTTGTTATGACAACAGCAGTATTTTATTATTTGTATTTCAACTTTTTTTCTTTTGTTATAAGAAAATAATATAGTCAATTCCCTCAACAGAGGAAACACTTCCCCTTAGAGGTTCCCCTTTTTTGTTGAAGATGTATAAGTTTGGATCAACAATATTAAATATCTCAGAGTAAATAAAATGTAGTGTTTTTAATGTCTTTCATATTCTGTATTCTGTTTCCTGATGTAATCTGGAAACTGTCATTTGTCTAAAGTTCCAGATGAAGCTGCAGAGAAGACAGTTTCAGGTAAGTTGTCACTTGTAGTTAGAGGGAAAAAGCATTAATTAGGTTCCAGTTTAAGCCGCCTGCTTTTCTGCTTGAATGTTTTAAAAGAGAACAGTGTTAAAATAAGTGTATCATACAGATATCAGTTCACAGTCCTCTGTGTCTCCAGACTCTGCTGAAGAGAGATTACAGATGTGGAATAAGCTGAAAAAACAAAGGTATATCAAATATTTGATATTCATTTACTTACATGAATCTTCACTGTTCAGGTCAGACAAATGTATTTGTCCTTTTCTTTCACAGTGAAGCTCACTGTGGATCCTGACACACGTCACAGATCTCTGATGTTGACACGAGATGGAACTGGTGTGTATTGTGGAACACTGAGCTTATCCAACCCTGCAGACCCATTTCCTCACGTTCTGAGTCAAGAAGAATTCTCCTCAGGACTGAAATACTGGGAAGTTACAGTGGATCAGGAAGAAAAGAGTAAAAAGTCATGGTGTGTGGGGGTCACTCAAAAGCCCCCCACTAAAGAGACCCTCACAGCTCTCTATTATGAAGAACACTGTGGTATTTACCCCAGTACTGACCCTCACACTCAGATACCTGTTGTAGATCACGTTTCCACCCTGGGTCTGATTTTAGACTTCAGACACAAAACTCTGTCCTTCATTAATGTAGATAAACGATCTCATATTCATACTTTTACAATGAATAACATTGAGAAGAATAAATATTTTGCTCTAATCAGTCCAGGAATAAAAGATAATCACAATGTAAGTTTTCATAGTTAGTAATGTGAATGGAAGTAAATGGTCTCTAAAGCATTTTATACAGCCTTTACTGAGAATATTGTGAAGATAAACCTTTAAATCTGGGCCAAGGTGGGCAATATGACAGGATTTCATTGTTATTGTGATTTATGACAAACAACATGCTTTTCAAAGCATATCATGAATATCATCAGAACACTGACCACAGGGATGGGGGAGTAGCTACGTAGCGCAATACTTTCTGTAGTAGCTACAATTTTCTGTAGTTCATAGCTGTAGCGCCTACAAATTTTTGTGTAGCTATAGTGATCATTTTCACTACAATTCCGCTACAGGCTTCAGTCAATCCGCACAAAATCAATCCTGACTGACCCACGGACAGCTTGAGCAAACGGGCACGTGCTGATCACCCTTTACTAGTATGCTTAGCTCAAGGGTCACAACCCAAATGTTAAGAAGAGCCATTTTGTCCTTTCAACAAAAGTCAAGCCACCTTGGGAGCCACAACATTTTGTATCAGTTTCACTATCTTGGCTGTAAGTGTGTCTCAGTATGTGCTGATAGTTCAGACTAAAAATATAACAAACACACTTTTCTCACATCTCAGGAAACGTCTCCGCGAGTTTCTTACAAAATGTCTTTCAATGTTTGACTTTTTGCGAGGCTGAAGTCGCTACCTCATTCTCCAGCTTCTCGTTCGAATTGTCCCGTTCCACCTTAAATGGTGCAGGCAGGACGCTGGAGAATGAGAAGCGACTTCAGCTTCGCGAGTTGTTGCAGATTAAGAGGAATCCAGCTGAATGATTATAAATGCAAATAAGTCCGTCCATCTCCAAATTATCGATGTCCATCTTAAATTCTCTGTCTTTTCGTTTCCTTTATCTGCGTTGCTGTGTCCAGCAGTCTGTGCGTCAGTCTTCAGCGTTGGTGAATTAGCAGTTATGCGTTAACTCCAGCGTTTATTGTGAAAACTGTGTTAGAACTGTGTGTTTATAACGATTTTACAGCAAAGGAGGATTATTTTATATTATTTTACCTAAAAATCCAGTTCTGCTGTGGAGCCGCAGCAGCTCTGCTGCAGTGGAGCGATTATTCAGGCCTGATTCTCACCCCAAACAGAGCCAGGGTCACTGATGAGGATTTTGAGGCTAAAGTGTTCATGAAGTGTAACAAAGGACTCTGTCGTGTCTGTACAGATCTTGCTGTAATGTTTAAATTGGAGCAGTTTTATTTCCACTATTGACGATTCTTTGCACAAAATTGTTTGGTTTGTATTTGGTTATTTTTGTAAGGAAGAACCTGAAATGATTGACTTTGCCTTTAGTCTAAATTCTTGTTGGATATCGCGCCTTTGGTTGTGTAAGTTTGACTGTTGGATATACTTAAACTCACTTTTTGGTGATCTTTTTGTACATTTGCAGCTTTTCATTTGTATGTTCATGGTGGAAGGACTCATGCAAGGCATTGTAAGGCAAAACAGTTCCCAAAGAAAATGCATTTTTGCAGACTCACCACTTTATTGCCATCATCAACATTCCATATAAAAATTCAGAAGACATGTGTAGGTTCACTGGTGGTTTTGGATAGTAAATAAAATGGCAATATTTGTGTTGTAGACCTGGCAACCCTGGTTTCTATCACTGTAAAAGAATACAATTTGCTTAACTTTCCCCAGATAGCAAGCATGCATTGGTCTGCTCTCTTGATAAGGTCGGCACCCCGCTGACTGTTTGCCACTGCTGGACCACCCTTGGACCACCCAGATTGCTGTCCTGCATACAACCTCTACCTAGCTTTTAATCTCCTCAAAGAGATTTTAAATGCACTTAGATTTTTTTTTAGATTTTTAATAAAAGGCTGAGACATATCACAAACAACTGAGAGAAAAAAATGATTGACTAGGCCTAATAAAAAATGATTCTGTAGAAAATGTTGTTGCTGATGCTGAGCTAGATTAAAATTACTTACTAAACTGATTTACAAAGTATAACTAAAGAAAGAAGCAAGGAAAACATTGGACTGTAAATGGAAAATGAGTGATGATAAGTGGAATTTTGTCTATCACTCTGCTTAACCACCAGTGGGCCACCCGGAAAACGCCAGTGGACCGTCAGCTTTGCCATCAGCGGGCCAACAGTGGTCCACTGTACTCTTGCTTTCAGGGTCTCTACAGTAACTCTGAATGGCTAGCCATTGAATTATGCATAACATGTGAAAAATTGGTGGAATTGCCCTTAAAGACATTTAAAACACATCAAAGTTAATGAATCTGGATTTCCATTTGAAACTACAGGCATTATATATTGTTCAACTCAGTGGTAGAAGCAACATAACAGCATCATTTCTGATAAAGCTTCAGGTGCTTTTCCAGTGTGTGCCTGGGTTTGATTGCCCCGCCGGGTAACCAGGGTCCTTTCTGTGTGGAGTTGGTTCTCCCTGTGTCTGTGTGGGTTTCCTCCCACAGTCCAAAGACATGCAGTCAGGCCAGTTGGAGATGCTCAACTACCCCTAGGTGTGAGTGTCTATGTCTGTGTGTCTGGCCTGTGATGGACTGGCAATTTGTCCAGGGAGTTTCCTGCCTTCCATCTGATGATCACTGGGATAGGCTCACTGTTGGTGGCGCATATAAACACACAGCACACACACACTCACTCCTGTGTGTAAAAAATACTTTATTTGATCTGTCTAATAATTTGAGACTGCTGTCTATCATGCACTTCAGTATGACAAAGATACATTTAATGGTCATTAATAAGTAGATCTAATTAGTTTGAATGGCTATAGAGCATAGTCACTCTTCACAGACCTCTGAAAGACATTATGAAGTTAATATTTTCATGTTCACAATGTGACTGGGTCAGCAGTCCTGTGCTGATGACGGTGCCGCACTTCCCCTCTCTACCAGTCAAAAACACAGGAGGCAAAAACAGAGAGAACGCTCAGCACGCAACAGACAAGGCAATTGGCAGTACTTCACAAAGAGCGAACAAACTGAACCGTTACACACCGATCAGGAATAACATTATGACCACCTCCTTGTTTCTGCGCTCATTGTCCATTTTATCAGCTCCACTTACTATATAGGTGCACTTTGTAGTTCTACAATTACAGACTGTAGTCCATCTGTTTCTCTGATACTTTATTAGCCCCCTTTTACCCTGTTCTTCAGTGGTCAGGACCTCTATGGAGCAGGTACTATTTGGGTGGTGGATCATTCTCAGCACTGCAGTAACACTGACGTGGTGGTGGTGGTGTGTTAGTGTGTGTTGCGCTGGTGCGAGTGGATCAGACACAGCAGTGCTGCTGGAGTTTTTAAACACTGTGTCCACTCACTGTCCACTCTATTAGACACTCCTACCTTGTCAGTCCACCTTGTAGATGTAAAGTCAGAGACGATAGCTCATCTGCTGCCGCACAGTTTGTGTTGGTCATCCTCTAGTCCTTCATCGGTGGTCACAGGAGGCTGACCACAGGACGCTGTTGGCTGGATATTTTTGGTTGGTGGATACATACCAGTCAACCTTATATAAAAAATGCAACATAAAGAACACATAATACTTATTTCTTTTCTAGTTTTTTAACCCCTTAAAATCCCACTAAGGCTTAATATTCAGTAACTAAGGAACTTCAATGCAAACTAAGGAACTTCAGGCAAAATGCCTGAGCTGTTCTTATAGACGTGTGCAATAAAACTGGGCCCACCAGTGGTCCCTGGCCATTAAGGGATTAAAGGGAAGAGGGAGGTCATGGGCACACTGCTCCAGCATGGATGCCTGTTTATTCTGAATCTGTTTACTTTGTTACATCAAACAACAAATTATATAACACTATTTAGCTCTTTTTTTACCACATCAGAGCTGCTGATATTTTGGTTCATGTTACTGTTTTTGAACTTCTAAAGCAAATGTAAACTTTAATGGTGAACTTCTTTCACAAATTACATCATTAATTACATATAACGCAATGAAAAGAGCATCAATCAACAATCAATTCATACTGGTAATTATTATGTCATCATTGGTTTAATGTAAATGTTTTGCTTTATATTAAACACCCTGACGTTTCAGCTCCAGCTCATCAGGTGCTGCTGATGGTGGGGGGGTGCTGGGGGGGTGCAGGCCACTCAGATCAGTTAATAATTATAAGCCTTTGAAATATAATTAAAGCATTCTGTTCCTCCATGTTCAGTAAAAGAGAGACAAAGGAAAAGCACAGAATCGTGGTTCACTTTATTGATTGTTTATTCTGCTCAATGTTTGGAAAAATGAAACTTTATTAGCTCATTTTTTATTAAGTTTAACTGTTTTGATCTGCAGTCTACAAAACTACAAACAGGAAGTAAATGACAATCTTATTTTACCACCAGAAGCTTTATTTAAAATGCAAGTGCAGTACAATTTAACAAGAAAGTTAAAAAAACAAGCAAAAAACAGAAAAAAAATATCTGTGAAGTGTTTTTCTTACACTGAGATCACAATCAGAATTCCTTAAAGGCCAGAATGGGTTAAAGATTTCAGATCAGATATTCACCAATATTGTTATTACCTTTCGAACAATATATGTTCATGAGATTAAATCAGACTAAATCATCCACAAAAACATCTAAACAAGTATTACTTTTATTGAAGCATTATAAACCTGATCAAAAAACAAACATCATAGAAAAAAAAAATCATATTAAGATGTTTTAGTGTTATATTTTGGCCTATTTAAAACATACAACCACAAATACATGAATCTACAGAAATTTTTAAAAGTATAAGTTCTAAAACTGCTTTTAAAGTATACATTTTAAAAGGTAAGAACTAAACACCCAAGCAAAGCCAAGTCTAATCTCTGATTGATGCTTCTATAATATGATCTTTCTCTTTTGGTATTTAGAGCTGAAAGAGAAGCAGATTCTCTTTTCCACACCACACTCTCACTAAGGCTGCGTCCAGAAACCCTAAAAGCTACTGCTTTGTCCGACAGATCCTTCTCCTCTCCTCTGTGACCCAGAAATCAATATCATGCCGCCATCTACTGGAGGCATCCGAATACCAAAGGAAACGAGCGAAGCTGCTTCGAACACTCACCAAAGCAGCTTTAAACGGATGATACATGACTGTATGCTACTCAGGAATTCTATTAAAGATTTTATCATCCTCCTCCCTTCCTCTTCTATACCCCTCAGTGTTCTTCAGAGTAAGGAGAGGAACAGGAGGAAGGGATGTGGAAAACAATGGCGAAAAAGTTTGTGGACGCAACCTAAGTCTCTCACTATGAAGCTAATTCCTGTCCTGCTCCTCCTTTTCCTCCTTCTCCCAGTCTGTGATCAGCTCCTCTCCAGCTCCTCACTCCACATCCTTCTGATCTTCAGCTCTGGAAAAAGCTGAGAAATCTCCAAATTAGCTTCATATCAGCTTATTATTTTGATGCTGTTACATTTTATATGTACAGCTAAAAGAATTTAGCAGCTAATGTAAATGCATGTTTCTAAAATTACAAAGTTACAGTAAAGTGGAAAAGGTTCTTATTCAGAAGAACTATAGAATGTACAATACAATGCGTGTAATAAAGTATAGCTCAAGGCAATATGGTTATATATGATGAATACATGATGTAGCAAAGAAATAGTGCTGTTAAGTGTCTGTGGTGTGATGCTGTAATAGTTTAAATATTTGCAAAATGTCTATAAGATCCACATCAAAAATTGTGAAAATGCAGCTTTAAACCAGCAGGTTACCTGTGACGATGATGGAGAGAGGCTCACTCTCAGAGGAGAAATTATGGATGAAACTTCCATGAGACCATTTAACTTCAGGCCACTGACCCTCCGTAACTCGAAAGTTTTCAATCTGAAGGGTCACTTGGTTCTCATAGACACAGCTGTAGTTCCCCCTGTGGGAATCATCAGCAGCAGGAAAGAGGAAGGAGGCTGAGTGATTGACAGCTGTTTCTGGTGTGGCTTCTGTTGTTCCGGGGCAGTTTGAGGTGGAAGGAGCCTCCTGGGTACTGTGGCTGAGTGGAGCAAGTGATGGTGAAGCTGTGACCCCTGAACACCTCTGGCTCCTGGAGACCCCTGGACCCTCTTACGGTAGTAGAGAGAGAGATGGTGGGCTGGTCCAGAAGACCTGTGGATATACATTTAAACATATCATTAAATCTTCACTATGTCAGTTTTGGTGATTTGGAGACCTCTGTGGTGGAAATGTGTAATTGCATGCTACATGTGGATTAACACTTTGTGATGTGGGTTGTGTTTTGGACTCTATTCTGAGCAGATGACTCTGATGACTGTGAATGCATTGAAAGAGAATTCAAAGAGAACTCAGTCAAAACACTTCACAAAAGTGAAGAGTGTGTCTTCTGTAGATTTGAGTGAATCATCTACTATAATAACAATTCAAGAACAAGAATAACGTTTCTCGACATAAAATAGCAAAGAACTTTGGTTTTTCATCATCTACAGTACATAATTACATAAAAAGATTCAGATAATCTGGAGAAATCTCTGTATGCAAGGGGCAAGGCTGAAAACCAGTATTATCTGGCCATGATTTTTGGGCCCTCAGGCGGCACTGCATTAAAAACAGACATGATTCTGGAAATCACTGCATGGGCTCAGAAACACTTCTGAAAAACACTGTGAAAAGTTTTGTCACTGCATCAACAAATGCAAGTTCTAACTCTAAAACGCAATGAAGAAACCGTGTATAAACAGGATCCAGAAACGCTGCCACCTTCTTTGGTTATTAAGCTTATTTAAAATGGACTGAGGGGAAGTGGAAATTCTTTTTGGAAATCATAGACGCTGTGTCCTCCGGGCTAAAGACAGCTCAGCTTGTTGTCAGTGCACAGTTCAAAAGCCAGCGTTCATGATTGTATAAGGGTACATTAGTGCACATGGCATGGGTGATGTGCACATCTGTGAAGGCACCATTAATGCTGAAAGATATATACATGTTTTGGCAACATATGCTGCCATCCAGACGACGTCTTTTTCAGGCGTCTGCTTATTACAGCAAGACAATGACAACCCACATTCTGCATGTATTACAACAGCATTGCTCCATATTAAAAGAGTTCAGGCGATAAACTGGCCTGCCTGCTGTCCAGAACTGTCACCCACTGAAAACATTTGGCGCATTATGAAATAAAAAATACAACAAAGGAGACCCCGAACTGTTGAACAGCTGAAATCATACATCAAGCAAGAACAGGAAAACATTTCCACTTTCAAAACTACAGCAGTGTCTCTTCAGTTCCCAAACGCTTACAGAGTGTTGTTAAAAGCAGAGGTGATGAAACACAGTGGTAAACAGGCCCCCATCCCAACTTTTTTAGAACGTGTTGTTGGCATCAAATTCAAAAATAATAAAATTTCTGAGTTTCAACATTTGACATGTTGCCTTTGTAAAAATATGGTTTACATGATTTGTACATCATTGCATTCCATTTTTATTTTACATTCTGCACAGCATCCCAACCACTTTTGGAAATGGGGTTGTACAATAATGTGGATATCACATTCGGGACTTAAACCCAGAACAAGGCCTCTTTTGTTAACTTGTGCATGTGATGTTAATAGGCATGGTCAGGAAACCTCGACCGGACATCTCTGACTTTTAAATTATTATTTCAGTATTTAAGCAGCAGAGCACCGACTCAGTAATGCAACTTCATTATTCAATTATAACTAAATCTTTGTGGAGCTCTAAGTTTCAAAATGTAGAGTTCTGGTTGCTCTTAGAGACGTTTAGTTTCTAACGTCAATCATACTTTTCTCCAGATGAAAACCTCCTTTTGAGGCACTGAATTACCTGAACAGATCACTCCAGCAGAGGTCCTGGACATGGACATATCATGAACTGCACATTCTTTCAGTCCAGATTCAGACCCACTGCAGGAAATCCGGACATCATCTTCGGATGTGCTCTTCTCCAACCCTCGATATGTAACTGCAACTGCAGAGCCACAGTCCAGCTGTCTGCACACAACAGCAGCCTCTGTCATTGACCATCCTAGCGCTTCCAGTGTCCTCCACTTCTTGTCATAAAGCATCACAGTTCCAGCACAGCGGCTGCTCCCGTCCACCAGTTTCACATCTTAAGGAGAGAGAGTATAAAAAGTCAGAGATGAAGAGCCTTAACTGTGTATTTATGCAAACCGTTAAAATTGGATTCTTTCACATGTTCTGCATAATTCCTACATTGACAGGTGAGTCCCACAGCTTTGCCATGCGTGCAGTTCTGCTCCTCTCTGTCTGAGGTGCTACAGGTAAGGAGACGGTTCTCTGTGCCTTTACACTGGAAACTCTTTGGTTCCAAATGGGTGTTTCCCTTCTCCAAAGAGCGCCCCCTGTAGAGTTAGTGGAGTCCCACAGCCCAGCTCCCTACAGACTACCTCTGCATCATGCTGGTCAAAGCCAGCCTCACATACTGAGGTCCAGGACTGATGGGACTTCACCTCCAGTCTCCCAGAACAGAGTCCAGCTCCATCCATGAGCCTCACAGAGTCTGCGAACATACAGGTCAGTACAGAGTGAGAAGTAAAGATAATAAAAATAAATCATTTTCTTTAATGAAATTATGTTGTACCTAAGTATAAAATCACACAGGTACATCAGCCCAAATTTGTGCTTGTTGAGCCTTTCAGCTGTTTAATAAACAATGTGAGACTTCATAACGTTCATAATCATTATGTGATGCCGTTGCACTGTCCATTTTATCGTCATGTGACCGTTTTTGTGGAGAGGTCTGAATTGTTTTCACAGCAGGAGGTTTTATACAGCTCTCCTTACTTCCCTCATTGCTCACTAGCAGCTCAATGCAGAGTCGCAACATTTCACTCACAGAGATCCAACAGTGTCCTACTAATAACAGAGTTCCGGAGACAGGATATTTTTGTGCGCTCGTTAGTGTAGTAGATGAAGTACAGAAGTGTTTGGTTTAGGACGCGGCATTAGGTCAGCCAGTGAGATCAACAGCTACAAATGGCTGATATAGCTTTGCTGTGCTGCTTGGCAAACGTCTCCAAGTGAAAACTGGAGGTAACTGTTGATTAGGGATCACTTATTGTGGTAAATTGATGCAGCTTCATATTCGCCAACTTTCGATGTTTGTTCTACAGTTAGAATATTATATTAGGACCACCTCCTTTTTTCCACACTGATTGTCCATTTGGTCAGCCCCACTTACTATATAGGGGCACTTTGTAGTTCTACAGTTACAGACTGTAGTCCATCTGTTTCTCTGCATACTTTGTTAGCCCCCTTTTACCCTGTTCTACAGTGGTCAGGACCCCCATGGACCCTCACAGAGCAGGTACTATTTGGGTGGTGGATCATTCTCAGCACTGCAGTAACACAGATGTGGTGGTGGTGGTGTGTTAGCGTGTGTTGTGCTGGTACGAGTGGATCAGACACAGCAGTACTGCTGGAGTGTTTAAACACCTCAGTGTCGCTGCTGGACTGAGAATAGTCAGTCCAATAGGGTAAAAGGGGGCTAAGAAAGTGTGCAGAGAAACAGATGGACTACAGTCTGTAACTGTAGAACTACAAAGTGCACCTATATAGTAAGTGGAGCTGATAAAATGGACAATGAGCATAGAAACGAGGAGGTGGTCACAATGTTATGCCTGATCGGTGTATGTATGAGTTTATTATTTAAGAGCTTTGTGTAGCCACTTTTATTAGTTTTTGTAAAATATCACACACTGGAATGTTCTGAACTCTGGAGATATGCAGAGTTACAGCTCGCCTACCAACATGTCGACGTGGTCTTCTTAATGACGTAATCGAATACTATGAATAGTTCAATTTTTCATTCGTTACACAACAAATTAATCAGACATACACTGAGCAAACAGACTTGACTAACTTTACATCAGTGATTTTTGAAAGGAGCATAATTCACTTACAGTGTTATGAGATCCCAAAATGTGAAGAAACATATGAAATGAAGTGTTCAGTCTAAGTTGGCAGTTAGTTTTTGCTGTCCATGTCCTTCAGTCAATAATCATTTTCTACAGAGCCCTGCTAGAAAATCACTCAAACATCTTCTTTCATTGGCTGCATTACCTGAACAGATCACTTCAAGTTGGAATCCACTATCATAAGTCATCCAGCATTCCCTCAGTGCTGATTCGGATCCTGTACATTTAACCCCAACATTGGGTCTGCTCATATCCATCCCAGATTTTTTATTTGTAGCAGCAGCAGCAGAGCCACAGTCCAGCTGTCTGCACACCACAGCAGCCGCTCTCATGGGCCATTCATCTGATTTCACTTTCCTCCACTCTTCACTATGAAACATCTCAACGTGTCCAGCACAGCGGCTGCTCCCACCCACCAGTCTCACATCAACAGGTTCTGGACACACAGGAGAGAAAGATGCTGATCCATTATCACAGAAAGACACACTAATCCAGATATATTTATTATCATTTAAACCACTTTCCTTTTTACTCATTATTTTGTGTAATCCTACCTGAACAGGTGAGTCCCACAGCTTTGCCACGTGCACAGGTGTTCTCTCTGTCTAAAGTGCTACACTTAAGGAGGTGGTCCTCTGTGCCTTTACACTGGAACTCTTTGGTCCCAAACGGGTGTTTCCCTTCCCCAAAGAGCGCCCCCTGTAAAGTTAGTGGAGCCCCACAGCCCAGCTCCCTACAGACTACCTCTGCATCCTGCTGGTCAAAGCCAGTCTCACATACTGAGGTCCAGGACTGATGGGACCTCACCTCCACTCTCCCAGAGCAGAGTCCAGCCCCATCCACGAGCCTCACAGAGTCTGAAATCACACAGGACAATGCAGAGTGAGAGGTGAACGAGTATGGAGGAAGTGAAGATGTGATTTTAAAGATTTTAATTTCATTTTATCATACTTCCTCATTTTGAACAAGTCTTTTTCTTTTTTAATAATAGTCTAACACCCCATTGCACACAGCTCAGGACTTGTATGGCAGGACTGGAAGAAACACAGCCATGAAAATTATGGACCTATTTCTCATTTGATTTTTAAATGAAAAACTTCATTCAAAAAATGTTGTCCCATGTTTTCATGTCAGTACCAAATCACAGAGTTCTAGTTGTGGGCATAGCCTTATTTTAGCCACACCACTGTATTTCAGAGCAGGAACTGAGTCTGTATCTCTGTCCATCATGGCTACATGGTGAGCAGTTAGAGCCCATTGTTTTGAAGTTAATGTGTCCCAAAGTCTAAAACAGTGTGGAACATTAAGAACTGTCACTACAGAAATATATTTTGGCAACTATGTAATTTTTTTTTGTTTTAATGAAAAATATGATGATTTTATGTGTGTATAACTGTTCAAACCTGTGTTTGCTAGTCATGTGCTGGCTACCATTTTTGAGTTGTGTTTTCAAAATGAGCTAAAATTTAGTTCGTCAGTTAAAAATCCAAAATGTGTTTAAACTCTGACTTTAAACTCATTTAACAAAATGATCCATATACACCAACCCATATAGGCGTTGTATAGACAAGTATTCTATTTGCAGCGGTGTAATTTGATTACCATAGTAAAACAGTTACTGAACTAAACAGTTATTCATATTGTGAATGTTCCTCATTAAGACTTAGATACACTAGAGACCTGAAACCAGAGACAAGATACAATAGAGTCTCACAATAATTTGTTAAAAGAATGAGGCACAAATACTAACACAGTAAAAGTGAACTTTATGTAACTTGGGAAGATGATTTCTCTTTAAATAAACCTTCCACACTAAAAGCAGTTCAGTAAATGCAGACCTTAAGAGCAGGAAAAAAACTGAAGAGACCAACCTGACCAACTTTTTCCCAGAGTGCTGCTAAAAAAAACTAATTTGCACCACAAGTGATGTCTCAATGTACATCTCTCACATAGTCACTCATAAAATGTACACACAGACTGACATGCTCACAGCCTAATGTGCAGCACAAATAATGGATTCAAGGTGGCACTGCATTTAAGGTAGCCCTGACTTTAAGGTGGCACTGCATTTAAGGTAGCACTGACTTTAAGGTGGCAGTGCATTTAAGGTAGCACTGAATTTAAGGTAGTAGTGAAATTTAAGGTATCAGAAAGTGGCAGTAGATTTAAGGTATTTCAGGAATTACCTGAACAGATCACTTCAGCACGGTACCAGATATGTCGATTATAATAGCTCCTGCATTCCCTCAGTGCCGACTCAGATCCATCACACTCAATCTGAACACTCCATGGTCTTTCAGGTCCACCAGAACTTCTCCGTGGAGCTGCAACAGCAGAGCCACAGTCCAACTGTCTGCACACCACAGCAGCCTCTTTTATGGACCACTGAACTGCTGTCACACTTCTCCACTCTCCAGTATGAAACATCTTCACTGTTCCAGCACAGCGACTGCTCCCATCCCACCAGTTTCACATCATCAGGCTCTGGACAGAGAGGAGAGAAAAGATGCTCACTGCATTAGTTACTATTCACAGAGGAAAACATCCAAAAATCAGACATATTCATTAAAACATTTAAAAAATACTGATTCAATATGTTTTATTATTCCTACCTGAACAGGTGAGTCCCACAGCTTTGCCACGTGCACAGGTGTGTTCCTCTCTGTCTGAGGTGCTACAGGCACGGAGACGGTTTTCTGTGCCTTTACACTGGAACTCTTTGGTCCCAAATGGGTGTTTCCCTTCTCCAAAGAGCGCCCCCTGTAGAGTTAGTGGAGTACCACAGCCCAGCTCTCTACAGACTACCTCTGCATCCTGCCAGTCAAAGTCAGACTCACATACTGTGGTCCAGGACTGATGGGACTTCACCTCCACTCTCCCAGAACAGAGTCCAGCCCCATCCACGAGCCTCACAGAGTCTGAGAACATGCAGGTCAGTATGGAATGAGAAGTAAAGATTAAAATGTATAGAAATGTCACATTTTGTCATATCAGATAGAAAATGTTTTTTTTTTTCCAAAACTCTCACCTGAGCAAATGGCATCTGTACTATGGGCGATGTTATTCATGCGAGTCAGAATATCAGAATCATGTTGTTTGCACTGTGAAAAAGCTGTCTCTTTGCCTTCACATGTGATTGAAAGAAAAGCATCTTTCATATCTCCTCTTTCTAACATTTTCTCTAAAAGTAACATTGACTGCATTCCCACAGTCCAGCTCTCTACACACCACCATTGCATTTCTGTAGTCAAATGGCACACTGTCCACTCTACTCCATTTTCCCTCATAAAGGACCTCTGGCGCCCCAGAGCAATGGTCATCGCCGTCCACCAGTCTGACCCCAGCCATCTCTAACCAGATAAGAGGCGAGACAGAGAAAGAGTTTAGTCACAAAGTTCTGATATATACTATCAATGTTAACTCACAGAAAAAAAACATAGGAATTTCACATTGAATAAACACAGGGTTTTTGTTTTCTTCCCATTATACCAAAAGCATGACTGAGACATGCCAGAGTTTGCAAACCTAGAGAGTAAGCAAACGTGTTCACTTGCCAACTGTACGAGCTGCTAACTTTGATGGAACCCTCTGAGGAGAGATCTGTACAGGACCTGTGTCCTGGACCTCCCTCTCCTCAGCTGAATCTCCAAGAATACTCTGAAATTCTCAGTGACGTTGATTTACAAGCTAAAGGAACCCCTTCGGGAGTTTTGTGTGGATGCAAAAGACGATACACAAGGACGTGAATTCTTTTCGACAGTAGCTGGCTAATGTATATGCTAGATCAAATTTCACCAATCTTCTATATGGCACACCCTTTGCCACCCTTTGCATACACCCCTTGTTCTTGGAGGAATGTCTATACACTGAATGATATCTTCTAACTGCTCGCGCTCCTTTTAGGCCTTAAATGATTTCTTTGCCTTGTTTTTATATTTAAAATTACGGTCTGCTTTCGGTCTCCCTGGGATGAAGCATCAGCACAACTTAACCAGAAGGGCTGGTCTCGTATTTGTATGACTTGTTTATTAACTTGAAAAACCCTATTTTGATGACTCTAATATAACTCTGAACTTGCAGCAGAAAGGGATTAACATCTTCCAAGAAATCCATTTTGAAAGGTAGGTTTGTCCCAGACAAAGCCAGGAAAGATGAGTAGCATAAACAATTCATGAGTGATAGACTAAAGAAGGAGTCTGACAACATGCAAGGGTCAAAGCCAAAGTTGGAAACACGTTGAAACAACAGTACAAAAGGGTGTAGCACGGCATGTACTACCCCGGGATCAGGAAGGACGCTGGAGGCAAGGTTGACAGTTGCAGCAGCCATTTTAAACTTGATTTCCACACCAAACAAACAAAACCAAAGCTGACCAATTTTCAGGGGCTTCAAAGCAAGACTTTTCAGTTCTTTGTCAATACCAAGCTTTTCAGCTCCTCAGTCTTTTCTGCTTATGTGGCAGCTTGTCCCTCACTCTATCTGTTCCCTCTCCGCTCCTTTTGAAAGGTGCCCACGCCGCCACCACTACATCACCATCAGCTGGCTCTCATTAAGGTAGCATGAGCTCCTGGGCTGAGAGGGACAGAGAGCTTGTTGCTCCACCTCCCTGTTACTGCCACCGCTCCCCAGCTTTGCTGCTTGGGTCGAACATAAGGTGTAGCCCAACAGCCTCACTGCACAACAGGAGGCGGCACCCAGGACTGGCGCGCCGTCCACTACCACCTTGCGGTTCTCCTTCTCTCCTTGGCGTCCTATCAGGGTTTCGGGCCCCACCTTCTTATCGGCTCTCACAGCCATCATCGGGGACCCGGAGGACTCTTGTTGACTCAGCCGCCAGCACACAGTGTAAACCAGAGTGCCCTTGACCTTCACCGGAGGAGGTGACGTTGCTTTTGAAGTGTTCGACTATGTTGTAAGAGGACTGTGCCTAATCCAACCTAAGAAGCCTCCATCTGAACCACAAATGATTCTGATGAATTAGGGTGTTTATGAATAGGGGTAGAAGTGAAGCTTTTCTTGAGCAATCGGAAAGCAGAGTCGGCTTGTGGGATCCAGACTAATCTTCTAACTGAAGTTTGCAGATCACAGGAAATGCTGCAGCTCCTTAACCAAGGTGGGAATTGGCCAGTTAACCACTGCATCAATCTTACAATGATGCATGAATGCCCCTTCTGTGCTAATAATGAACCGTAGGAAAGAGAAAGATGACAAATGAAACTTTCACTTACTACTTAAAACTTTTACATATAATTGATGTTCTAGTAAATGGAACAGAACCAGACGCCTGTTCTGGATCTGAGAGTCCATATCTGGGGAGTACACCAAAATATCATTGATGTAGGCTATGACAAAGTGACCCAGAGGACATTGTTAATGGATGCTTGAAATATAGATGGTGCATTACATAATCTGAATGGCATGATCAAGTATTTGTAGTGCCCCCAAGTGGTGAGAAAAGAAGTCTTCCATTCACCTCTCTCCTTAATTCTCACCAAATTGTAGCCACTACAAAGGTCAAATTTAATGGATAAGAGTAAGATTTGGTTATTTGATTTCATCCCCTATAGTTGATGCAAGGCCTCAAACCCCCATCCTTTTTGCAAACAAAGAAAAAAACAGCAGCAGTAGGAGATGTTGACGAGCAAATGTATTTGAGGTATTAGTAAATTTAAGGTGGTAGTGAATTTAAGGTATCAGTAAATTTAAGGTAGCACTGAATTTAAGGCAGCAATGAATTTTAAGGTATCAGTACATTTAAGGTGGTAGTAAATGTAAGATAGCAGTGAATTTAAGATCGCAGTGAACTTGAGGTGGCACTGGAATTTAAGGTAGCAGTAAATTTAAAGTGGAAGTGAATTTGAGGTAGCAGAAATTTTGAGGTAGCACTAAATTTAAGGTGGCAGTGAATTTAAGGTATCGGTAAATTTGAGGGGGCAGTAAATCTAAAGTGGCAGTGCATTGAAGGTTGCAATCAATTTAATGTATCAGTGGCATCAAGGGAGCAGTGATTTTAAAGTAGCAATGTATTTAAGGTAGCAGGATATTTAAGGTGGCAGTGAATTTAAGGTAGTGAATTTTTGAGGTATTAATAAATTTAAGCTGGCAGTGGACTTAAGGTATCAGTACATTTAATCTGGTAGTGAATTTAAGGTGGCAGGGGTCTTAAGGCATCAGTGAAATTAAGGTGGCAGTGGATTCAAGGGAGCAGTCAATTTAAGGTAGCAATTAAGGCGGTAGTGAATTTAAGAGGACAGGGGCCTTAAGGTATCAATGAAATTAAGGTGACAGTGGATTGACGGGAGCGGTGAATTTAAGATTGCAGGAGATTTATGGTGGCAGTGGGTTTAATTTAGTAGTGGAATTAAGAAGACGTTTAATTTAAAGGAGCACTGCATTTCAGGTAGCAACAAATTTAAGGTGGCAGTGAATTTATGGAAGCAGTGTATTTAAGGTACCAGTCTACTTAATAGCATAGCATCCACTGAGCAACAACCTGGGCCAGCATAGCAAGTACCTAACAACACCTTACCAACCAGATCTGTTACAGATCAGATGTAGGTTACGAAACAATGGTGAAAGGTAAGTGACGTCCATTGTTGTGTAAAATATGGACGAATGACGCAACAAACAACTCAGGATTAAAACAAAGTGGAAATGTATTGTACAAACCAACCAGTGGAACAAGACCAGCGACAGAGAGAACATCTACATAATATACACAAAGCTACTAAATCCAAACCACAGACAGCACAGAGTTCAGTATTGATTCAGAGTTCAGTGTCGATTCAAACAGGGTTCAGAGCTCAGTGTCGATTCAAGCAGAGTCTAGAGTTCAGAACAGGATCAACAAAGTGAGTGTGCTCAAAACATACAGTTCCCATCTGTCCTGCAGCCAAACAGACCTGTAAACAAATATTTTTCAGTACCAACAACGCAAAGTATGTTTTTGCCAAGTTACATGGCAAGAACAAACTCACAAGAGCAGAAGCTTTGAAAACGCACACACAGCAGTTTGAGATGTGCTGTGTCCTTGCTACCCCTAGCTCAGCTGATTTCACCAGCATTAAAGGGGAACTCCACCGATTTTGCAAAATTACTTAAATGGTTCAGATGTAAACAAAATCATTCAGAGTGGTTTGGTGTGAAATGCACCTTTCTAGAGAAATTTACTGAGTCAAAACTGAAATAAATCTGCTTTGGCACCGGCGGGTTCACTCTCTCTCTCTCTCTCTCTCCTTCTCTCTCTCTCTTTTTCTCTTTCTCTCTCTCTTCTTCTTCTTCTCTCGCTTTTCTTCTCTCTCTCTCATTCTCTCTCTCTTTTCTCTCTCTCTTCTTCTTCTCTCTCTTTTCTTCTCTCGCTCTCTTTCTTTCAGAACAAAAAAAGAGAGCATGGCTGGATTCAGATGGAGGGTGCTGTATAAACTCCCAGTCCCCAAGAGGTCGGGAGACCTGCAGTGGCGAATAATACATGGGGCAATAGCCACAAACCAGCACACCACACACTGTGGAGTGAAAATGAACTGTCCCTTCTGCTCCAAACCTGAGACTGTGGATCATCTGTTTGTACACTGCTCACGGCTGAACGTCTTGTTTGGTTCTTTTCCCAGACTATGTCTGAATCTTCACATGACTTTCACTTCGGTCTGTTCATACTGGGCCCAAAATACACTCGTTCACAGCGGGCCAAATGCTGTCTTTTAAGCCAAACTGGCCAAATGGCTCACCAGGAGAAACAAACTGAGGGGACGAGGGCTTACAGACCCTGAGACGATGCTAAAGAGTTTTATCAGAGCACGCGTGAAAGTGGACTTCGCCTACCACAAGACGATGAGTGATTTGTTGACGTTTCAGAATATGTGGTGTGTCGACGAAGCACTGTGTTGTGTAGAGAATGGCGAACTCACAATGTGTATGTGATGTGTTGTCTTGTGTGAAGTGTAACAGGTGGGGGGTACAGGTAGTGGGGAGGATGGGTGGGGCTGAGTGGGATTTGTCTGATTGTGAGGTGTAATCTTGCACACTGTTGACATTAAAAGCAAAGTAGAAGTCTCTCTTCCTCTCTCTCTTCTTCGCTCTCTTGCTCTCTCTCTCTCTTCCTCTCTCTCTGTCTCTCTCTCTCTTCCTCTCTCTCTCTCTCTCTCTCGGGGTCTCTCTCTCCCTTTTGGCTCTCTCTTCTTCAGGCTGCTGCAACTCATTTGCGTGCTTTGGCTCAAATCAATATGGCTCTACACCATTTTGGAAACTCGAAGTCCTCCTCATACTCCGCCATCTTCCAAAATAGGTAAGAAAACTGTAAAAATAAACTGTAAACAAAAGCTGCCGCTGGCGTTAGCCGTGCTGAACGGCTGTAGCTACACGCTAGTAACTACAAAAGCACATTGGCTTGTGTGCATTGATCTCAGTTGAGAATGCAGTTTTGAGAGGAAACACAGGAGTAATCCTGGAGTAAGAGTTTATACTAAAAGTACGTTTTAGGCCAAAACTATCAAAAAACAACGTCTCAGGAATCAAACAACACATTTATAACCATTTTGTTTAATAACATAATGGGGTGTTGCTTTTAGAGCCATTACATGCTTCAGACGTCTGGTTCCTGGTGCTACAATGGTGAACAATTCTGTTAGTTTCTCTAGAAAAACATTTCACACTGAGCCACTCTGAATGATTTTGTTCACATCAAACCGTTGAATAATTAAGTAACTGTGCAAAAGCTGCCATTCAGTAGCCTATAAATTCAGAATGTTACACCTGGAACACAAAAACACTCCCACCTGAGCCGTCAGTAAGTGTGTATACAAGTGAGCTACGACAGTGAGAGCTTCTGCTTATGCAATGAAACCCGAGAGGGAGTGTGTTATTGTGAAATAACATCACGGCTGTGATTTGGTCGCCGTAGATCATCACAGCTGTGATGTTATTGGCGATAACGGCGTTTAATGTGTTTTAATGTTCGCAGTTCCTTCACCAAATTATAGTTCCTTAACAAGCAGCTTGTTGCTACGTCACAGTAACGAGCTCCGCCCACTCGCTGCACAGCTGGCAGTTCGTTCTCCAGCTCCTTACGCAAAATTCCCAAACTGTCATCACCACTGAGCAGCTTTTCAGTTGGCAGCTGTGACAGAAGCACCTAAACAACCTGGAATCAGCCAGAAATTAACTCATTACCATTCGCCAAATGTGTAGTCTGATCTTCAGAGTCTGACCAAATCAGACTGAGCCATAAAACTGCCACAATATCAAGTTTAGCTCAGTTTCTAGATCAGTATTAATGTTGTTTTGTTCCAGCCAGTCTGTAAAGCATCTTACAGCCCATTTAGTTTGGTGAATGGTGTTGGGTTCATTTCTGGCCGATTCCAGGTTGTTCAGCTGTCACAGCTGCCGACTGAAAAGCTGCTCAGTGGTGATGACAGATTGGGAATTTAGTGTCGTCTCATCTTCAGACTCTGACCAAATCGGCTGTCGGTCTAATTTGTGTGCAAACAGAAATATAGCTTGAGCGTCTCCTATCAAAGTCGTTGCTTAGCAACGGCATCTTAGCGGAGTGATACAGTGTTTGTGAAAAACATGATGTTATGGTAAAATATCAGCACAGTTAAAACGCCTCTCAACCAATCAGCTTGCACAGCTGAAACTAACTGGTGTATAATGTAAGTTACAGCACTGCTGCCCGAGTCCTACCTGCAGTGGAGCAGACGACCATCAGTATTGCAGCAGTTAGAGCGGCTGCTGGATGCTGGAGCTCCATCATCTACAGTCCAGCGTCTCTGCACGTCTGTATGAGGCGAGTGTGTCCGCTGGGACTGAGTGAGAGTATTTGAGCACACTGCACCCCTTTTATCTGTGTTTTTGGGTTTGTTTTCTCTGCTGTAGCCCCTCCCAGTGGTGTTGTTCATTCAACCTGGGACCTCAGAAGGAACAGGGTCAGTGGAAGGTGGAGCTCCAGCTCTAATGCTGCGTTTGAGGGGGGTCGGAAACCGGGAAATGACAAGGCTGCAGTGATAGCAGAGGAGGGTAAAGTTCAGCTCCTCACTGCTGGTCTTTACCCAGTAAACAAAAATAATCTGTACATGTTTAAGATGTGTTTAAAAATAGTCTGTCAGGGACATGTTAGGAACATCAATGGACGTCCAAAAGTCAGTTCATTAGTTACCTATTAATAATTTAATAATAGACTTAATAATAAACTTAATATTGTGTTATAAGTTTCACTTCAGCCTGCATAGTGGGGTTGGAGAGGAGGGGTTTTTTGTTGTTCTGTCTTCTGCGACTGCGGTACGAGACCGTGGATAATATTACATTTTATTTTCTACAGTTACAGACTGTAGTCCATCTGTTTCTCTGCATACTTTGTTAGCCTCCTTTTACCCTGTTCTTCAGTGGTCAGGACCCCCATGGACCCTCACAGAGCAGGTACTATTTGGGTGGTGGGTCATTCTCAGCACTGACGTGGTGGTGGTGTGTCAGTGTGTGTTGTGCTGGTCTGAGTGGATCAGACACAGCAGTCCTGCTGGAGTTTTTAAACACTGTGTCCACTCACTGTCCACTCTATTAGACACTCCTACCTTGTCAGTCCACCTTGTAGATGTAAAGTCAGAGACGATAGCTCATCTGCTGCTGCACAGTTTGTGTTGGTCATCCTCTAGTCCTTCATCAGTGGTCACAGGACGCTGTTGGTGAGAGTCAGTGTCATTGCGGTGTTGAGAATGACCCACCACACAAATAATATGTCCTCTGTGGGGCTCCTGTGGGGGTCTGGACCATTGAAGAACAGGGTAACAAAGTATGCAGAGAAACAGATGGACTACAGTCTGTAATTGTAGAACTACAAAGAGCTCCTATACAGTAAGGGATGCTGATAACAAGGACAATGAATGTAGATACATAAAGGCGGTTAATCTTAATGAAGTATGTATGTATACACATACACACACGCCCACACATCATAAAATTGTTTTTATAATTCTTTTTAATAAGAGTCATCTTTAACAAAGTCAAACTCTGCTCACATTCAACCACAGTTAAGGTGTACGCAAGTAAAAACACTATATTTAGTGGATGATGCTTATATCCTTAAATTACATTTCAGCAAGCTGGGCCCTTGGTCCTTTTTCAGCCTTGGCCTGATCTTTCCGGGCACCGGATCCGTGATCAGAGTTGAACCAGCAGACAGCATAAATCTATCTCACAGTCTAGAACACCTGTATGACTCTTTCTAACAGCTCCTAAGACAAAGCGAAATCATGAGGAGGTTTATAAGTTATCAACAAAACACTTCTCCACTCTGACACTGGCTAAATCAGTGCTTTTGCACTGTAGAGGCATGAGATCCATCATTGAAGTAACATGCCAGAATATATTACTTCAATGATGTCTGTAAATAATGGTATTTATCAGACTCGCTCCAGTGGCTGGATCACATGCCAGGTACTGAGGGTTTTTTACTGAACTGGGAAAATCTGCTTTTAGTTACAGAGCACCAGCGAACTGAACCCTCACTACAGGAAACACTACAGCTCAGCTCGCTGGGTCACTTGGTCATTTTAAACGTCTACTCTCTAACCACCTCCACTCTGCCTGCAACCGTTTTACCTGATTTTTTACCATTATTGTCTTATTTTCATTATTTTATTATTTATTAGTTTCTTTACTTATTATTATTCATATTCTTATTTAAATTATGATTATTTGGTTATTATTTTAGTCATTTAATAATTTTTCAGTTTATTTTTTGATCTTATTCTCCTTGTATTTTAATTTGATTTGATTTTATTAACTTTTACATTTTAG
The DNA here is from genome assembly GCF_904425465.1 of Colossoma macropomum. Classification (NCBI taxonomy): domain Eukaryota; kingdom Metazoa; phylum Chordata; class Actinopteri; order Characiformes; family Serrasalmidae; genus Colossoma; species Colossoma macropomum. The sequence goes on along the minus strand of NW_023494796.1, from coordinate 149,492 downwards.
CTATGTTTTAATTATTGTTTTATATTTTCTAGTGTATTTTTTTCAAGTATTTTTATTATTAATGTTTCTTTTTGATAGGTTCTTACACGTTATCAATCCCTTGTCCTGTATCAACTCGGCAACATTGTAAATGAGGGTCACCCTTAATGTTCTCCAAGATTAAATAAAGGTTGATTGATTTCGTTGATTGATATTTTATTTTTTCCCAAATAATATAAATGGACTGAAACAAACAATAACAAAGTATCAAGAACCATTCAAAATTCTAAAACACAATGGCTCTTATTCATCGATCTTGTTTACGGTCAAATCTGAGCGTAAAATACACAGATGCAACCGTTTTGCTATTCATCATTTTCATCTTGGGGTCTGTACGATCTGAGTGTAATAGTTAAACAACTTGAAAATTAATGCCTGATTCACAGCTTAACAACATAATCTACTGTCAATATCATTAATAATTATATAATTATATATTAGATAATATTTGGAATGACTATTTGAATATTTTGAAGATTTGGAAAAACTATAGCATTCATAGGGTAAAATATCAAATATTATGACTATTTTCAATTTAGTACAGTTCAAACATACATACATCATCTAAACCACTTATCCTTCTGGGTCGCAGTGGGGTGCTGGAGCCTATCCCAGCTGTCATTGGGCGGGAGGCAGGATACACCCCGGACGGGTCACCAGTCCATCGCAGGGCAGACAGACAAGTCACACACACTCACTCACACCTAGGGGCAATTCAGCATGTCCAATTGGCCTGACTGCATGTCTTTGGACTGTGGGAGGAAACCGGAGTTCTATTCTAGCAGCAGGATTATTTAGAAACAGATGAGCAACAGCTCTGTTACCAAAGTAATGGTTAGTTACCGTCAGTAGTTAAACGAGAGATTTTTATTTATTCTTACATCTCTGTTTCAACTAGACAAAGTGGCAGAGGCAGGGATGCCAATTCTCACTGTCAAGTCTCTTTCTACCTGGGGATGCATCGATACTAATACTGGTATTGGGTATTGACCTAATACTGTGCTCACTTACTCAAACTCAGACTCATAAAAAATGCACTGATACTATCATATGATACCTCCTGATACCATATGACATAAGCCGAGTGTATGCTGCAGTGCTAATGAGCAAACAACCGCCAGTGAACGAGGGTCTGCCCCCACGAGAAGTGTTGCTGATGCTGTCACTTTAAAAATTCTTGTTTGGCATTTTACCACCATGCGTTCATTGTGTGATTTCAGGCTGTTTTAAACACAATTACAACCACTTCCTCAATATAGGTGGAGACGCGTAGGCTAGCAAAACGGAGGCGAAACAAAGTCGGCATTTGCAGAACAGACTTATTCCTTTGACTGAATAGAACTGCAAAATATAAAGCTTAATATAGTGAATTGACACAGTCACCCAATCTAGCTCTCTTTAATTATTTAAAATATAGAAGGCAAAGCACCTGCAGACTGTCAAAACTCAGAAGCACTTTTAATTTGAATGTTTTTTCACCTTCATTTCATACACTAAAGATAGAAACCAGCCATGCTGCCATTTTTCTGAATGGATTCCCTGTTTCAAGTGTTCATTGTTCAAAGAGTGATGTGTTTTATTTTTTTTCTTAAATGTCAAGATACCGAAACCAAACTGTTACAGTGGCCCAAAAAACATGATACATACCGAACTACGGGCCCACTGGAGGTACAATAGGAGGAGGGATGGGAACTGGTGGTGGTACGGGAGCTGAGGAAGGTTAGAGCAGCTGCTCTTGCTCACCCCCCCTCGATCACTGTCAGAATCCATACCACCAAATAGCTGCCTATGAAACAAATTTTTACAGTGTATAGAACTTAGTATATGCAAAGAACAAATTGTTACTGAAACCACACATGCAGACACTTATTAGAGATGAGACCGATCCAATCCTACATCGGTATCAGGTCCGATATTGATGTCACTTCACTCATCGGATATCGGATGGACAGGGCCAATCCACTTGCCGATCCGTTTTCCAGTCTGCAGCTTGCGGTGGACCATGAACCCACCGTAACGTATCATAACAGACACTTCACTAATCCAGATTCTCTTGCGCATCTTACCATGAACCCGCGGCAACTTCAGAGTGACTAAATTACATTAACTTTTGTTTGACGAAAATGTTGTTTGTGTCGAAAAGCAAGACTGCTACTTGTAATGTGTGTAAAGCCAGCATGCTAAATCACCTGTAGAGTACCAGGAGTTCATGCTCAGAGAGAAAGACACCGCCAGGCAGCGACTTTCGCTGATGCTTTCCAGAAACACAATATTAAGTGACAATATAGCAAGGCTGTTTGTTGGTTGCCTACTCCTACAAATAAATAATGTTTTAAGCCTTTAAATAAAGCGTTACTTCAAAACACAGACATATTCGCATGTCTGTTATGATCTCATGTGAGTGAGAAAATGTCAGTATTTAAACTAAAGCGGACATAAAAATCCAAAACTACACAGAGCGGACAAACCTATCTAGCTAGCTAGCTCGCTAACATATTAACCTAGCGTCAGCTAACATTAGCAAGATATATAGCTAGTATTAACTTACCTTGGACAAAACATGTAGACAATATAGCTTAATGTATGGCAAATATGAAATAATATAGTGATAAAATAACTCGCCCCAGACTGGCTGTTCAGACGTCTATACATCACAAAGAACCGAGTCGTGAACCAAACCCGTTCTAGAGCCAGACCGATTCCTCTAAATGGATGCGACTGTTAAATGGATCTGCCAGAAGAAAAGTGGATCCGGATCGGAATCGCTTGCTATCTGAGCAATTTAGACGTTCATGGGGGGCAGAGTGATGTCACAAGAAATAAAATGAAATGTTTAATTTTTCAAAAAGCACAAATGAATAGTGATTATTTTTATTCCATTTGTGACTACATGAGACGGGGGTCAGCTTCACGGAGGTCTCAGGCGTCAGAACTGCTGCTCCATTTAAGGTAGAACAGGAAAGTTCGAACAAGAAGCTGGTGACTTCAGCTTCATATCTCTGAAGAATTAGGGATGGGCAATAAATAATTGTGGCATCCCCCTCTCTTTGAAGGCATATGATTCCCTAAATTCTCAGTGAGTTTGCTGAACTTTACCCTGAATACAGCTTTCTTTTTGTCAGTTCTTCTTCTTCATCTTCTTCTTATCATTATCAGTGATAGCAATGGTAGTGGTACTGTTATTATCATGACCATCATACTATCAGTTTTATTATGTTCAAAGTGAAGCGTCTATTGATGTTATTAATAAATCACCAATGAACTGACTTTTTTAAAATGGAGTTTGGACGTTCATTGACTTCATAACATGACCCTGGTAGACTGACTACTTTTAAACACATTTTGGACATCCACGGACCATCTTTGTTTACTGGGTAAAGCCCAGCAGAGAGGAGCTGAACTTCACCCTCCTCTGTCATCATGTGCAGGGTCACTACAGAACATTTTTTGAGGGTCCCATTTCGTAGGTGAAGATTTCAATCATTACCCCCTGTAACTCAGTTCCAAGGGGCAAAGTAACACTTGAAAAAAGAAATAGAAATAGGAGCGAATGCTCGAGCGTAGCATTACAGTTGGAGCTTCACCTTCCACTGACCCTGTTCCTTCTGAGGTCACAGGTTGAACTAACAGCACCACTGGGAGGGGCTACAGCAGAGAAAGCAAACTCAAAAACACAGATAAAAGGGGTGCAGTGTGCTCAAATACTCTCACTCAGTCCAGCGGATACACTCGCCTTATACAGACGTGCAGAGACGCTGGACTGTAGATGATGGAGCTCCAGCATCCAGCAGCCGTGCTAACTGCAGTGATACTGCTTGTGGTCTGCTCCACTGCAGGTATGACTCAGGCAGCAGTGCTGTAACTTACAGTAGAAGCTCTCACTGTCGTAGCTCACTCACACACACACTTACTGACGTGTGGGAGTGTTTTTGAATTCCAGGTGTAACATTCTGAATTTACAGGCTACTGAATGGTGGCTTAATGCTGGTGAAATCAGCTGAGCTACGTGTTTGTCTGGCTGCAGGACAGATGGGAGCTGTGGTTCTGTGCATGCTTGCTCTGTAGATCCTGTTCTGAACTCTGAACTCTGTTTGAATCAATACTGAACTCTGTGCTGTCTGTTGTTTGGATTTAGTAGCTTAATCGTTTGGTATGTTTGTGTATATTTGGTTCGTTTGTGTATATTTGGGTTTCATAGTCGCTCTGCATCTGTAAACAGCTTGTCATACAACCATCATCATTAGAGAAGCTGTTTTTAATATAAAACAATATTTTTTTCAGGTTTAACTCAGGAATTTCTATAAAACAGATTCATGTTTACTTTTCATATCATTAATGTTATACTACATTTAAAAAATATGTATTTTTATTTTTAAAAATTGTCATCAGAGATTTTGGTCACTGGTGTTATCAGGAATCTTAGGTTACCTTTTAGCACAGTATTTTTACCTCTATTAAACTGAAACTATTAAACATCAGAGAAGAAGCAGCTCAATGCATGAGAAGGCGAGTCACACTTGCTCACTATATCAGGCAGCACATAAATTAATAAACATTTAAATTGTGTCAAAATAATGGCAAATATAATTTTTATTATTTAATTTTAAATAGTTGCACAAGGTCACCTGATCAGCCAATGAGTTAATTAATGCTACCTTAAATGTACTGCTCTGTTAATTCCACTGTCACCTTAATTTCAGATACCTTAAATTTACTACCGCCTTAAATTTACTGATATCTTAAATCTTATTCATGTATGTATTATGTAAATTTTTCGTATTTTTAAAAATGTTTTAATGAATATGTCTGATTTTTGGATGTTTTCCTCTGTGAATAGTAACTAATGCAGTGAGCATCTTTTCTCTCCCCTCTGTCCAGAGCCTGATGATGTGAAACTGGTGGGATGGGAGCAGTCGCTGTGCTGGAACAGTGAAGGTGCTTCATACTGGAGAGTGGAGAAGCGTGTCAGCAGTTCAGTGGTCCATAAAAGAGGCTGCTGTGGTGTGCAGACAGCTGGACTGCGGCTCTGCTGTTGTAACCCCACGGAGAAATACCGGACCTGGAGGTCCATTTAGTCTTCAGATTGAGTGTAAAGGATCTGAGTCAGCACTGAGGGAATGCAAGACTACTCCAGATGATCATATGCGGTTCCTTGCTGAAGTGATCTGTTCAGGTAATTCAGCAAAATGTAAAATGTGGTGCAAATGAGTTTTTGCAGCAGCACTCTGGGAAACAGTTGGTCAGGTTGGTCTCTTCAAGTTTTTTTTTTCTGCTCCTAAGGTCTGCATTTACTGAGCTGCTTTTAGTGTGGAAGATTCATTTAAAGAGAAATCTGCACAAGTTATATGAAGTTTGTAACGTGCGACCAGTAAGCAGACGCTCGCGGATGTAAAACAGTGAAGAAGCTTTACTTGGGGATTCAGACAGAGATATCGTCGTCAGTACACAGGCATGGGTCAGTTCCAAAGTCAGCAACAAAACACAGAAGGCGATCATAACAAAATAGGGCAAGGTAGATCAAAGTCCAAAACACAGGCAAAAGTCAAAAACCGAATATCCAACAAACCAGGCGACAGTACCAAAAGGGCAAATCTGAAAATCAGTGAATACGAGAAACAGAATCAAAACACAAGGTCAAAACACGGGAGATCAAAACCAGAAAGAACGCTCAGTAGTTTCACTAGGAAAGCAATACCTCGCACTGAACCTGACTATAGCCCGGGCTAATATACTAACTAAAACAGATCATGTGAGATAAGATACAGCTGAACTTGATCAATATTCAGGAGAACTAGAGCGGTGATAGGCTGCTGATGATCTTTCCGGAGTCAGGTGATGAGGCGGAGGATTCTGGGAATCGTAGTTCTGAGGCTGGCTGGCCGAATACGTGACAAATTTCACCTTTACTGTGTTAAAAGATCACTAGTATTTGTGGTAATATATGTAGTATATTGTGGGACTCTGTTGTATCTTGCCTCTAATTTCAGGTCTAGTGTATCCAAGTCTTAATGAGGAACATTCTCAATACGAATAACTGTTCTATTCAGTTCAGTAACTGTTTTACTATGGTAATCAAATTACACAGCTGCGTATAGGATACATGTCTACACAATGTCTATAGGAGTTGGTGTATTTGGATTGTTTTGCTAAATTGGTTCAAAGTCAGGGTTGGAAAACACATTTCAGACTTTTAACTTTTAACTGGAATCAGTAGATTTTTCAAAACACGGTTGTTCAGAACAGCTTATACATAAACTACAAACCAGCCACCCAGCCAGCATTTGCCAGCCCTGATCTGCCACTGATTGTGAGATGGCAACTCAATGATCACTGAATGTATTTGGGGTTACTTGAATTTGAGAAAAGCAGAAACTGCAACCACCTTTGAAGACTGAGCTTTGGAAAAAGATTTCCTCTTCTGTTAACTGTGTTTTCTGCTGTTTTCCCTGATGCTGTAAAATGAACTGAGCTGATGTTTTGAGCTGGGCTGTAGTGTTTCTTCCAGTGCTGTCATACAAGTCCTGAGCTGTGTGCAATGGGGTGTTAGACTATCTTAAAAAAAGACTTGTTCAAAATGAGGAAATATGATGAAATGACATCTTCCATTCTTCCATACTCTTTCACTCCTCACTCTGCATTGCCCTGTGTCCTCTCAGACTCTGTGAGGCTTGTGGACGGAGCTGGACGCTGCTCTGGGAGAGTGGAGGTGAAGTCCCATCAGTCCTGGACCTCGGTATGTGAGTCTGACTTTGACCAGCAGGATGCAGAGGTAGTCTGTAGGGAGCTGGGCTGTGGGGCTCCACTAACTTTACAGGGGGCGCTCTTTGGGGAAGGGAAACACCCGTTCCAGACCAAACAGTTCCAGTGTAAAGGCACAGAGGACCACCTCCTTAAGTGTAGCACCTCAGACAGAGAGAACATCTGCACACGTGACAAAGCTGTGGGACTCACCTGTTCAGGTAGGATTACACAAAATAATGAGTAAGAAGGAAAGTAGTTTAAATGATAATAAATATATCTGGATTAATGTGTCTTTCTGTGATAATGGATCAGCATCTTTCTCTCCTGTCTGTCCAGAACCTGTTGATGTGAGACTGGTGGGTGGGAGCAGCCGCTGTGCTGGAGACGTTGAGATGTTTTATACTGGAGAGTGGAGGAAAGTGAGATCAGATGAATGGCCCATGAGAGCGGCTGCTGTGGTGTGCAGACAGCTGGACTGTGGCTCTGCTGCTGCTGCTACAAATAAAAAATCTGGGATGGATATGAGCAGACCCAATGTTGGGGTTAAATGTACAGGATCTGAATCAGCACTGAGGGAATGCTGGAAGATTTATGATAGAGGATACCAAATTGAAGTGATCTGTTCAGGTAATGCAGCCAATGAAAGAAGATGTTTGAGTGATTTTCTAGCAGGGCTCTGTAGAAAATGGTTATTGACTGAAAGACACAGACAGAAATAACTACACAAGACTTCATTTTCATTTCATATCTGTTTCTTCAATGTAGCAAAGCAGGAATCAGGAAAGTTAGTCAGGTCCATTTGTTCAGTGTGTGTCTAATTCATTTGTGTGCATTTTGTGTGCTTAAGTCAGCTTCTTAGTCGCCAGCCACTCATTTGAATTTTCCGTACATGGTGCTGCAGTTACACTGAGGTGCCTCAAATGTAGGACGAATATCGAAAGGTGGCGAATATGAAGCTGACATTGACTTACCTCAATAAATAATCCCTAATCAATAAATAACAGTTAACTCAAATTTTCGCTTGGAGATGTTTACTAAGTAGCACAATGAAGCGACATCAGCCATTGGAGCTGTTGATCACATCTCGCAGGCTGGTCTAATGTGGCGTCCCAAACCACACACTTCTGTACTTCACAGACAACACTAATGAGTGCACTTCTAATGGGATATGTGCTATTTTTTGCACTGTATTTAACGTAGTACTATGTGGTTCAGAACACGAAAATAATAACACAGCAGGGGATATCAGCTGTTTCGATTTTAGTTCGTTTGTCATCACTACAACCACAAAGTCAAATTAAATCAAGTAAGTACACTCCAATACACTGGTTTGGCATGACTGTGACGTCATCAGAATACCATCCGTTGGAGGCTGCTAGTGTATGCAGATCTTTATATGGCACCCAGAATCAGAAGTTCACATGGCCAATAAGGAATAGAGCCATCCTTTGTCTTCCGAACAGCTTTGGTTCATTTTTAAATGTTGTCATACAAGTTAACCTCCTTTCTGCAGGCCCCCTAGTGGCCATTCTGTTGACTAAACCCTGATATTGTTTTAAACAATACAGTCAAATAAAATATCCTGTCCCTGGAACTCTGTTATTATTAGGACACCGTTGGCTCTCTGTGAGTGAAATGTTGCAACTCTGTGTTGAGCTGCTAGTGAGCAATGAGGGAAGTAAGGAGAGCTGTATAAAACCTCCTGCTGTGAAAACAATTCAGGCCTCTCCACAAAAACAGTCAGGTGAAGATAAAATGGACAGTGCAACGGCAGCTTCTTTTATATCCCTGAATGATTATGAACATTATGAGGTCTCACGTTGTTTCTTGCACAGATCTTTACCTCTCACTCTGTACTGACCTGCATGTTCGCAGACTCTGTGAGGCTCGTGGATGGAGCTGGACTCTGTTCTGGGAGAGTGGAGGTGAAGTCCCATCAGTCCTGGACCTCAGTATGTGAGGCTGGCTTTGACCAGCAGGATGCAGAGGTAGTCTGTAGGGAGTTGAGCTGTGGTTCTCCACTGAATCTACAGGGGGCGCTCTTTGGAGAAGGGAAACACCCATTTGGAACCAAAGAGTTCCAGTGTAAAGGCACAGAGAACCGTCTCCTTACCTGTAGCACCTCAGACAGAGAGGAGCAGAACTGCACGCATGGCAAAGCTGTGGGACTCACCTGTCAATGTAGGAATTATGCAGAATATGTGAAAGAATCCAATTTTAACGGTTTGCATAAATACACAGTTAAGGCTCTTCATCTCTGACTTTTTATACTCTCTCTCTCTTTTTAAGATGTGAAACTGGTGGACGGGAGCAGCCGCTGTGCTGGAACTGTGATGCTTTATGACAAGAAGTGGAGGACAGTGGAAGCAAATGGATGGTCAATGACAGAGGCTGCTGTTGTGTGCAGACAGCTGAACTGTGGCTCTGCAGTTGCGGCTACACATCGAGGGTTGGAGAAGAGCACATCCGAAGATGATGTCCGGATTTCCTGCAGTGGGTCTGAATCTGGACTGAAGGAATGTGCAGTTCATGAGATATATTGGTCCAGTTCCTCTGCTGGAGTGATCTGTTCAGGTAATTCAGTGCCTCAAAAGGAGGTTTTCATCTGGAGAAAAGTATGATTGAAGCTAAAACTAAAACGTCTCTAGCAGCTGCCAGAACTGTACATTCTGAAACGTTCAATACATTCTAAAATTTCAGTACATTCTAAAATTCAATAATAAAGTTGCATCACTGAGTCAGTCCTCTGCTGCTTAAATTCTGAAAGAATAATTTAAAAGTCAGAGATGTCCGGTCAAGTTTTCCAGACCATGCCTATTAACATCACATGCACAAGTTTAAAAAAAAGAGGCCTGGTTCTGGGTTTAAGTCCAGAATGTGATATCCACATTATTGTTGTTATTATAGTAGATAATTCACTCAAATCCACAGAAGACACGCCCTCCACGCCTTTTGACTGAGTTCTCCTTGAATTCCCTTTCAACGCACTCGCAGTCATCAGAGTCAGGACCCCCATGGACCCTCACAGAGCAGGTACTATTTGGGTGGTGGATCATTCTCAGCACTGCAGTAACACTGACGTGGTGGTGTGTTAGTGTGTGTTGTGCTGGTCTGAGTGGATCAGACACAGCAGTGCTGCAGTTTTTAAACACTGTGTCCACTCACTGTCCACTCCATTAGACACTCCTACCTTGTCAGTCCACCTTGTAGATGTAAAGTCAGAGACGATAGCTCATCTGCTGCTGCACAGTTTGTGTTGGTCATCCTCTAGTCCTTCATCAGTGGTCACAGGACGCTGCCCACAGGACGCTGTTGGCTGGATATTTTTGGTTGGTGGACTATACTCAGTCCAGCAGTGACACTGAGGTGTTTAAAAACTCCAGCAGCACTGCTGTGTCTGATCCACTCGCACCAGCACAACACACACTAACACACCACCACCACGTCGGTGTTACTGCAGTGCTGAGAATGATTCACCACCCAAATAGTACCTGCTCTGTGAGGGTCCATGGGGGTCCTGACCACTGAAGAACAGGGTAAAAGGGGGCTAACAAAGTATGCAGAGAAACAGATGGACTACAGTCTGTAACTGTAGAACTACAAAGTGCACCTATATAGTAAGTGGAACTGATAAAATGGACAATGAGTGTAGAAACAAGGAGGTGGTCATAATGTTAGGCCTGTAGGCCTGATCGGTCTGTATGTATGTGTGTGTGTGTATATATATATATATATATATATATATACATATATATATATTTATTTACACAGAGAGTGTTAATCATTAATAGTATTCAGAGTATTCTGGTCATTACTGTGGTGCATTGGTGTCTACAGGTCAGCAGGAGGCAACAACAGCTGCAGTCCAGAAAGAGAAGTAGAGCTGGTCTCCCTGTAGTCCAGAGCTCAAGAGCAGCTGGATGTGGAGTGAGGAGCTGGAGAAGAGCTGATCACGGCCATTGAGTAGGAGGACGAGGAGAAACAGGACACGAATTAGCTTCATAGTGAGACACTTGTGTCCAGAAGCTTTTGCTACTGCCATTGTCCTCCCTTTCCTGCTACAACATCTTAATATGACAGTTTTAACAGTTTGTGTTTTTGTCTATGATGTTTGTTTTTTTGATTTTTAGGTTTATGATGCCTCAATAAAAATAATACCCGTTTAGATGTTTTTGTGGATGATTAAGTCTGATTTAATCTCATGAACATATATTGTTCGAAAGGTAATAACAATATTGGTGAATATCTGATCTGAAATCTTTAACCCATTCTGGCCTTTAAGGAATTCTGATTGTGATCTCAGTGTAAAAAAAACACTTCACAGATATTTTTATTCTGTTTTTTGCTTGTTTTTTTAACTTTCTTGCTAAATTGTACTGCACTTCATTTTAAAGTAAAGCTTCTGATGGTAAAATAAGGTCATTTCAGCTCTGTTTGTAGTTTTGCAGACTGCAGATCAAAATAAACAGCTAAACTTAGCGGTTGTGATACAACTAATAAAAGTTCCATTTTTCCAAACATTGAGCAGAATAAACGATCAATAAAGTGAACCACGATTCTGTGCTTTTCCTTTGTCTCTCTTTCACTGAACATGAAGGAACAGAATTCTTTAATTATATTTTAAAGGCTTATTATTATTATTAACCTGATCTGATTGGTCTACACCACAACCCCATCAGCAGCAACTGATAATCTGGAGCTGAAACTTCAGGGTATTTAAAGTAAAGCAAAACATTTACATTAAACCAATGAAGACATCATAATTACCAGTATAAATTATGTTGACTGATACTGTTTTAATTGCATTATATGTAATTAATGCTATAATTTGTGTAAAAAGTTCACCATATAAAGTTTAAATTTGCTTTATAAAGTTCAAAAACAGTAACATGAACCAAAATATCAGCAGCTGCGCTGTGGAAGCTTTTCCATCTTTCATACATTGTGGTTAGGATATGAATATTATCAGAGCTAAAAGTGATACATAATTTGTTGTTTGATGTAACAAAGTAAACAGATTCAGAATGAACAGCCATCCATGCTGGAGCAGTGCACCATGCCCCACTCTCCCCTTTTAACCACTTAATGGCCAGGGACCACTGGTAGGCCCAGTTTTATTGCACATGTCTATAAGAACAGCTCAGGCAGTTTGCATTGAAGTTCCTGTAACTACTGAATAATAAGCCTTAGTGGGATTTTAAGGGGTTAAAAAAACAAAAGGAAATAAGTATTATGTGTTCACTATGTTGTATTTTTTAATATAAGGTTGCTTGGTATGTGTTTAGGGGTCAAAAAGCTGACCATCAATAAGGTAACCATGCTTTGAATCATCTTGCTGTACTTTAATAAGGACTAGACTTTAACTTAGTCTCTGTTCAGAACAGTGAATGTAATTAGAGGGAAATTGAGCTGTATATCGCTGTTGTCAGAAAAAAAAACTTCCAAAATGTTAACTTTACAGGAGAAGAAAAAAACCTACTGTACTTTTCATGTAAGTCAATGGAACCAGACGTTGTTCCAAGTCATGTTAGGTCATTTCTTTTAGTCCCTTCATCATGACATTTACACACAATGTAAAGGCCAACAGGTATTTTCAAATTATGTCAAAAACTGGAAAGCCACAAAAATGGAGATACCAGGTTTTCTTCCGACAACAATATATTATTGTTACTGAAACTGCTTAACAAATGGTTGATTGGTAGCTTAGTTCCCCTGAAGTCCTCTCCACACCTGTGAACTCCAACGACCATAATGCATCTGGTCCTGATGTTACACTCATAAGCCCACCATCAACCAATTATGGACAGATACACAGATCCTCCTCTCCTCAAGTCTCATCACCCTCACTTGTTCTCATTAGTTTTGTTTGTATGTACACCAATCAGGCATAACATTATGACCACCTCCTTGTTTCTATGCTCATTGTCCATTTTATCAGCTCCACTTACTATATAGGTGCACTTTGTAGTTCTACAGTTACAGACTGTAGTCCATCTGTTTCTCTGATACTTTGTTTTGTTTATTTGGCGTAATATGTTTTAATATTACAAAAAGCAACACCATAAAAATACTGTAAATGAAAGTACCTGGGGCGATTCCCAGTCGAGAACCAGAAGCAGCAGATTTATGGCTGTAAAAGATAAAACATTTGGTAAAGGTTTGAAAGACCAGCTTCAACAACTGAAACAGGTACAGCTCCCCTTTGATTTCTGTGTTTAACCTCTAAACTCGTGTGAGAAAAGCATCGCCACCGAGCTAACAGTCCCACACATCAGTTAGCTAACCTAGCTAGTTTCTCCATTTCTGTCATTCAAACCCCAGTCAGTCTCTCGACGCCTCCCGTTCAGATCTGAGCCCATCATGGTCAGCACAGGTCAGCCGGAGTGAACCGGTCGTCCAGCAGAGCTATTAACTTAGCCTGAGCTCGCGCATACGTAACCTAGCTAAGCTAGCTAACGCTAGGTTATTTAGCTAGCTAGCGACTCTAACAGGTGTACACACACGTTTATTATACCATAAATTCAACACCGTCTCACTTTAAAGCTGTAATTTAGCTAAAAGGTGACTTTCTCTCATTTTGTGAGAGCAAACAGTCACTAAAAGAGGAGGCGAGCTAGCGAGCTAGTTAGCGTTAGCTAACGTTAGCTACCTTAACTGTTAGCAAGATGTTTAGTGTCGTTTTGACATATGAAGAGTTCGACATTCACAAATTACAGACTTCAGTTTGAATAAATATCAGATTGAAAAGCTGCTGCTGCGTCAAAACAATAACTTATTCACCAAACACATTTTAAATCCTGTCGAAGTTTCCAGAAGCGGCGCTAGGCGCGCAGTTATCGCCTCCGCAGGGGAAACGTTGGTGACGCCTCGGAGCTCAATACGGGTGTAATCTGCTGTCCTCAATGCGGGTGTAATCTGCTCTCCTCAATACGGGTGTAATCTGCTCTCCTCAATACGGGTGTAATCTGCTCTCCTCAATACGGGTGTTATCTGCTCTCCTCAATGCGGGTGTTATCTGCTCTCCTCAATGCGGGTGTTATCTGCTCTCCTCAATACGGGTGTAATCCGCTCTCCTCAATACAGGTGGGATCTTCCAGTATATCTTTTGCCGACACATCAGAGAGCCTCGCCTCTGTCCGCACCTCAACACTAAAATCTGTAATTTAAGTCCAGGCTGTGCTTCTATGCTAATCAACACTAAAATGCATTAGCTAGCTGGAGCTTAAATCTGACTTACAGCACAGGACTTTTGACATGTGTGGTAGCTGCTACAGCAACATACTTGGACGTTGTTTGTTTCCTTGCAATAATTAAAAAGGTCTGACCTTTGGGAAGTTGGGGGACTGCAGCCCCTGAAACATGTAGTCACTGCTGTCCATGAGGCACAGAATGCGTTGGGCGGAAGTGTGAGGTGATTAAAACCAAATAGCTCCCAATGAGTAAAATCTATCAATTTTCTGCATCGTTGTTGTTCTTCATAAAACATAAGTAAATTCTACTCAATGTATCACAGCTGATTTTATTCAACCAAAACTGTGTAAAATACAATTAATAAATCATTCAAATTGATTGGATTCAGCTCAGTTTTCTAACTGAACATAGTCTTTTTTATTATGCAGAGCTTATTATTAGTTATTTACTAAATATTAATTAACCCCAGTCCCACTTTTTACAGTGTATAGCAAAGCACCTGCAGGCTGTGAGGCATCTTTAAAAATATTTTATTTATAATATTACATTTTTAACATAAACAGAAACATTCTGAATACACTCACATATCCGACCCCAATCTAACATCCAGACGAAAAAAAAAAAAAAGGAGGGAGAGAATGAAAGAAAAACATAACTAAGGTCCCTCTAACTTGTCTCAGAACTTCCACATCAAATGAAAAATGTGTCTGAGCTTTTTTTTGCAGCATCTCAATCTCTCCATCTGGATAATGTGTGTCATCTCAGACAGCCGTCTTTTAATGCAAGGGGCTGAGGATGATTTCCAGTTAAGAAAAATGACCTTTTTGACAGCGACCATACTGGTCATTAGAACCTGCTGCTGAATTCGGGAAAAATCAGCTATAGACTATAGAATAGCCACAAATCGCAAGAACAACAGGGTCAGGAGACACTTGGAGATCAAGTAGATTAGAAAGATTACAAAGAAATAAAATATATTGGGCCAAAAGTCATGTAAGACTGGACAGAATCAAAACTGATGAGCCGAGGTGTCGCCTGCAATCTCACATTTGTCCCAAAGTTAAGACACCGATCTGTAGATCCTAGATAATTCAGTTTTTGAGTGATGGAGTCTGTACAGGACCTTAAACTGTATCAGCCTGTACTTTGAATTGCTAGAGCAATAGGAGATTCTGGACAGATCTGTTGGTTTAAATAAGTCTCACTGTACACTGGGTGAACTCTGCACTACAGAGAACGGAGCGTCAGGTGAAAAAGTGCAGGGTGACACACCAGCAGTTCAGCTGCAGCCTCCATTACAGATTTACTCGGTGACTGGAAGATTAAACACCTTAAACACAACTTTAAACAACAATAATGACAATATTATAGTAAAAAGAGCTCTTGTATCTGAATCCGTATCTTTATCGGCAATTGTGAATCGGAACGGAACTGTAAAAATGCGGATCGGTCCATCACTAACACTTATTCATACGTACGAAACCTTATGATAAAACTGGCTAATTATTCCCTTTTCAATGGAATCACTCATTTCACAGTTGCAGTTGAACTGTGCAGTTAACCATTACTTTACACATCATCCCTCGTCTTCATTTTCCTTTTCCTACTGACTTCCTCTTTACTGTTCTGCAGTAGGACAGTTCAGTGAAGCCTTGAGTTTCTCTTGCTGTCAATCACCTGCTCAGAACTGAGTAAACAGCTAGTCCATCTTTGTATTTTCACATCTCAAAAACTGGAATATTTGAAAACGTGGCTTACAGGCTGCTGTACTGAGAAGAAGTTGTTCTCCTGGTTCTAAAAATTGGTTCAGCTCTTGAAAAATTATTCATTATCATCTTAAAGGATGGTAAAAAAAAAAAATACTCAAAAACTGTAAGGGCTGGCTCCAGGGCCGCAGCGCTGCCGGCCACCAGAGGGAGGTGACGCGCACCTCCCAGGTCCAATCAAGCCCAATGTCCTACACCTGGGCAGAGGGCTTTAAAGCACAGAGAAGAAGACACACGTTGCTGTGTCTTTGTCTCATTGTGAGCCAACAGAAACGGCTGGTAATTTTGGTAAGAGGGCTGAGAGTTTCGCACTCCCCCTCACTTTTTGGGTTTTCTCCAGCCTCCTCTTGAGATTTCCTTCTCTGCTCTCAAATAAATAAATAAATAAATAAATAAACAACTCTCTGTTCTGTTTTTTGGTCCTGTTTCTGTTGGGAAAGTCATTTGTCCTTTTTCAGTTACTTCATTTTCCCTCAACGTCTGAGAGCCAGTTTTCTGGCGTCCTTTGTTCTTTTTCCTGCCTGACAAAAACGGGTGGGTTTACACTTGCCCATTGCCCGGTTTTGGGCAGTCCCATCGGGCCATTCACCACAGCTGTGGTGGTAGAGCGGTAGAGCGCTCGCACAGCACCAATAGGGCCCAGGTTTGATCCCCAGACTCATCAGATGCTGAAGTCCTTATCCTTATACAGCTTATCTATCTGCTGTACAAAAGCTTGGCACTTGGGTCCTGCATCCCCAAAATCTGTGGTGGTCTGGTGAGCCAGCCAGCGCTACAAAAACTACATAGTTAGCAGCAGCAGGGCTGTATCTGAAACATCCAGAAAGCAAACTTTCTAATTCAATTCATTTATTAATAGGTTAAGGACACTTCAATATGAATATTTCAATATGGGCTAGAACAAAGTTTTAATAATATTCACAGATTAAAATATGAAATACCCAGTATTAAGTGACAATATAGCAAACCTGTTTGTTGGTTTACTACTCCTACAAATAAATAAATCATACAAATAAAGAAATAATAGATTTAAACTGAAAAGTACATAACAGAAAGAAATGAATTTATACAGTGGTACAACTTCATGATTCAGTCATCAAAGTGTAATGTGTTTAAATTTTCCTTATCGTTCATTCAATTAAACATATTCTGATGGAATAAGAGATCCTTGCTGGGTCCTCTGGTTGTTGAATAGCTCTGTTTCTGCACTCAACACTCTTATAGTTTGGCCATAAAACTACAAGCCAGGTTTCTAAAACTTTTACAGTCCTGGTGTCACTAAATGCATGAACTTTTTTGGAGAAGATTGTCCTAAAAAACAAAGTTAACGTTAGTTGTACTTTATAGAAACACAAAACATGTAAGGCCTTTGGCTCAAAACATGTTTAAACATGTATGTTAACACGTTAATAACATTTTGCACATTAACACGTGAAATTTAGTCGTGATCACGTAACAAAAAAACACATTTACACGTTTCTAAGTTCTCTGCCAATGGGATGCCTCAAATCTAGACATACATGCATATTCATAATGAGAATTACTTCACACATTACAACCAACAACGACACTTAAAGCCTATGTGTTCGTAGCCCCTTCGCTTCATTGGGATTATTCATGATATAGTGAGCTGAGCGCTCATCTATGGCTACGCTGAGCCGACCTCATCAGACAGGGGAAATGACGCAAGAGTAACATCTCCTTTAAGGAGGAGCCAATAAACTTAAGCCCTTAGAGAGACCGAACCAGGAGGAATCGGAGGAATCGAGTTTTATGATTTTACATATATATTATTTATATCTATTATTGAGCAGATATTCCTTTCATCATCTGCACTGCCAATTGCAACATCTGGTGTGATTTTTCAAACAGAAAAGCTGCATTCAATGCAGCTCATATGTATATTTGTATATATATCTGCATCTGGCTGAGAGTGCATGTCTGCAGCCAGACCCTATTAGACCAGTTCCTCTAAATGAGTGTGACTGTTTCATGGATCTCACAGATCCTGATCGGAGTCGCTTGCTATCTGAATGATTTAGACGTTGATGGGGGGTGGGGGGGAATCATATGCCTCTCTTGAAGGCATATCTCAGTGAGTTTGCTGAACTTTACCCTGAATACAGCTTTCTTTTTGTCGGTTCTTCTTCTTCTTCATCTTCTTCTTATCATTATTAGTGATAGTAGTGGTAGGCCAGCAGCAATGGTAGTGGTACTGTTATTATCATGACCGTCATATTATTGGTATTATGTTAAAAGTGAAGCGTCTATTGATGTTATTAATAGACCACTATTGGACGTCCATTGACGTTCCTAACATGACCCCGTCAGACTGACTACATGGACCGTCTTTGTTTGGTGAGGAGCTGAACTTTACCCTCCTCTGTCATCACTGCAGATTGGCAGGGTTGCCTACAGAGCACTTTCTGCGGGTCCCATTTCGTAGGTGAAGATTTCAATCAAGGGGCAAGGTAACACTCAAAAACAAGGGTCAGGGGTAAAAATCAGAAATGGGACTGGGCCCTGTTATCTCCCAGTTTTCGACCCCCCCTTAAATGCAGCATTAGAGCTGGAGCTTCACCTTTCACTGACCCTGTTCCTTTTAAGGTCACAGGTTGAACTAACAGCACCACTGGGAGGGGCTACAGCAGAGAAAGCAAACCCAAAAACACAGATAAAAGGGGTGCAGTGTGCTCAAATACTCTCACTCAGTCCAGCGGACACACTCGCCTCATACAGACGTGCAGAGACGCTGGACTGTAGATGATGGAGCTCCAGCATCCAGCAGCCGTGCTAACTGCAGTGATACTGATGGTCGTCTGCTCCACTGCAGGTAGGACTCAGGCAGTAGTGCTGTAACTTACAGTAGAAGCTCTCACTGTCGTAGCTCACTCACACACACACTTACTGACGTGTGGGAGTGTTTTTGAATTCCAGGTGTAACATTCTGAATTTACAGGCTACTGAATGGTGGCTTAATG
The DNA here is from genome assembly GCF_904425465.1 of Colossoma macropomum. Lineage (NCBI taxonomy): Eukaryota > Metazoa > Chordata > Actinopteri > Characiformes > Serrasalmidae > Colossoma > Colossoma macropomum. The sequence goes on along the minus strand of NW_023494796.1, from coordinate 130,774 downwards.
CTGGTGAAATCAGCTGAGCTTGGGGTAGCAAGAACACAGCACATCTCAAACTGCTGTACATGCGTTCTCCAAACTTCTTGCGAGTTCGTTTTTGCCATGTAACTTTTTAAGAACGAGCTTTGCATTGTTGGTACTGAGAAACATCTCTTTACGGGTTCGTCTGGCTGTGGGGCTGATGGGAGCTGTAGTTCTGTGCACGCTCGCTCTGTAGATCCTGTTCTGAACTCTGAGCTCTGTTTGAATCAATACTGAACTCTGTGCTGTCTGTTGTTTGGATTTAGCAGCTTAATCATTTGGTATGTTTGTGTATATTTGGGTTATTCTCCTTTTGGAGTGTCCATGTCACAAAGGTTGCAGGGCTTAAAAGAACGCTTAAAATTTTAGGCACAGCTCCAAAAGTCGTATATTTACACAGTTGAGCTAAGATTAAATAACACTTTTCCCATATGATTCTCTGACTTTTCTCTTTTTTTTTATCCTGTTTCATAGACGCTCTGCATCTGTAAAACAGCTCGTCACAAAACCAGTTTTCAACATCTGAGAAACCGTTTTTAATATGAAACAAAATTTTAACAGGTTTAACTCAGGAATTTATATAAAACAGATTCATGTTTACTTTTTATATCATGAACGTTATACTATGTTTAAAAAAATGTGCATTTTATTAACAATGTACATTTGTCACAGAGATTTTGGTCACTGGTGTTATCAGGACTCTTATTTTACATTTTAATACAGTATTTTCAGCTCTATTAAACTGCTTCTTTGGGTCAAGGCCCATCAGAGACGAAGCATCTTAAGGCCTGAGAAGGCGAGTCACACCTCGCTCACTATATTTCATTAATTTATTAATAATTTTGTTTATCAGGCAGCACAAAAGTTCTATGTGTCACCGGTGTTACGTGCTTTAACCGCTGGGTAATTAAGATTGTCAGAATAATGCCACATTTTTATTATTGATTTTAAATAGTTGCACAAGGTCACCTGATCAGGTAATGAACCGATTTACAGTTTTAACCGGAATGTCACTGGAGTCACCGTCACTGGTGTTACACCACATTCATACAACACCAGTGACTGTGAAATATGTTTGGAACTGAGCTCTCCGTTTTGCATATATGATAATAGATGCTGAACTTAAGAATATTGTGATGGCGCTTTATGCTGTTTATCAGAGCGTCGCCGCCCCACAGTTTCAGTTTCAGTTTCCTAAACGCTTTAGCCGAGCGCGCTAACGTTATTCCTCCTAATAAACAGACACGTTCAGCTCTGTCTGCTCATTATTCACCACCATCACTGTAATATTTCATCTGATGAGTTTTCATCAACATTAACACACAAAGGTAATAAGAGGGACGGTGGAGATCGAGTCTGCAGCACCTGAGATTTTTAAAACACTGTTAGAAAAAACCCTCACAGTTCAAAGCACTGTTTTCAGTGTAGATAAATGTAGCATCATTATGCCAGTGACAGTGAACTGCGCTGCCTCTCACTGCATAAAACAGTAGAAACAGACGGTTAAAACAGAAGTTAAGACAGTATTTTGGAGGTTTAGTCTAGTTAGAATGTTTGTGTAACACTGTTTTCTTATCTGGAGTTAATGATAAGATTAGGAACTTAAGAAGTGTTGTTGCGTAAGAGCTTCTGTTCTAAATTCAGTCCTAAGCAGATGAAACACTGTTTGAATCTATACTGAACTCTGAACTCTGTTTGAACTGAATTGTGGACAGTGGCTGTGTTCAAAATAGCCTACTACATACTGCTCGTGTACTGATTGTGCCCAAAAGCAGGATGTAGTATGCAGTAGCCAACATGTATTTCAGAGATATCCGGACGATGTACTGTCCTTGTTTCAGGAGGACGTAACTGAAATCTGTTGCCACCTTAAATTCACAGCCACCTTAAACCCAGTGCTCCTTTAAATTAAATGCCTTCTTAATTCCACTGCTATGGTAAATCCACCTTAAATTCTCTTTAAACTTTAAATTTACTGATACATTAAATCCACTGCCACCTTAAACATCATGCTACCTTAAATTTAGCACTCGCTTAATTCCACTGTCACCTTAATTTCACTGATGCCTTAAATTCACTACCACCTTAAATTTACTGATACCTTAAATCCTATTCATGTATGTGTTATGTAAATCTCACGTATTTTTAAAAATGTTTTAATGAATATGTCTGATTTTGGATGTTTTCCTCTGTGAATAGTAACTAATGCAGTGAGCATCTTTTCTCTCCCCTCTGTCCAGAGCCTGATGATGTGAAACTGGTGGATGGGAGCAGTCGCTGTGCTGGAACATTGAAGGTGCTTCATACTGGAGAGTGGAGAAGCGTGTCAGCAGTTCAGTGGTCTATAAAAGAGGCTGCTGTGGTGTGCAGACAGTTGGACTGCGGCTCTGCTGTTGCAGCTCCACGGAGAAACACTGGACCTGGAGGTCCATTTAGTCTTCAGATTGAGTGTAAAGGATCTGAGTCAGCACTGAGGGAATGCAAGACTACTCCAGATGATCATATGCGGTTCCTTGCTGAAGTGATCTGTTCAGGTAATTCAGCAAAATGAGAAATGTGGTGCAAATGAGTTTTTGCAGCAGCACTCTGGGAAACAGTTGGTCAGATCGGTCTCTTTCTGCTCCTAAGGTCTGCATTTACTGAGCTGCTTTTAGTGTGGACGGTTCATTTAAAGAGAAATCTGCACAAGTTATATAAAGTTCACCTCAACAAATTACTGTGAGACTCTGTTGTATCTTGCCTCTAATTTCAGGTCTCTAGTGTATCCAAGTCTTAATTAGGAACATTCTCAATGCGAATAACTGTTCTGTTCAGTTCAGTAACTGTTTGGTAACACTTTACTGTAGGGTGCTGTTCATAAGGCTACATGACACCTATATAAGGTTGTCATTACCACTGACATAACCCTACATAACTGTTTATAAATGCTTATTACAACAGGCATCATCTGTCATAAAGGCTACTTTAGCTGACTTTTTTTATCAAAATTGGCAAATGTAACCTTATAGCGAATGACGTTATTGGAACAAGCATTTATAAACAGTTATGTAGGGTTATGTCAGTTGTGATGACAACCTTATGTAGGTGTCATGTAGCCTTATGAACAGCACCCTACAGTAAAGTGTTACTAACTGTTTTACTATGGTAATCAAATTACACAGCTGCGAATAGGATACATGTCTACACAATGTCTATAGGAGTTGGTATATTTGGATTGTTTTGCTAAATTAGTTCAAAGTCAGGGTTGAAAACACATTTCAGACTTTTAACTCGTTTAACTGGAATCAGTAGATTTTTCAAAACACGGTTGTTCAGAACAGCTTATACATAAACTACAAACCAGCCACCCAGCCAGCATTTGCCAGCCCTGATAAAACTCTAGATCTGCCACTGATTGTGAGATGGCAACTCAATGCTATGGGTCTGAAAGGATGCATAGCTGTCAAGAAGCCACTGAGAAAAAGAAACAGACAAAAAGAAAGAAAATTTGCAAAGCGAGTCCAGACCTCAAGATCACTGAATATATTTGGGGTTGCTTGGATTTGAGAAAAGCAGAAACTGCAATAACCTTTGACAACTGAGCTTTGGAAAATGATTTCCTCTTCTATTAGAAGTGTTTTCTGCTTTTTTCCCTGATGCTGAAAAATGAAGAACATGTTCTTAATGGCTGATTTGAGTGGGATTTAAATAAATGATTTAAATGGTCTCTGATTTTGCACTGCATCAATCTATTGAAATCACATACACAAAGAGAAGTAGGTCAATCATGGTCAGGGCTGTAGTGTTTCTTCCAGTGCTGTCATACAAGTCCTGAGCTGTGTGCAATGGGGATCTTTAAAAAAGAAAAATACTTGTTCAAAATGAGGAAATATGATCAAATGAAATTAAAATCTTTAAAATGACATCTTCCATTCTTCTATACTCTTTCACTCCTCACTCTGCATTGCCCTGTGTCCTCTCAGACTCTGTGAGGCTTGTGGATGGAGCTGGACGCTGCTCTGGGAGAGTGGAGGTGAAGTCCCATCAGTCCTGGACCTCGGTATGTGAGTCTGACTTTGACCAGCAGGATGCAGAGGTAGTCTGTAGGGAGCTGGGCTGTGGGGCTCCACTAACTCTACAGGGGGCGCTCTTTGGGAAAGGGAAACACCCGTTCCAGACCAACAGTTCCAGTGTAAAGGCACAGAGGACCACCTCCTTAAGTGTAGCACCTCAGACAGAGAGAACATCTGCACACGTGACAAAGCTGTGGGACTCACCTGTTCAGGTAGGATTACACAAAATAAACAGTAAGAAGGAAAGTAGTTTAATGATAATAAATATATCTGGATTAATGTGTCTTTCTGTGATAATGGAGCAGCATCTTTCTCTCCTGTCTGTCCAGAACCTGTTGATGTGAGACTGGTGGGTGGGAGCAGCCGCTGTGCTGGACACGTTGAGATGTTTCATAGTGAAGAGTGGAGGAAAGTGAGATCAGATGAATGGCCCATGAGAGCGGCTGCTGTGGTGTGCAGACAGCTGGACTGTGGCTCTGCTGCTGCTGCTACAAATAAAAAATCTGGGATGTATATGAGCAGACCCAATGTTGGGGTTAAATGTACAGGATCCGAATCAGCACTGAGGGAATGCTGGAATACTTATGATAGTGCATACCAAATTGAAGTGATCTGTTCAGGTAATGCAGCCAATGAAAGAAGATGTTGGAGTGATTTTCTAGCAGGGCTCTGTAGAAAATGATTATTGACTGAAGGACACAGACAGCAAAAACTGTCAACTTAGACTGAACACATTTCATTTCATATCTGTTTCTTCACATTTTGGGATCTCATAACACGTAAGTGAATTACGCTCTTTTTAAAAATCAGGAATGCAGTCAATGTAGCAATGCAGGAATCAGGAAAGTTAGTCAGGTCCATTTGATCAGTGTATGTCTGATTCATTTGTGTGCATTTTCCTGTAACGAATGAAAAAATGACCTATTCATGGTCTTCTTAATGAAAATCAAATACTATGTCACCATGTTGGTAAGAGAACTGTGACTCTGTGCTCTGATAGAGCTCGTCTCATCACCGTTACTGCAGTTACACCCCTGCAGGTAGATAAAAACTGAGCAAAATAGACCAGAATGACCACGAAAAAGATTTAAAGATATGTAGATGCTTTAGATGCATCTCCAGAATACACTGTGAGATGATTAGCTAGATTGGTGGATCCGTAAACCCTGCATATCTCCAGAGTTCCAGTGCATGATATTTTACAAAAACTAATAAAAGTGGCTACCGAAGCTGCCAAAGCTCTTAAATAGTAGCTCATATAAATATACATCAAGCTTAAGTCCGCTTCTTAGTCACCAGCCACTCATTTGAACGTTCCGTTCCACCTAAAATGGTGCTGCAGTTACACTGAGGTGCCTCAAATGTAGGACGAAAGTTGGTGAATACGAAGCTGACATTGGCTTACCTCAATAAATGCATCAGTTTATAAATAAATAAATAAATGATCCCTAATCAACAATAACTTTCGCTTGAAGATGTTTACTAAGCAGCGCAGTGAAGCTACATCAGCCGTTGGAGCTGTTGATATAATGCTGCATCCCAAACCACACACTTCTGTACTTCACCTACTACACTATTGAGTGCACTTCTAATGGGATATGTGCTATTTTTTGCACACTATTTAGTGTAATACTATGTGGTTCAGAACGCAAAAATAATAACACAGTGGGAAATATTATCCGTTTAGATTTTAGTCTCCGTTTGTCATCACTACAACCACAAATCAAATAAAATCAAGTCAGTACTCTCAAATATACTGGTTAATGTGCTTTAAATGTGTTTTAAAAAAACATTTTACTGCCTTTGCTGGATCGGTTATGGCTTTGCTGACTTAGTTGCTTACCAAAATGGTGGCAGCGTGACTGTGATGTCATCAGCATACCATCAGTTGGAGGCTGCTAGTGTATGCAGATCTTTAAATGACACGCAGAATCAGAATATATATAACATAGCTGTTTTATTCAGTCCGTGGCTCACTGTAGAGAGTAATACTTCAAACCTAACCCATGTGTACACAGGGTGGACATAATGAAAAATGTAGCAGTATATTAAGGTCACATGGCCAATAAGGAGTAGAGCCATCCTTTGTCTTCAGAACAGCTTTGGTTCATCTTTAAATGTTGTCATACAAGTCCTGAGCTGGGTGGACCATGCTTAACCGCCTTTCTGCAGGCGCCCTAGTGGTCATTCCGTTGACTAGACTCAGTACAATCAAATAAAATATCCTGTTCCTGGAACTCTGTTATTACTAGGACACCATTGGCTTTCGGTGAGTGAAATGTTGCGACTCTGTGTTGAGCTGCTAGTGAGCAATGAGGGAAGAAAGGAGAGCTGTATAAAACCTCCTGCTGTGAAAACAATTCAGACCTCTCCACAAAAACAGTCACATGAAGATAAAATGGACAGTGCAACGGCATCACATAATGATTATGAACGTTATGAAGTTGCACATTGTTTATTACAAAGGTGAAAGGCAAATTTGGGCTGATGTATCTGTATGATTTTATACTGAGGTTCAACGTAACATTTCATCAAAAAATGGTTTGTTTCTGATCTTTACCTCTCACTCTGTACTGACCTGTATGTTCGCAGACTCTGTGAGGCTCGTGGATGGAGCTGGACTCTGTTCTGGGAGACTGGAGGTGAAGTCCCATCAGTCCTGGACCTCAGTATGTGAGGCTGGCTTTGACCAGCAGGATGCAGAGGTAGTCTGTAGGGAGCTGGGCTGTGGGACTCCACTAACTCTACAAGGGGCGCTCTTTGGAGAAGGGAAACACCCATTTGGAACCAGTGTAAAGGCACAGAGAAGAGTCTCCTTACCTGTAGCACCTCAGACAGAGAGGAGCAGAACTGCACGCATGGCAAAGCTGTGGGACTCACCTGTCAATGTAGGAATTATGCAGAATATGTGAAAGAATCCAATTTTAACGGTTTGCATAAATACACAGTTAAGGCTCTTCATCTTTGTCTTTTTATCCTCTCTCTCCTTAAGATGTGAAACTGGTGGACGGGAGCAGCCGCTGTGCTGGAACTGTGATGCTTCATGACAAGAAGTGGAGGACACTGGAAGCACTAGGATGGTCAATGACAGAGGCTGCTGTTGTATGCAGACAGCTGGACTGTGGCTCTGCAGTTGCAGTTACATATCGAGAGTTGGAGAAGAGCACATCCGAAGATGATGTCCGGATTTCCTGCAGTGGATCTGAATCTGGACTGAAAGAATGTGCAGTTGATGATATTTCCATGTCCAGGACCTCTGCTGGAGTGATCTGTTCAGGTAATTCAGTGCCTCAAAAGGAGGTTTACATTTGGAGAAAAGTATGATTGACGTTAAAAACTAAAACATCTCTACGAGCAACCAGAACTCTACATTCTGAAAAATGAAAGCTGCACCAACAGTAAGAGAATTACTGAGTCAGTCCTCTGCTGCTTAAATACTGAAAAAAAGATTTAAAAGTCAGAGATGTCCGGTCGAGTTTTCCTGACCATGCTTATTAACATCACATGCACAAGTAAAAAAAAGAGGCCTGGTTCTGGGTTTAAGTCCCGAAAGCGAAATCAACATTATTGTAGTTATTATAGTAGATAATTCACTCAAATCTGCGGAAGACACGCCCTTCGCTAAGTTTTGACTGAGTTCCCTCTGAATTCTCTTTCAACGCACTCGCAGTCATCAGAGTCATCTGCTGAGGGAAAATGTCCAAAACACAATCCGCGTTACAAAGTAATGTGGCATGCAATTACACATTTCCACCACAGAGGTCTCCAAATCACCAAAACTGACATAGTGAAGATTTAATGATATGTTTAAATGTATATCCACAGGTCTTCTGGACCAGCCCACCATCTCTCTCTCTACTACCGTAAGAGGGTCCAGGGGTCTCCAGGAGCCAGAGGTGTTCAGGGGTCACAGCTTCACCATCACTTGCTCCACTCAGCCACAGTACCCAGGAGGCTCCTTCTACCTCAAACTGCCCCGGAACAACAGAAGCCACACCAAAACAGCTGTCAATCATTCAGCCTCCTTCTTCTTTCCTGCTGCCGATGATTCCCACCAGGGGAACTACAGCTGTGTCTATGAGAACCAAGTGACCCTTCAGATTGAAAACTTTCGAGTTACGGAGGGTCAGTGGCCTGAAGTTAAATGGTCTCATGGAAGTTTCATCCATGATTTCTCTTCTGAGAGTGAACCTCTCTCCATCATCGTCACAGGTAACCTGCTGGTTTAAAGCTGCATTTTCACAATTTTTGATGTGGATCTTATAGACATTTTGCAAATATTTAAACTATTACAGCATCACACCACAGACACTTAACAGCACTATTTCTTTGCTACATCACGTATTCATCATATATAACCATATTGCCTTGAGCTATACTTTATTACGCGCATTGTATTGTACATGCTATAGTTCTTCTGAATAAGAACCTTTTCCACTTTTTTCTTTAACTTCGTAATTATATAAACATACATACACCGAACAGGCATAACATTATGACCACCTCCTTGTTTCTACACTCATTGTCCATTTTATCAGCTCCACTTACTATATAGGTGCACTTTGTAGTTCTACAGTTACAGACTGTAGTCCATCTGTTTCTCTGATACTTTGTTAGCCCCCTTTTACCCTCTTCTTAAGTGGTCAGGACCCCCATGGACCCTCACAGAGCAGGTACTATTTGGGTGGTGGATCATTCTCAGCACTGCAGTAACACTGACGTGGTGGTGGTGTGTTAGTGTGTGTTGTGCTGGTCTGAGTGGATCAGACACAGCAGTGCTGCTGGAGTTTTTAAACACCTCAGTGTCGCTGCTGGACTGAGAATAGTCCACCAACCAAAAATATCCAGCCGACAGCGTCCTGTGGGCAGCGTCCTGTGACCACTGATGTAGGACTAGAGGATGACCTACAAGGTCATCTACAAGGTGGACCGACAAAGTAGGAGTGTCTAATAGAGTGGACAGTGAGTGGACACAGTGTTTAAAAAGTCCAGCAACACTGCTGTGTCCAATCTATATATCCGTGTGTGTGTGTGTGTGTGTATGTATGTATGTATGTATGTATGTATGTATGTATGTATGTATTGAGAGTATTCTGGTCATTACTGTGGTGCATTGGTGTCTACAGGTCAGCAGTAAGCAGCAGCAGCTGCAGTCCAGAAAGAGAAGTAGAGCTGGTCTCCCTGCAGTCCAGAGCTGAATGTGGAGTGAGGAGCTGATCACGGCCATTGAGTAGGAGGACGAGGAGAAACAGGACAGGAATTAGATTCATAGTGAGACACTTGTGTCCAGAAGCTTTTGCTACTGCCATTGTCCTCCCTTTCCTGCTACAACATCTTAATATGACAGTTTTAACAGTTTGTGTTTTTGTCTATGATGTTTGTTTTTTGATCAGGTTTATGATGCTTCAATAAAAATAATACCCGTTTAGATGTTTTTGTGGATGATTAAGTCTGATTTAATCTCATGAACATATATTGTTCGAAAGGTAATAACGATATTGGTGAATATCTGATCTGAAATCTTTAACCCATTCTGGCCTTCAAGGAATTCTGATTGTGATCTCAGTGTAAGGAAAACACTTCACAGACTTTTTTCTCTTTTTTGCTTGATTTTTAACTTTCTTGCTAAATTGTACTGCACTTCATTTTAAAGTAAAGCTTCTGATGGTAAAATAAGGTCATTCAGCTCTGTTTGTAGTTTTGTCAGACTGCAGATCAAAATAAACAGTTAAACTTAGCGGTTGTGATTAAAAAAAGGGACTAAAAGTTTAATTTTTCCAAACATTGAGTAGAATAAATGACTGAACATGGATGAACAGAATTTTTAAATTATGTCTTAATAACCTGATCTGATTGGTCTACACCACAACCCCATCAGCAGCACCTGATGATCTGGAGCTGAAACTTCAGGGTATTAAAGTAAAGCAAAACATTTACATTAAACCAATGAAGACATAAAAATATAAATTATGTTGATTGATACTGTTTTAATTGCATTATATGTAATTATTGATATAGTTTGTGTAAAAAGTTCACCATATAAAGTTTAAATTTGCTTCATAAAGTTCAAAAACAATGACATAAACCAAAATATCAGCAGCTGCGCTGTGGAAGCTTTTCCATCTTTCATTGTGGTTAGGATATGAATATTATCAGAGCTAAAAGTGTTACATAATTTGTTGTTTGATGTAACAAAGTAAACAGATTCAGAATGAACAGCCATCCATGCTGGAGCAGTGCACCATGCCCCCCTCTCCCTTTTAACCCCTTAAATGCTTTTTGCCCCCTAGAACTCGAGTGTTCTATTGCTTTTATACAACAGTTAAATAAATAAAGTAAGAAATAAACAAACTGGGCTGTGAATATCTTTTCATGTTCACAGTAACGAGCTCTGCTCACTCACTGCTCAGTCTGCTGTAAGCCTTGCCTTTTGAACTACAGACTGAACCATAAAACTGCCACAATATCAAGTTCAGCTCAGTTTTGTCATTTTTTGCCAGATCAGTATTGATGTTGTTTTGTTCCAGTCAGTCTGTAAAGCATCTTACAGCCTGTTTAGTTTGGCGAATGGTATTGGGCTCATTTCTGGCTGATTCCAGGTTGTTTAGCTGTTCTGAAGCTGCCGACTGAAAAGCTGCTCAGTGGTGTAGCCTCATCTTCAGAGTCTGACCAAATCGGCTGTCGGTCAAATTTGATCAAAAGTGTCCATTTTCTCTTTGTGGCAAAGTAAGAAGTAAAAATATTCAAATGGCTTGAGCGTCTCCTACAGCTGTCAAAGTCGTTGCTTAGCATCGACATTTCAGCAGAGTGATACAGTGTTTGTGAAAAACTGTGATGTTATGGCGAAATACAGCACAGTTAGAACGCTTCTCAACCAATCAGCTTGCGTGGCCGGAACTAACTGTTGTATAAAATACTGTATGACAGCTTTACTGAATAATTGTGATGAACTTGTTCAGACTCTGTAAACAGCACCACCTTTTGACACCGGTGTAGTCTACTTTCTTACAATGTTGCAACGTTGTTACAATGTAACTGTGTTTGCAGGGCTTGAGTTCCATGCACAACATAATGGTTGTGACAACGTACTGACACTATGTGGTCACAATGTTGCCATAGTCACAACCTTCTGAGGAATTAAACTTCAACGTAGTGACAACATTGTGGGCATCACAGCAATAGGTTTTCACAAAGAAACTGTGTTTGCAGGGTTGAAGCAACAAGCATATATGAATAAAAATATAAAGTACCCAAATACTGTTAAACACATCATATTTCTTTCAACAACATACACATTTTTCAACCATTTCTGACCAAATGCGTTTAGTACACAGAAAACCGCGTGCTAAAACCTTCAGCATTCATCAGCCAACTCAACACAGCAGGCAGGTATAAACATGCCTAATAATGAGTAATTTTAAATGCTTTCAGTGGAACTTAAGAGTTAAAAACTAGGACAAATCTTACGCTACGTTCACATTACCAGGTGAAGTGGCACAAATCCGATTTTTTGCCCTAATGTGACTCAGATCTGATGTTTTCAGGGCTGTGTGGACACAAATCTGATCTTTTCAAATCCGACCTGAGCCACTTTCATATATGGTCCTAGATCGGACACGTATCCAATTCGTGGCCATGTGACCTTAATGTAAAACTACGCGTGTGACATCATTCAGCGTTACCATGGCGGCAGCGCCGAACAGATGTTAAAGCCTGTAAACGGTGCAAAAGCAGCTCATCTCACCTTTTTCTCCTTTGTCTCGCTCTAATAATGAAGCTGAGAGCTGATCAGAGTTAATTATCTTCTCAGCGAAGCTCGTTCTGCTCGTTAGTTTGTGCTGATGATGCACGTGATTCATTCACGTGACGCTACTAGTAGGACGTGAGCATGAGGGTCATTTCAGGGCGCCGGTTCGTTCACATTAATGACAGATTTGAGTCACTTACCTAAACGAGAGTGAACCGTCGAGTCAGTGAGATTGGATTTGAGCAATGAGGCTTATAATGTGAACGTAGCCTTAGTAACTATGCACCAGGATGCACATAGATGCAGAGAACGCTCAGTCTCTGTAGGCTGCAGTCTATCAGACCTCTCCTCTCTTTGTGTCTGTGATGATGCGATAGGGAGAAAATAGCAGGAAACACCAGCACTGTGGACAGCACTGCCTCCTAAGGCAATGACCAATGAGACAGCGAGGCTTCAGTTTGGAACAGCCCTCTGTGTCCTGACTGGTCTCGCAGCTCAGCTGTTGAAAGTGAAAGTTGAACTAATCAGTTACAGAACAGAAGGATGGACTGAAGGAGGCCCTCCTTATTTACACTTAAACACGTTTACAGGTAAGAGCCAAACTACAGCCTGTAGGTGCTTATATTTAAAAACACAACAAGAAGGCTGTGCTTTTTCACTTGTTGCATTAAATGCATTTAATGTTAGCTGATGTCGTTGTCGTGGTTCACCTTGTTTTCAATAAATATGAATAAATCATAAAAAAAGACCTCTCCTCTCCTTGCGCTAAAACCAGTCTGAACCGTGTGCACTTCTGCCCGTACATTTCTATGGGAGCTCTCTGTTTTGGCCGCAAAGCAGCTACTACAACCAGAGAGCTTGTAGAGAGGAGAATTACTACTCTGCTATGTCTTCCGGTTTTCTCAAATGCTAGAGGGCGCTCCCGAGCGAGTCCAAAATGAATGGGTTAAGATGGAGCATTTGAGCAAAATCATAGTTTATAAATGATTAAACACTTTTAATGTAAAAGAATACAATCATTTCCTGAACACAGAACAGTGTAAAACATTTTAACACTGCTGTTATATTTTTAAGAGCTGTTAAACTCGAGTTATAGGAGTTTAAAATGGCGCCTCATGTTCGTCCATGACGTCAGTGAGCGCGAACAGCCAATGAGCTGCTCTGCTCACCAACCAATCAGCATTCAGTAGCATTAATGCTCGCCTGCTGTTGCCCAAAACCCGTTTGCTGTAGTAAAAAGGAAACATGTAGGTAAGATTTCTTTGTTTTTTAGTGAAATACATCCGTCTACTTTCTAAAATTAAAGGAGCTCCATTCAATCCATTCGTTGAGGACTTTCTCGCGGACGCCCTCCTGCTTTTTAGCAGTCCTGTTTTTGATATAATAGGGGGAATAGGAAGTGACCAGGCTCCTCATAAACCGGGTCTGCTACAACCAGAAACCGCATCAGCAGAAAGTGAAACTGCCGCAAATTTCTTAAAGGGCCAGCGTCTATTTAGTGAACATCAATAAGGCTGACTGTGTTACAGCTGGGTTACAACAGTTCTCGTTTAAAGGGTGAGTAACAAAGCTTGATGTGAAAATATGAATAGTTTTATGAATATTTCCTACCTACAAATGTTTCAAATTGGCAGTGCCAGTGTGCTACAAGCATTAGGGCAGGAGATTTAAACAAGGTCTGGCCCATGTGCTGCAAACGTTAGCGTTTTTCTTTTTCTAACACTCTGAATTCACCGTATGAAGACTATTGTAGTCTCTACAATGAACCATTTCACACCAAACCACTCTGAATGACTATGTTTACATTTGAACCACTGAAGTATGCAGAAACTTTGAAAAATCAGTGGAATTTCCCTTTATGAGCAGTGCCTCCCAACTTTTATCTCAGGTATCCCTGGCTTTTATGTTTCAGTGTTTTCCTGCTTCAAGAGATCCACTTTGACACAGGAAATGTTTATTGACTAATTAGTTTATCAGTCACAGCATCAAAGTGTCAAAGTTACAGCAAAGAAAACACCAAAATAAGGTGTCCTTTACAACATAATTTGCCACTGTTATCAGGACTGATGGCAGGCAAGCAAATACTGTACTGATACTGATGAATACTTTATTCTAAATATTTATATCACAATGATTAAGCTGTAATTTTGTAGTTTAATAATTTAAGACGGTACATGAGCATGTGGGTGACACACACACATGCTGTCATATCACTTAAAGTCTGCCCCCCCCTTCCACTGTTTCTCATCCACTTCTTAAAATGTATGACAATCAAATAATAATGTGGTCATCCTGAACAACACTACCCATGATTCTGTGTTCTAGAGGTGTTTTAAAGTCTACTATCGAAATGAAAATTACAGAAGATAGTATTGGAGCAGATGCCTACAACATTTATTAAAGCTCTGCCTAAATTATGGTGCAGTCGTAATCTTTTATATGTGTATATTATTTTTTAGATGCTTAATTATAAATTACAAAATTGCTGTGACTAATAGCACTTTGTGACTGATAGAGATATAAGAATTTGATTTTTGGATTTTAAAGCGAGTTCACAGCAGAATCCACATTTGAAACCTATATCGGGCCAGTCTGATTGAACACATTGAATACATTCTGATTATAGATTAAAACCGACGTGTTTATCTGCTTACTCTACTCAATAATCTGATGGAAAATGTGTTTACGCTCTGTTTACGTTCACACTACATGTAATTACGCTCATGCATAGAGAACCACTTAGTGTAGACGTTGCCATAACAACGAGCATCATGTGAGTCCAGTCAGAGTGAGACGAGCAGCAGTGAGCAGCGCTTGTGTTTTTAATTGCTTTAAAATGATGTCAGACTCAGGAAAACGTCCTTCACATGTCCTTATTAAAGAAGGCCGAGAGGAAGACGTCGTGTTCTGAGACACATAAGCTGGACGTCCGTCCCACCGCCGTCTTTTAAAGATCAGAGCGTAAACTTCGTCTCCTCTGCAGACCAGTTTCTGCTCCGCCATGTTGAACGGTATAAACTTTCACTATGACGTGACAAACATGATCAGAATGGACTTAAACTTTCTGGAATGTTTTTAGGGAATGTAATCAGATACAGGAGTTTACACGGATATTATTCTTCTGCCAAATTCACATAGGGTGATTTTTTTAAGTACAGTAAACAGGGGTCAGGCTGGATTTCTCTGGAGGTCTGCTACCCATCATGGACAATAGTTGTCTTCTCCTCCATGCTAATGTGGTTGTAGAACTACAAAGTGCACCTATATAGTAAGTGGAGCTGATAAAATGAACAATGAGAGTAGAAACAAGGAGGTGGTCATAATGTTATGCCTGATTGGTGTGTGTGTGTATATATATATATATATATATATATATATATATATATATATATATATATATATACAATCTGCTTTGTACTCTTTCCGTTGGCCGTTATGTTTATTATTTTAAGAGTTATTTCTTATGTCAGTGACAAAATAGCCTATTAAATACTAAGTATATTAAATACTATTCTTTCTGGTTCTTGTTATTAAATACTAAGTTCAAGAAGGAAGAAAAAGATTTAACAATTAAGTGGAGTTCAGGACAAATTGTCCTCTTTATTTGTAATAAGTATAGTGGAGACTAACATGATCATAGGCTGCTTACACCAGCAACACAAGCGTTAGCTGTGCACATTGATGGACTCAGGACTGTAGAACTTCATTTTGTCTTTTCTTTTTATTTGTTTTTTGGAGGGGTGAGAGGGGTTGGGGGTTAAGGGGGCCTGGCCATATTATTAGAGCCTAGGTCTAAGGCAGCTGTTTGTTGGCAGGAATTCTCTATTTATACTGATCATGGAGCAAATTTAACAATTTTTCATAAATTCAGTTTCTCAAAGCTCAACATTTCATACTTCTTTCAACCTTATACTGTTTCCAGATCAGTATAAGTGTGTTCTGTGGTTGTGGATTAGTGTGCATTTTCTCCTCTGTAGACTCAGGCAGTTCATATGTTGCAGCTCAGTTCTCATAAGGAGGGTTGCTTGTAACATTGCAATACAGCAAGTCTGCACTGTGAAGACAGTGTGCTGCATTTCCCAAAACATTACAAATGTACAAATGTAAATTCAAGTGATTGCAAAGAGTACTGTTTTTCTGGATTGTGTGTGTGTGAACATATATCCTATAATTGTGCTTAATTTTCAGAATTTTTTCAGAAACAAATACTGTACAATATTTAAACAGTCACAATTGTGTGTGGTGTATTTTTTGGCCTATTTTATTATCTATTATCTATTATTATACATATATTGATTTGAAAAATATATATTTACATTATGTTCAATTTTCAAACAGATATTCAAAAGACAAAACAAAAGATCCCATGCAAATTGTAATATTGTGAGTGACAGAAAAAATGTATATCACAATACTTAAAGACATTTTTATGATACACGATACAGATCACAATGTTTTGATACACGGAAGAAAATACATCAGCAGTCAGGTTTAAAAGATCCAATCAAAAAATGAGTACAGTTATAACATTTCACATACGGCCCTGTCCTAAATCCAGTTAACCAGGGCTGATTAAAGTGTCTTCATAGTGAAATGCGCAGTTGGTCAGTGTTCTGATGATATTCATGATATGCTTAGAAAAGTAATATTGTTTATCATAACAAAATGTATCACAATAACAATGAAATACTGTCATATTGCCCACCTTGGCCCAGATTTAAAGGTTTATCTCAGTAAAGGCTGTATAAAATGCTTTAGAGACCATTCACTTCCATTCACATTGCTAACTATGAAAACTTACATTATGATTATCTTTTATTCCTGGACTGATTAGAGCAAAATATTAATTTTTCTTCATGTTATTCATTGTAAAAGTATGAAGGTGAGATTGTTTATCTACATTATAAAAGGACAGAGTTTTGTGTTTGAAGTCTAAAATCAGACCCAGGGTGGAAACGTGATCTTCAGCAGGTATCTGAGTGTGAGGGTCAGTACTGGGGTAAATACCACAGTCTTCTTCATAATAGAGAGCTGTGAGGGTCCCTTTAGTGGGGGGCTTTTGAGTGACCCCCATACACCATGACTTTTTACTCTTTTCTTTCTGATCCACTGTAACTTCCCAGTATTTCTGTCCTGAGGAGAATTCTTCTTTACTCAGAACGTGAGGAAATGAGTCTTTAAGGTTATATAAGCTCAGTTTTCCACAGCACACACCGGTTCCATCTCGTGTCACCATCAGAGCTGCTGGACGTGTGTCAGGATCCACAGTGAGCTTCACTGAGAAAGAAAAGGACAAATAAATTTGTTTGACCTGAACAGTGAAGATTCATGTAAGTGAATGAATATCAAATATTTTATTTACCTTTCTGTTTTTTCAGCTTATTCCACATCTGTAATCTCTCTTCAGCAGAGTCTGGAGACACAGAGGACTGTGAACTGATATCTGTATGATACACTTATTTTAACACTGTTCTCTTTTAAAACATTCAAGTAGAGAAGCAGGCGGCTTAAACTGGAACATAATTAATGCTTTTTCCCTCTAACTAGAAATGACAAGTTACTTGAAACTGTCTTCTCTGCAGCTTCATCTGAAATTGCAGAGAAATGACAGTTTCCAGATTAACCAGCTCTCTTAGATGTAATTTCAAGGAAATGAAATACATTAAAAACATTTGACTTTTATTTACTCTGAAATATTTAATAGTATGGATCTAATATTATACAGCTAGTACAAAACACTACCTCTAAGGGGAAGTGTTTCCTCTGTGGACGATTAATGAGAATTGACGATATTATTTTCTTGTAACAAAAAAAAAAGTCAAAGTACAAGTGAAAAATAAAAAATATATATTTCAAATGAAAACTGGTTACCTTTTAAGGGGTACTGTTTCTGCTGGAATGGACTCAACAGAATTAGCTGCATGACAAAAATGGAAATTTAATATCTCACTTTATCATGCTGACATGTAAAGCAACAATACTGACTCATATCTGTAATATCATCTTATCTGAGATCACTGATAATGCATCTACTCCAGCAGTATTACAGATACTATGTTACGTTCTAGTGTTTAATTATTTGTGTCCAGTGAAAACTTTTTACACTCTGATAGAAAAAAGTCTATTACAAAGACAGATATCTAGCCAGCACTGATGACCTACTGCAAAATAAATAATGATAATAATAATAATAAAGTTTTATCTCTAGTTATATTAATTCCAGAATTCTATATCTATGCATTTCTATAGATAAATATTACCAAATGATCAATCATACCTGCTGCTTTAGCATTTTTATGAGATGAGCAGTGTGGAAATAAACCTATTTAAAGAAACACATATGATAAATAACTGCATTATTGCTGTGGTATGTCAGAGTTTATGTCCAAAACTTTATTTATGAACAGTTGTAGTTTTAAACAGTACCTTGTCTTACTAATAGAAGAAGAGCAGTAAGGATGATGATGATAATTAATGAAAGTGCTAAAGTGGAGATGAACGCCTCCCTCCAGATTCCTACAGAAACATAAACATGGAATCAAAGTGGCACTAAAATAATAAACAAGTTAACTGGATTAGAGATCACAAGACCCAGTTTTCCAAAAACACCCAAACAGTATGTATTGAAGATTTAAAGATTAGTATGGGGCAAAAGTGTGAAATGCCTTTCTTATATTACTGATTAAATATATCATTCAGATGTATATATGAAATGTTACACTACAGTCTGTACTAAATATGTGAAACTGGAAATTAAACTGGTTTATTTACCATCTTATACTTTGGAGCTACATTCGAATAATTCACAGTAGTGTAAAGTGGACAGAGAGATGTTCTCACCTTTGTGTGGCAGCACTCTTCCCTCTCTCATCTCCTGATCAGAGAAACCCACAGAACAAGAGGTCCACTCTGACTCAGAGGGAGAGAAAAGCAGCCAAGAGCTCACACTGACCAACCCTTCAGAGTCTAAATGAGAGAGAGACCACAGTGAGGAGCATTCTCAACATGCTCAACTGCTTTTTTCAGTGAAGTTGCTTTTATGACTTTTATACATTTTGAGATACTTTCTTACGGACTTTGTTAGATCTAGTACCAGTTTTGTAATGAACATGGCTGGTTGTGAGTTCTCTTCCTCCTCTGTCTCTCCAGGTGAGGGTGGGCTTTGGTGACCATCCCCCTGATGCACAGGTCACATTCACTTGATTTCCAACTTCAGCAAATGAGAGAACAGGAAGAGAGCCCAGAGCTGTGGAGGATATATAGAGTTTGTTAATAAGTAATAAGATAAAACACAGACCAAACAGATGCACTTCATATACAGACAAGTGACAAATTAAAAGAAGCCCACAAAAAGTGTCATAGTATGTTGGGCCTCCAGAACTCCTTCAATGCACTCTACTGCACTAAAGGGATGGAACGTTGTTCTTCCACAAGATATTCCCTCCACTGATGTTTTGACAATGGTGGTTGTGAGCATGGATTATCTGCATTCGCCCAGTTTGCTGGTCAAGCAATCATTGCTAAAGAATTGTGAAAAATGAGAGGTCAGCTCAGCTTAAAATGATATAGTAACTGAGTTGACTCAACAGTTCACCCAACTTAAACTTCTTAGTTGAGTCAAAAGTTCTCCCAGCTACTGTTTCTAGGTCTGGATCTCAATTAGATAAACTTAATCTATGTCTTCTTTGCTGAATTTCCCCACTAGCTGGCGCTCCTTCTATCACACAGTCCCATCTGGCGCATTTTCCTCTCGGGCTTCCAGATATGGACAGCTGTGGCATTGCTGGGATTCAAAGTCACAACCTCCTGATGTTGGGATGGATTATCAGACAGTTGCACCACATCAGACTGTGCCATGCTTTGAGGTCAAAAAAAAAAAATTAGTCTCCAGTGTATTAAACATTTGTAAACACAAAATCGGAGATGACTTACATGTTCCTCAGTGGTGCATTGGACTAAGCAGTCATCCCAGGAGGAGGTTGTGAGTTTGAGCCCCAGCAATGCTGTTGCCATCCATAAGTGAGTACCCAAGAGAAAAATGTCTAGCAGGATTGTGTGTAGTGGGGAAGTTGAGTATAAAAAAACAAGTTAATTTTATTCACCTCACTGAGATGCGGAACTAAAAACTGAGAGAACTTTTGACTCAACTAAGAAGTTTGAGTTGGGTGAACTCTGGTGTCCTCAAGTTGAGTCCACTCAAGAAAAGCCATGTAAACAGTTACTATGTCATTTTGAGTTGAGCTGACCTCTTGTTTTTATTGGTGTGTAAGCTGACCAATTAACAGTACATTCACTGAAGGTCTTACCTTTTATTGTGAGATTTGCTTTAGCTGTGTTGTACCAAATGTCACCTTTAACAAAGCACACATATTCTCATCTGTCTACCAGTGTGAGGTTCTCCAGTTTCAGAGAGACGTTCCCTTTCTGCAGTTCTCCAATCAGAGACACTCTGCCTCTGTACTGAGGATCTCCAGTGTTCTCCTGGACCTTTAGATCTTTATACAGCAGAACCGGGTTGTCGTAATCATCATTCTTGTACCACCGAACTTCAAACGTCTCAGCATTTAAAGATGGAGAAAGACGACACGGCAGGATGACTGAAGACCCCAAAAATGCTGAGACTGAACCATCAGGGACAAGTACAGAGAACTCTGAAGGACGGCAAAGAGAGAAAGAGAAGACAAACTGGAAATCTTATAAAACAGCAAGAAAGAGTTCAGATAAATTAAGGAAATGAAACGTGTCGTTGTTGTATTTAACTGCTGCAGATCATATGCAACACATAAGTAGCCTAGCAACTACCTGGAAAACTAAAACACCACAGAGCAAAACAAAATTGTATGTTATTAAATAAAAACACATCTTTATTAAGTGTTTAAAGTATTTACTTTTGAACAGTGGTTTAGACTCCAGCTACTGCTCTGAGGTAAACTTTGGAACTCACATGTCTCTGGCCACATGGCCTTAATGTTATTATTGCTGTTGGAAAAGGTCTTAATTTCTTTTTTTATCATAGTTTTCCTTTAGCAGCGTAAACAGGTTTCAGTAACAGGGTTGACCACATGTTGGTACGTAAGTCTATAATGATTATTATTCAAGCTAATGGTGCAAATTATTGTTTTTTTAGTGAAACAATTTCATACTTTTATAACTTTCTTAAGAATATTCTGTGGATGTATTGCGAATTGAAATTTAAATACTGGATGCAAAGGGTAGGAAATTGGATACAAAAAAGATTGAAAGTTGCGGCATTTACCTGCTGCAGAGCAGATTAGAATAGATGCCATGCATATCAGTAGCATAGCTGCAAATAAAAAACAAGATATTAACAATTTAAATGGTTAAACATTCACACAAGGGTACATATTACTAACCATTATATATACAATGAGGGAAATAAGTATCCAACATGTCAACATTTTTTTTTTAATTCAGCTGTTCACATGAAATTTAAGACAGACTATGGAAAATCGATTTAAAGGGGAGAAGCATTTGTTAGCAATGACAGCTCCAAAATTCTTCTTGTACAAAGAAACTCTCTAACAGTGTTCATGTGCAATTTTGACCATCCACACACTCTTTAAACCTTGAAGATTCTGGGGGACTTGCTGGTGAATCTTGATCACGTGTGTCAGGCTCCAGTCCTCGTGGGCCACAACACTACAGACTTCAGCACACTGCCTCATCTAAACACACCTGACTCAGCTCATCAGCTAATTAGCAAAGCCTTCATGAACTGAATTCAGAGTGTTGATGAGGTTAATGAAGGTAAGCGTTAGTCTCCGCAGCAAACTGGGGACCCAGAAGGTCCCCAGTTTGACATGCCTGATCTAGATCTTCCATTACTTCCACAGGTTTTCTATTGGGTTTCAGTCTGGTGATCAACCGGGTCATTCCAACACCTTTATTTTCTCCATGTGAAACCAGCTGAGAGTCTCTTTTGCAGTACGTTTTGGATCATTGTCCTGCTGGAAGGTCCACCCATGCCTCATCCTCATCTTCCTGTTGGCTGTCAAAAGATTCTTCTCAAGACTTTCCCGGTACATGGCTCCATTCATCTTCCCTTTGATAATATGTACCATGAGAAGAGAAACAGCCCTGTAACATGATGCCTCCATCTCCAGAATTCACCGTAGGTATTTTTTGGGCCTTATGAAGAGCAATTTCTCCTCCAAACATGGTACATTGTTGTAGAAAAGTTTGACTTTTGGGTCTTTTGACCACACTACAGTAATCTACAGACATCTCAAAATCTTCTATAGCAAACTTTCAGTGAGCTTCAACAGGCCTTTTCTTCAGTAATGGAGTCTTCCAAGGTGATCACGAATGGAGACTGTGGAGGATGAAGTGTGTTGTCCATTTCTTTGTCTGTGATGACTCTACCTGCTGCTTCCAGGTCTTTCAGGAGCTCTTTTTGAGTGGTCCCTGGCTCCTGGGCTACTCTTCTGACTTTCTGACTGCATTTGGAAATCTTGTGAGGAGCTCCTGTCTGTGGCCGGTTGATGGTCGAGTAATGTTCCCTCTGCTTGCAGATAACAGCTCAGGGCTTTGGAACATTTATGAGCTATGCAGGAGTTACTATGCTGCTCAACATCTCAGTATCTTGTTATGAAGGTCTTGGGAGAGCTCTTTGTCTCTAACCCTTGTGAGATGTTACTTCTGCGACAGCTTGGTGACAAATAATATATTTATAATTAATAATTAATAAACAAGAAATATCTTCGCTGTCAGCACAAAACCTTGTGTCTCCAAAACATTGTGATCGACAATAACAACATAATTAAATGACCTTTTATAATATATTATAGAATATAATATTGTTATACTATAATAAAGCCACTACAATATAATAAAACATCTGAAAATACTATCCATTTAAATCCACATTGCATATAGTACTATTGCTGAATCAAAGATTTATGTGAAATACGATGACAAACATGAACACCTGGACACCTGTGCTGTACTTCAAATGCATCAAATGCTATAATGATCAGAGAGCTTTAGTTAATAACAGAAATGTCTGTGTTGCTGTAAGACAGTTGTTTGAACTGATGGAACTAATCTAAGTCCTTCAGTACAAACAGCAGCTCAGCATTTACATAGTATTGCCTTATTTTGCTTTTTCTGATAGGATTTGCTTGACAGTGTACAGTGTGTTATATTGTTTTACTTTCATTATTGTTAATCCTACCTTTTACTGCGAATAGAAGATCAGGTGATTGTCCTCTTGACTTTTCTACCACTCGTCCTGCTGAAGTCTGCTCAGGGGGGGGTTACAGCCTAACCGCATGGAAGAACACACTGTAAAATATTACAGATTTTTGTATGAAACTGAAATTGAGTTATATAAAAAGTGTCCAGCAAACTTTGAAAGTAAAAAAATGTGATTAGAAGTCATCAATCAGCCCCCTCTCAGATTTATCTGAAGGTAACCTGATATTCAACACCACTGAAGCTTGAGCGAAGCAGAAATAAAAATACACATAAGTGGAGAAATGAGTTAAGCAAGCTCTATATGTTTGGGTGGTGCTGTTTCCCATAACGAACCAAACTATTTTCCTGCTTTTATTTGGATGATTAAGAAAGGTAAAGTTCCTACACACTGTACCAGGGAGTGCTGGCATGGTCGGTTGACCAAAACAACAGAAGAATGGACGTTCTTGCTAGCTCAGCTTTGTGTGCTAGGTTAGCTTTCACTTGGTGGTTAGCTTTTTCTTTGTAAGTTCCTCTGACTTAAACAGAGAGGAGGAGATAGGTAAGGAATAGTTTTTTTAGAGCTGTGTGGGCATGAAAAGCCTCATCAGCTAAGAATGCTGCTTACATACACACGTCCCGAGATTAGCACCGCCCAGTTTACATCCATTTATTGGGCACTGGAAAGTTATTCACAGGATATGTATTGTGTGCCCACAAGAGGAGAATTAACCTATTTCACAGAAAATATGTATTTATGGTAATACTTTCTATGAATCCTGTATTCATAATATATTATAAATTCATTTATAAAGCACTATATGGCATACATAATACCTTATAACGCCTGCCATAAGATTGTATGTGTCCTTTCGTGGTTATAGTTATGTATAAAACACTTCATAAAGTATGAGTATACAGCTTTAGAATGTCAAATTTCATAAAGCATTATAATATCTGTTCTAATGATCACTGTAAATATGCATAATGCACACACTATAACACGGTTATAACGAGGTTCTGGGATATTTTCTGCATCACAACGCGTAAATTTATTTGATTTTTTTTAGATGAATAGGCTAGCTGGCTACAGGTGCTAGACTGTTAGCAGTTAGCAACCAAAGCTAAATGGTTAATGGACAATGACAGTAAACGATAGTTGCCTTGTTTAGGAATACAGGAATACAACAGTAGCAAGCTTTAAGCTAGTTTAGCAAATTCATGCCTTAAACAGTTCCTTCAGAGCAATATATCCACACTCTGATGCTCAGTGTATAAGACACACCCCTCAGTGGTATGAATTGTGGACCCACAGCACATGATTCTCATTTTACTTACTGTATGTGAAGAGCACTTATAGTCCACTGTAAGGTACCAGATACTGAAATTCAATTCTCTTAACATTTAAAAGATGTTTAAAAACCTCACCTTAATTAAAGCCTGTAGTAAAGCTCTGTATAGTATTATATATAGTTTATTTATTAGTGTAGTATATTGGTGTGTGTGGTTGGTATAGTGTAGTGGGTAACACCTTTGCCTTCTGCACTGTAGACTGGAGTTCAATACCCCTGCCTGGGTAAGCACCCTACACTATACCAATAAGGGTCCTTGGGCAAGACTCCTAACACTACCTTCACCTACCTGTGTAAAATGATCAAATTGTAAGTCACTCTGGATAAGAGCGTCTGCCAAATGCCATAAATATAGTGTCTACAGTCTTATATCTGAACCGATACTGTCGGGCATTATGAAGCTGTGGATTCTTGCTTCATAAAGATTTATGCATGTAATTGTATAAGCATTATGGATGCCATATAACAATGTATTAATGCATTTATAATGCATTATAAATACAGGATTAAAAGGAAGTGTTACAGTTAGACTGTGACTGAAATGTACTTTGTTATTGCTGAAATAGATCCACTGTAACTTCCCAGTATTTCTGTCCTTTACTCAGAATGTGAGGAAATGAGTCTGCAGGGTTGGATAAGCTCAGTGTTCCACAATACACACCAACTCCATCTCGTGTCACTGTCAGAGATCTGTGATGTGTCTGGATCCACACTGAGCTTCACTGTGGAAGAAAAGGGTGGCTTAGCTTGTTGATACATATATTGATATGCTCATTTTAACACTGTTCTTTTTGAATTATACATACAGTAAAGCTGCCAGCTTATGTTGCAGTCTATTCAATTATTTTCTCTCTAGAAATGAGAGAGACTAGCTTACCTGACACTGTAGCATCCTCTCTAGTATTATCTGCAAAAAAGCATAGAAAATGAGTTACAGTCTGTAAATGTACACCTATAAGGTGCACCTAATAGCTAGGTTTAAAAAAAAGGCCAGTAATTGTACACTATGTGTAAAAACCCCAGCAAAACTGCTGTGCCTGATACAGTCATACCAGCACCGCACACACTACCAGGGAGCAAAAGGGGATGGCAATTTGTGCAGCAACAGGTGAGCTACAGTCTGTAACTGTAAACGTACTGTAAAGTGCAGCTACAGTTGTTTGAAAACATTCTGGGCATCTCTGGCCAAATTGCATATTTGGTTGATTTTTGTAGTGAAAAAAATGAACAGAAACTCTGCAGCAAGCTACTTTTAAAAAAGATACCATTTTTCTGAAAAATGTATTCAAAGTTACTTCGTATTTGATTAGCTTAATGCATAATTTAAAAAAAAAATAGTAGTTGTGGCATGGAAAAAAGTTTGGATTCCCTTCCAGATGAAAAGGGTTTAGAATGTAATTAACTCATTAGGCCTTAATTGACTCGCTAGGACGGGTTAGGCAGGTCAAGAATTATCACTAGAAATGGTCAGCTATTATAATTACAAGTCCAAAGCGTAATGAATTCTATGACTCTTCAAACCTTGTACTAACACTCAACAACCATGGGCTCCTCAAAGCAGCTGGCTGAGGATCTGATAATGAACTAATTGATGCCTACAAAGCAGAAGAAGCCTTTTTTTTCCATCTGTATTTACACGCCCAAATCGTAAGGCAAATTATTCAGTAACTGCATGAAATAAATGTACATTTTTATTTTATTTATTTTTTTTTTGTAAAAGTTCCCCTCAAATTAACAGAACATGTGTTTTATGATCACACATATTGCTATATGCTTACAATTTACTGCTGAAAGCCAAAAATCTTAGACACTCTTTGTATTTTTTCATAAAAATCATTTGTACAGAGCAGATCACTGAAGAGACGCCTTCTGTTTATAATTTGTAGCCCAGATTTGTGGAAAAATGGGTCGACTTTCAGTGGACAAAAAAATTGAGTTCAGCTTTTTATTATAAAGTTGTAAAATTACATCACCCATCTATTTGACTGGAAAGAAGACAGTTACAGCTCTCATACGACCGCCACCTTTTGAATGTAGCTTATGAAATATGAAAGTTATGAAGAATATGACAAAATGCATTTTGGGAATGCATTTTGTCATATTCTTCATAACTTTCAAGGAGTTGAAAAGGTTAAACATGTGTGCAGGCACAGGTAGGGTCCCACATACACAGTAACTTAAAACGTTCCTGCATGTGATCATACATGTGTGTGTAAAATTCCTCATAACAAGTATATAGACATACGATTCCTTATGTTACTCTGGACAGAAATACGTTTTTGCAAGTCATGTGACTAACTGACAAAGTTTGCGTATCATACTGGTACTGACTTAGCAGGTTGTCCAAACACCATGCCACACTTACCATTTTATTTTTTCCTGTTTTTAAGAAAACCAAATAAAATAATGGTGCATTAACACTTGAAATAAATGTGTTCTAAATAGGATTCAACAAAGGTTGTTCCTTTCACTTCAAGTATATGTAGTTTAAACAGGGGTGCCCAAACTTTTGCATACAACTGTATATTGTAGGCTGATAAAGTTTATATATATGGTGTATGTATAATTTTCTACATGAACCCAGTCTTTTTCTATAAAATGATAGAAACAAGAAATATTAGGCTGCTTAAATAATGAAACTTATAGACACAAACATGAAAATTTACAGCAAACTGTAGAATTTACCTTTTTTGCTTCATGGAGTCACTATCGTCCTCTGAGATTTTGTTTGCATCTGCCAAAAAGTAGATCAAAAAGTACTTTAAAAAGTATTTATTTATTCATCCATTCATTTGGCCAAATCAGCGACTAATTGTTTTGCTTATGGCAATTGAGAAGTAACTACATCATACATGGGGGGGGTACAAAATAAAAGAAACACTACATGAAATACTCGTAGCCCATCTTAATGTGAAATTTAATATCACTCCTGTTCAGGCAAGAATGCCACTGCTATCACAATAAGAGTCCTGTGTAACTCTACTGCTGACTATAAGGTAACTTGATTTACTTGGACACTGTATTTGGATTATTATTCATGGTAGTTATAGTAATAAAAGTAATAATAATAGTAACTGATTGGCAAAACAAAAAGCATAGCTGATTATGAGAAACTCCAGACATCAAAACAACAGGTATGCAGTTAACCAAGCCTACATTGTTCCTATACATACCCTCTTTATCTCTACCAGTGAACAAGTGACTACATGAATCTGATTCTACCACCATGCGCACTCACCCCTGTGATAAAGACTGCTATAAAACATGGTGAAGGTATGCAATACAAATACAGTCCAAAACATGGCTAGAGGAGTACATACTACAGCAGTAGTCCCAAAGTCCTTGTAGGACTCTGTGGCCATTTTTGCAACACCACTGGGCAGTTATTTCCAGGCATTCAACCCCAGACTCCTCTTTCTTTGAACAGGCACAGACCAAAATACTTGAAGATGAAGGTGAAGATTTCAGAAACATATGAGATCATTGGTAAAATCTGACAAAAATCTCATAAATAGTTTGTTGCGTTTGACTCAATAATAGGCCGTTCTGGCTACTGTGCTCGCACAGATCTCCACAATGAGGGAGGCTCTCCTTGTTCACCACATAACCAGCAAGCTGACTGGCTCTTTTTCTTGAGGAGCGGGACTTTCTTCCCAAACAGACACCAATGTAAGTGTTACGATTTTTCCCATTCATATTGGAACCAGTTACTTCCTTTATGTACTCTACATTCTTTTTCAGCTGACCTCATTTCAAGGACACCTGGCTAGTTTCCCCAAGCTAATTTCAGTGCAATTTAGCATGGATGAAAAACTGTAAGAGGAAGTGCTTCTGCTGGAATGGATTCATGAGACAATGACAAAGTTTATCTTGCACATTTAATGTTATAATACATGAGGAAACATTTCTGAATGTTCATAATTAACATGCTTATATTGTATACTGTATTACTATTGTTAAAGTTGTTGTGTTGAGTTCTAACTGGTGGTTCACTGGTGGTTTTGGATGGTAAATAAAATGTCTATATTTGTGTTGTAGTCATTGTGACCCCTGGTTCCTATCACCACCACTGTAATGAAATCTGAGTACGTACATCTCTACAATGAAGCATTTCATATAAAACCATTCTGAATAAAAGATGAAGGCAAAAGACTCTTCAGTCTGTAGGACTTAATCCAAATGAACGGACCTTAACTAGATTTACATCAGCAACTAAGGCACTATACAAGAAATAATGTGCTACTAGATTTGCTCTATTAAGTTTAACCAGTTTCATACAGTAAACCTAAACAAATTCAGTTGCTGTAATACTGACCAAATACAACTACATAAGGCTATAAAATTTGCATATCACTTTCTTATCAGACTCTCCTTCCCTGCACTGAAAGTGTACACCCTCCCCTGAGCAGACCACAGCAGGACGAGAGGTGAAAAGTCAGGAGGACAGTCACCCGTTCTTCCGTTCTCAGTAACAGGTAAGATCATTAATATGAAAACAGAGACTGTATGCTGTCTATTAACACTCTTAAATCCTGAAAACACAGTCATATGAAGCTATAATACATCGTTGTGTGGCTGTTGTTCAAATGGAGAGACTGAGCTCAGTTCCAGATTAGTTTAGTGTCAAGTTGTCATCGTACATCTACAGTGGTTAGAGTTCACTTAAGATTACCGATCACTCCAATCTGTTTTAGTATGAAGTACAGCTGTAAGAAATGTCTGTTTTCTGTTCGTCTCTATAATCTGTACCTTTGTTAATACAGTCTTTTTTATTGGTGGTTGTTGCTTTGAAGTGAACGCTCACAGGACAAAGTTCACCTTCCTGATTCACGCAGGAGCATAGACTACAGAGTGAAAGTTGAATGTCATGCTAAAAATGTGCTATTTTACTAAATAATACAGTTTAGATGCATAATTTAGAATTTATATTTTTATTCAATATTTCATTTATTTTTAAGAACAAAAATTATGAAGTGATAGAAAATGTATACTGTAATTACCTATTTAAAAAAATTCTGTTTATCTGCATTTGGATTTGATCACAAGGCATTGTGGAAGTTTATTTTATTAAAACTTCATTCTGGATGATATTTTTATGAAAAGGTTATTGTGAATTTATAATTTCATTATAGACATTAATTTTATTAGAACTACATTCTTGATATTAATTTTATTAGAACTTCTTTTATTAGAACTACATTCTGGACATTTTTTATTAAAATATTATTCTGAATATTGATTTTATTACAATTCCATTCTGGATGTTCTTTTTATTCAGATATTTTTCTAGATATTAATTTTAATATAACTTCATGTGCATTTTATTAGAACTTCATTCTGGATGTTCATTTTATTAAAACTATATTCTGAAAATTAATTTTGTTCAGGTTTTATTCTGGATATTCATTTTGTTAGAGCTTCGTTCTGGATATTAATTTTATTGGAACTTCATTCTGGATATAAATTTTACTGGAACTTCATTCTGGATATTAATTATATTGGAACTTCACTCTGGATATTCATTTTATTAGAGCTTCATTCTGGATATTAATTTTATTAGAACTTCATTCTGAATATTAATTTTGTTCAGGTTTTATTCTGGATATTAATTAGAACATCTTTCTGGGTATTAATTTTATTAGAACTTCATTCTGGAATTTGTTTTATTAAAATATCATTTTGAAAATTTGTTTTATTAGAAATCCGTTCGGATGTCAATTTTGTTAAAACTTTATTCTGGATATTATTTTTTGGGAACTTCATACTGGATAATAATTTGTTAAGGTTATTCTAGTTGTTCATTTTATTCAAGTTTTATTTTGGATATTAATTGTATTAGGACGCTGTAGGTATTAATTTATTAGAATTTTTATCACAGCTTCAGTCTTTAATATTAATTTTATTAGAACTTCTTCATGCTCTACAGCTTCGTCAGTCATTTCTTCATTCCAACCGAATGAAACCCTTGAAATTGTTCAGTATTGTCATCATTTTAGAATCTAATTCTATATGCACATCTGTACTGCGATGAAGTGTTGAGCAGTGTAGAGATGCTTTGTGGCTGTTTTGTTTAGTAATAAGTTGTTCTATGATTTGCAGCTATGCTACTGATCTTCATCGCATCTGCTCTCACTTTTTCAGCAGCAGGTAAATCCAACAATCTCTCTATATATAATCAAACTCTGCATTCAGCACTTCAACCCCTTAATGATAATTATTCTAGAAGTAGTCTGTCTCTCGCTCTGCCAGAAGGTGTAGTTCTGAGTTTCTGCTTCTCTCTCCACTGTCAGAGTTCTCTGTATTTGTTCCTAATGGCTCAGTGTCAGAGCGACTCGGGTCATCAGCTGTCCTGCCGTGTGGTCTTTCTCCTGCCTTGAATGCCAAAATGTTTGATGTTCGATGGCACAAGAATGATTACAACAACCCGGTTCTGCTGTACAAAGATCTAAAGGTCCAGGAGAACACTGGAGATCCTCAGTACAGAGGCAGAGCGTCTCTGATTGGAGAACTGGAGAAAGGGAACGTCTCTCTAAAACTGGAGAACCTCACGCTGACAGATAGAGGAGAATATGTGTGCTTTGTTCAGAGTGTCACTTGGTACGAGAAGGCCAGTGTAAATCTCATAGTAAGAGGTAAGACCCTGACTTGAACTATGACCACTACATTCTCAAGATGACATACACTGTCCAAAATCAAAGGTACTGAATGTAAACAATGATTGTGAACAAACGCCAACACTTGCTGCCCGCTGTGATTTCTAGCCCTGCTCAATGTCTTTGAGCGTCACTGGCACTCATCCACCTGCTATTACTGCAAGAAGATTAAGTGACCCTTATTAGCCCCACAGTGGGGAAACTTCACATCCGCATTCTAACCCATCCGTGCAGTGAAACACCACATACACAATAGTGAATGCACACACACTAGGGGGCAGTGAGCACACTTGCCCGGAGCGGTGGGCAGCCATATCCACAGTGCCCGGGGAGCAGTTGGAGGTTATTTGTCTTGCTCAAGGGCACTTCAGTCACATACTGTTGGCTCAGGGGATCGAACCAGTGACCTTCCAGACTGCCCCTTAAAGCCTAAAAGATAAACAGACAAGTGCCAATCATCTTTTATTTGGTATTATAAGGTAACTGTCTCACCATTTACAGTCCTGTGCAAAAGGCAGAAAACATCCTTTATTTATTTAATAATTGGAAAGCCAGGAGTTTCCCAAACTAGAGAAAATGTGTCTCCTAACAACCACCTGGAAGACTTGGTGGACACCAAAACTGCCCCCATCAGATAAACAGCACTTAAAGCTTTCATCTCTGAGAGAGAGGAGAAAATCAAGCTGCTTCAGATCTGAAAACATCCACAGGTGTTTCTGTCCATCCTTCCACTGTGAGAAGACGACTCAGCGCTGTGGGTCTGATAGGATGTGTAGCTGTCAAGAAGAACCTCACTGAGAAAAGGAGATGAAGAAGCTGAACAATGGACTGACCACCCCAGAGTCCAGACCTCAACATCATTGAGTGTGTTTACTCAATAATCTGATCATAATCAGATTTCTGCAGTTATCTAATTATTTAAATGGTCATGTAAACAGTACTCTCTGATTTCTTAGATCAAAGTAAGGTGTAGAAATCCAATTAAGAAATCTGAAAAAGAGGCTGGATTTTAGCTCAGTAGTCAGATTTCTCAGTGCATGTGAACTCTTACTCTGATTTCTTTCGGATTTCTCAGTCTGTGCATGTGTGAAAAAACAGACGGCAGCACTGGAAATAAGCCAGCGGCATTGCTGTGACAAAATGAAGGATTTATATCTTCTAGATGTTGTATGTTCATATTTTCAGGTAAGGTGGGGCGATGAAAAGCCACGTCATGAAGTTTGAGTTTTAAATCACGTTTACATCACTCCTTATTCTGTGAGTTTATTGGCTGGTTGCAAAGCAGAAATCTGATTACTGTCTGACTCGTGTAGACCTGGAGTTTTCACATTATCTGATTACTCAAGTACATATAGCATATAAACACGTTGATCGGATTACTGATAAAATATGATTTTCTGCAGTTATCAGATTATTAAGTGCATGTAAACACACTCACTGAATGTGTTTGGATTATTTCAGAAAATGATAAACCAACTTCTAATACTGAACTTTGGAGGTGTGTCTGCAGATTTGTTTTGATGAACTGAAAGTGAGTCTCCTGAACAGAACAGAAGCCGTGCTTTTACTGTATTTGTTTTGTTCTGATGATTTAATAAATGAAGGGTGGTCTGGCTTTTGCCAAGCACTGGTAAATGCTCAGCTATTTCTGAAGGGCTGCTGTGGCTGTGAGTTTTCATTCCAACAAAGCAGGAGCTGAAATGATCAGTTGTTGAAGACCGAGATCAACTGATTGAACAAGTGCAAAAGTGTCCGCCAGCACGTTTGGAATGAAAACCTGCACATCGGCTTTTTGCGGATAAGATTGGACATGCCTGCTCTGTAATGTTGGGCACCAGTTATTTGGGTATTATGATGTAAAGATTTGTGAAGATTTCCTGACCCTGTAGTGGACAGTGCAAAAAAAAACACAGCCAACACAGCCAGCACAGCGCTTCACTCTTACGCTATTGTATTACATAGAGAAAGCCTTCATAGTCTTTGTGTGTAAGGGTCCAGCCTGCGCCGCCGGCTGCCAGCAGAGGGCGATGGCGGCAAGGTGCCCAGCCTGCACCGCTGGCCACCAGCAGAGGGCGAAGGCGACGAAGTGCCATAACTTCAGGGAACTCCAATTCCCAGAAGCCCTTGGGCTGATTAGGCCCAACCTGACACACCTGTGGGCTCCTCTACTTAAGGCTGTGGCAAACAGCAGCCCTTTGTCACACCTTTGTAGAGGGGTGACTGGTATAGTACGCAGCCCAGGTGGGTATTTAAAGAAAAGAAAAGAGGGCTGGAAAAAAAAGAGTAATTACCCCAAAACTACTACTAAAAAAAAAGAGAAGGCCTGAGCTACAAACGGCTCCAAGCCATACAAAAAGTGTTTGGTCCACTAAGAGTAAACAAGTAAAACATAAAGTCTTCCTTCCCCTCATAATTACAGTGGAAGTGTCTTTTTTGTTTTCTCATTTTTTTTTCTCAGTTTTATTTCACGTTTCTAGTTCAGCCTTTGTTTGAGCTGCTTTCGGCGTTTCCTCTGTTTGCTGTTTTTCCCGCCTTTTGATTTCCCGCTCCTTGAGGTGGTTTACCCATTGTCACCTGTGCTTCCCGGTGGCACATCCGTAACTCCACGGACCACTGATCAGTACTGGCTCTGGGTCACCTCAACCCCAACGTGTCAAATTCACACTCCATTGCCTCAGTAAATGTATTTAACACTCTTTCTCACGGGTTTTCATATTTGCACTTGGGTCCGCCTCCCTGCCGTCCCGTAACACTTTGTTGAGAATAGTCTCTTCTACTGCCTAATCTTCTACTGTCCTTCACAGCACTGGGCTCTTCTCCTCTCTTCTCACTGGCTGAAGTTGGAGATCAGGTGAACGTTTCCTGTGCATCAGGAGGATGGTCACCAAAGCCCACCCTCACCTGGAGGGACAAAAGAGGAAGAGAACTCACAACCAGCCATATTCATTACAAAACTGGTACTAGATCACAATATCATGCTTTAGGAAAGTATGAAATATAGCATTTCACACAAACTATTCCCTTCAAGACCAAAACTTGCTATTTTAATGAAATGAGACTTATTACAGAGAACAACATTAAAGTTGGAAATCATATATTCTATCCTTAACATCCTGGTAGATCTGGTAACGTAACCTCCCCCCTTACTCTTTTTCTCTCATTAAGACCCTGAAGGGTTGGTCAGTGTGAGCTCTTGGCTGCTTTTCTCTCCGTCTGAGTCAGAGTGGATCTCCTGTTCTGTGGGTTTATCTGATCAGGAGATGATAGACAGCCGAGTGCTGCCAGTCAAAGGTAAGAATAATTCTCTCTATGCTATTTGGATCATTCAGCTGAACTAGTGAAAGAATCATCTCAGACTTTTAACTGAATCTGAGTTTAGACTAAAATCTAAAAACAGCTGTGCACATATTAAATGAAGAACACCTGAAAAAACCAAGCAAAAACATACATTTAATTCATGCAGTCATGCAAAATATAAATAAGAAATGAGACACATTTCAAAACAAAACCACAAATGTGAAGTTTAGGACACAGTGAGTCGTGCATTAACTGTCAATATGGTGGGCAAGATCCATTCTGGAAACATCAGATGACAATGGCCACACCCTTTTAACCCGTTAAGACCTACACTGACACTCCTCAACCTTTCCACACTTTTGTGTTTTGTACTGTATGGTAAAGTGTTATATTTATTTATGTATATATATATATATATATATATATATATATATATATATATTTATTTATTTATATATATATATATATATATATTTATTTATATATATATATATATATATATATATATATATATATATATATATATCTCCAACATAACCTCAGCTTATAAAATGTCATTCAATAAATATTTCCACACACTATTTTTGTAAATTAGCCCATAAATAAAATATTATTCTTCATGCTACATTTATATCCTGTAAAAACTCAAAGCCCCCAACTTAAACCCTGCATTTAAGAAGCCAATTCCTGACTGGACAAACAAAAACTGTTTAGTTTTGCATGTTTGTTTGAAGTACATTTTGTTTAAATTTGTTTGACGGGAATTCAGGATCCGGCCAGGTGCTGCAGGATTTGGAATTATGTCATTTATGCCTAAATGTTTCTATGATTTTGTTTCTGTAGGATTCTGGAGAGAGGCGTTCATCTCAATTCTTGTATTTTCATTGATCATCATCGTCATCCTCACTGCTCTTCTTTTAAAAAGACAAGGTACTGAATAAAGCTGAAATAGAGGTTGTAAATGTTTTGGACATAGACTCCAATACTGGCAACAATGCAAAGTAACATTTTTGTTTTCTTTGAAAAGGTTTTCTACCACACTGCTCATTTCAGAAAAACGCAAAGGCAACAGGTACCATTTATTATTTCATCATTTTCTCTGTGATAAAATTTGACACATAGTTTGACTGTCATTTCAGATGCTACAATTTTGACGGCATTAGAAATGCTTCATAAGTACCTAAATAGCTCAAATTAAGCATTTGGCAAAGTTTTTTGTTCATTAAGTTGGTTAGACAAAGCTAACTTACTGTTCATGTTCTTTTCTCATTCTTATTCTGTACTTTTTGTACCATTTTTAGAGGTACTAGATTACAGGTTGTAGTTTTTTTGAGCTAGAGTCTTAAAACTTTGCAGGCTAGAGCCTGTATAGGAATAGTATGCCTGTGCATTTGGGACTGATCAGTTTTTGTACAGAGTTTATTTAAACACTATTTTTTGTTTCAATAAGAAATGAATGGCAGAATGTTGAGAGTTCAAATCTAACAGCCACAAATGATCTCTAACACTGATTCAGCATTACATACAGACTCACATAAATACTAGCATATACATATTAGCAACCACCTGGGACACTACAGCAGTTTCCTAGCAACAACTTAGCAACCACTGTTGATACCATAGTAAATGCCTAGCAATATCTTAGAAACCACCTGGGATATCACAGCAATGGCCTAGCAACCCCTTAGCAACTGCTTTGGATACCATAGCAATGGCCTAGCAGCACTTTGGTATCCAAGACGGCTGCTAAAGTGATGGCCTAGCAAAACATTAGTAACCACCTTGGGTACCATATCAGCAACCCAACAACACCTAAGCAGCTGCCTAGGATACCACTGCACAGCTGAACAAAACCTCAGCTATTGCCTGAGAAACTATAGTAACTGCTTAGCAACACCTAAGCAACCACCTATAGGATATCATAGCAATAGCCTAGTCACACTTTAGCAACCGAGTGGGATAACACAGCAACCACCCAACAACACCCATCTGTGATACCATAGCCACTGGCTAGCAACATCTTAGCAACCACCTGGGAAAGTATAGCAACAGCTTTGTCAAGCCAATTTAATGTTCATTCACATACAGTCTAAATGTTTGACAATAGATTTCTCAGCTTTTGGATTCAGTTCTAGAACATAATAGTTGACCATCGATAGACCTGGTGACACATCTGCATCTGTCTCATTCACAATGATGGTGTAGTGCTAATAATCACATTGTGATAAAGTTGCACCATACACCAGAATGGACATATGTTGTGATAGGTGTGCATGTGAAAAACAGGTAATTTTTCTAAATTTATTATTGACAAGGTCAAAAGTATTGACATTTCATCAAATGTGGGGAAAAAGTCAAATTAAGCTGCTTATTAACTATATAATTGCAACATGCCATTGATGTTACAACAATCATATAAAGTATAGACTAAAACTTTGTAAAAAAAAAAAAGAAATGCTCTGAAATGCTTATTCATGTATTGCAATGTTAAATGTGCGAAATAAATGTACATAACTTTTTTTCTTTGTCTTGCAGTCAATTTGTGTGAATCTGTTCCAGCAGAAGCGCTTCCTCTTACAGGTAACTATTTTTCATCTACGCTAAATTGCACTCAAATTAGCTACGAGAGACTAGCCAGGTCTTCTCCAAATGTAGTCAGCAGTAAAAAATGTAGAGGAACAGACTGGTAACTGGTTGAAATATGAGTGGGAAAGCTTAACATGGCACCTGCTCTTCAAGAAAAAGAGCCAGTCAGCTTGCTGGTTATGTGGTGGACAGGGACAGCCTCCCTCATTGTGGAGATGTGTGCAAGCGCAGTAGCCAGAACAACCAATTACTGAGCCAAATGCAACAAACTATTTATGAGATTTTTTTCAGATTTTACCAATGATTTCAAATGTTTTTGAAACAGTACTTTTCACCATCAGCTTCAAGAATTTTGGTCTCTCCTCATTCAAAGAGAGAGGAGTCTGGTATTGAAAGACTGGAAATAACTGCCCGGTGGCATTGCAAAAGCTGTTGAGTCCTATAAGGACTTTGGCACTACTGGTACTACATGCAGTCCATGTTTTGGACTGTATTTGTATTGCATATCTTCATGCTTTATGGCAGAGTTTGTCACAAGGCATGTGGTGTTAGAATCAGACTCATGTAGTCACCTGTTCACTGGTAGAGATAGAGAGGGGTGTATAGGGACAATGTAGTTTTGTTTGAATCTGTTGTTTTGATGTCTGGAGTGTATTTTTCTGATAAACAGCTATGCTTAGTTTGTTGTGCCAATCAGTTACTATTACTATTATAACTATAACTACTACATATAATCTAAATAGTTTTCAAGTTGGCATACATTTAACAGTAGAATTATACAGGACTCTTATTGTGATAGCAGTGGCATTCTTGCCTGAACAGGAGTGACATTAAATTGCACATTATTACTGTTTCTTTTATTTTGTACCCCCCAATGTATAATGTAGTTACTTCTTAATCGCCATTATTAAAACAACTAGTTGCTGATTGTCTGGCCGAATGAATGAATAAAAAAGTATTTTTTTTTAAAGTACTTTTTATCTACTTTTTGGCAGGCACAAGCAAAATATCAGAGGAAAATGGTGACTCCGTGAAGGAAAAAATAGGTACATTCTACAGTTTGCTTGTTGTGTCTCTTGTTTCTGTCATTTTATAGAAAAAGACTGGGTTTATTTACAAAATGATACGTACACCAAGTTCACAAAACTCCAGCAAGGCGTAAGCGTTTACTAAAGGTGGCCAGTTTTGAGTTGTAATACAACCATTTTGGGATCACTGCTGTCCATGGCTTCAATGGGCATCCATCAATGATTCAAGTTTTACTATTATAGTACCAGTATGATGCTACAAATCTTTGTCAATGAATGACTTTTGTGATAAGGTCACAGGTAAGTTTTCCTTTTAATGACTCATCCATGCAGATCATGTTTGTGCAAGCAATGCTGCACAGTTGAACAGTGCACCACCACTCCTGGGTCAGCTAAATATTCCCTGCAGGTCCTATGCTGTCATGTGGGGGTTTTGCTTTGCCTTTCTGGCCAGCATATGAACAGTTCTATCTTTTCTTGGTCTTCCAGATCTTGCCTTGACTTCCACAGTTCCCCTTAACTGATATTCCTTAATAACTAATAGCACTTTGATGTCTTTTTAAAAGGCTTATGCTGCTTTGTACGCAACAATTAGTTCATGTTCAGATCCAGCTGCTTAGAGGAGCCCATGGTTGTTGAGTGTTAGTACAAGGTTTGAAGAGTCAGAGAATTTATTACTCTCTGGACTTGTAATTAAAGCAGATGACGATTCCTAATGATAAGTCTTGACCTGCCTAACCCGTACTAGTGAGTCAATTAAGGCCTAATGAGTTAACTAAGTTTGAGACCTTTTTCGTCTGGAAGGGAATCCAAATGTTTTCACAATTGCTATTTTATTTTTTCAACCCGTTAAGCTAATCAAATACAAAATAACTGTGAATTAACATTTGCAGACATATGGTATTTTTTTAAATAGCTTGCTGCAGAGTTTGTGTTAAAATTTTCACAACAAAACTCAACAAAATACACAGTTTGGGGATGCCCAAAATGTTTTCATGCAACTGTAGGTGCATTTGTACAATTACAGTTACAGACTATAGCTCACCTGTTGCTGCACAGTTTAACACCTCCCTTCTGCTCCCTGGTACGGGGTGTAGGCGTGTAAAATTACTGGCCTTTTTTTGTCCTTTTTTATGCACACCTATTTGGTTATATTAAGAAACTATAGCTAATTGTCTGTGTACAATTTTTGTTAGGTATCTTCTAGCCCTCCATTAACGGTCAGTTTCTTACCACAGAACCAGTGTTGGCTGGTCCTCTCTTAATCTAGCAGTGACACTGGCAGCCAATGACACATCACTGCTGTGTTCATCTTTTCTTTTATAATTTAAAGAGAACATTGTTAAAATGTGTATACCCACACAGGTGTGAGTGCAATGTTCATGTTAGGAGATTGTGAGGGCCATTTCAAACCCTTAAGCTTGCATTTCTTGAAGTAGTTCATGGTGGGTTTTGAGGTATGTTTTGGATCATTGTCCTGTTGTAAAAGCCAGCATCTTTTCAGCTTCAGATTCTGGACCCCACACAGGTGTCAGCTCACAGTCCTCTGTATCTGCTAAAGAGAGGTTACTGGTGTGGAATAAGCTGAAAAAACAGAAAGGTATTTAAAATCTAATTCAAATTTAACATTCCTTGACATGCGTCTATCATCACAGTTCTTTTCAAACAAGCTAAGCCGCCCTTTTCTTTTACAGTGAAGCTCATTGTAGATCCAGGCACATGTCACAGACCTCTGACAGTGACACAAGATGGAACCGGTGTGTATTGTGGACAAGTGAACACATCCAACTCTGCAGACACATTTCCTCACGTTCTGAGTAAAGAAGGATTCTCCTCAGAACAGAAATACTGGGAAGTTACAGTGGATCTAAAAACTAAGTGTAAGCTGTCATGGTGTGTGGGGGTAACACAAAAGCCCCCCACTAAAGAGACGCTCACAGCTCTCTATTATGAAGAACGCTGTGGTATTTACCCCAGTACTGACCCTCACATTCAGATACCTGCTGAAGATCACGTTACCACCCTGGGCCTGATTTTAGACTTCAAACACAAAACTCTGTCCTTTATTAATGTAGATAAACAATCTCACCTTCATACTTTTAGAATGAATAACATGAGTAATAATAAATATTTTGCACTAATGAGTCCAGGAATAAAAGATTGCTACCCTGTAAGTTTTCATAATTAGTAATGTGATGTGAACTAAAGATGGACTCCAAGGACAGTGGACCTCATTCACTAACAGTTAAGAAGAAATTTCGGTAACACTTTCTATGAATGTCACGTTTGTAAGCATCTATAAACACATAACATGTTATAATGCATTCATATGGCATTATAAACATGATTATAAACATTTATAAAAATGAATTACACTTTATAGCCATGTTTATTATACATTATGAATTGTTAATATAATGCATTATAAGTAGTGTCAATAACATGTTATACTGTCAGTGCCAATTAAGTCAGTCCCAGCTTGGAGAGTGCAAAGTAAAGACAAATACCAAGCTAACGGTGGTGAACATTACCTTTCCCACATTGGGTAAAACACTGATGCAGCTCTAGTTTAAACTCTGACATTTGAAGCCTGTAATGTGCTTTATTGTGTATGTTTTAGTGTTTCAGTAAATCCTTCAGTAAATACTTCAACTTGAAGCCTCACTCTTAACACTGGAGGAGGCTTTAGTACAGTACGCTTCACTTTACTTAGAGCAGACAAATACGACTTATGAGCTCTTATTTGTTATGATTAGTACTTATGTATTATGTTAACAATTCATAATGCATAATAAGCATGGCTATAACATGTAATGCATATTTATAAATATTTATAGCCATGTTTATAATGCCTTATGAATGCATTATAACATGTTGTTATGAATGTGTTTATAGATGCTTACAAAGGTGACATTCATAGAAAGTGTTACCGAAATTTCTTCTTAAAACCCTCTTACGCCGTTTTCACGAAGATTCTGACCAATGTTTTCTTGAATGAGGCACAATGTCACATAGCTACTTAAGGGCTCTCTTTTACTAATTTTCTTATATTGCTAATTTGGTTGGGCGTAAGCCACCTTTTTCATGCCATATGTAGCATTCAAAATCTGCTGGCACAGTAGTTTGGATGCTTTGGTCCAAAATAGTGCTTGCATTAGCACTGTCCTTGGTCCCACTGTTTAGTGCAGAGGCCAAAATGGTGGACATAAGGTCCTGTCCCATTTTTTTACAGGCCAGTTTTAAGGATGTACCAAACTGTACCACTCCATTTTAATGTACAGCCAGCTATTATTAGTTAGGGTTAGATGCCATTACACTATTTGGAAGGTGTGGCAGAGGAAACCTTTTCTTTTAAGTAACCACAAACATAATCGCCTCAACTTCTCTTAACACTACTGGAATTTTGACCCGAACTGGGTTCTATGGTTGGATGAGACAAAAATACGGGGGACTGGGGACGGCTGCAACACATTTTGCATTTCTTTAAGTTACTCAGTGACTATTAGAACTAGACCAACCCAAATTTTACACATTAAACTTACATCTGTGTGCTAATTATGCATTCCATTTATAGATGACTATGTATGACATCATTCACAATTTGAATGGAAGAAGTCACGTGTTGCAACTGACCCCAACCCTGGGAACAGTTGCCACACAGATCAGGGATGATTTGCAATGTTAAAATTACATTTAAATTTCACTAGTTGTCTCAATAAGCATAGTATTCTGAAAACATGCATTGTTTTACAGTAATATTATAGTATTATTTATTTATTTAGTAGTATTTATCACTGTTCTGACTGTGCTGCCCTCATCCCTGATTTATATTTGAGGCTTTTTCCAAAATACTGAGAGGAGCTCAACAACTACTATACTTTGCAGACTCTCTTGTACATATTCTAACAGCAATTTTTGTCACAGTCCCATTTTTATAGTGGCTTCATCCCAAAGTTTATTACCCCAAACAGCTTACACTGTTAAACTTTATGTGTACAGGAAGGTTTAGTTTTCTTGAGCAGATTGAATAAAAAGAAGATACTTATGAGTTTGTTTTATGTTGAGAATGTTTTATTTGAAAGTGAATTTTATACTGTGGATAAAATGCATCACTGACACCATAATGATCCTGTGTTGTACTGTAAAATTACCGTAAAAAAGAACTACACTGTTATTAATGCTTTATTGCTCTGTTGGGGTTTACTCTTATATTAAACTTTTTACTTATTATAGAGAACACATCAAATGAGAACACTCACTCAGCAATGAAGCGTTCGCTACAGATTTATCTATAAAGCTGTTTCTACAGCCTAAATCTGCCTTATTTTGCTGAAAAGTTTTCCTGAAAAATTTAACTAAAATGCTAAACATTTATCACAGCAAGGTGAGGATGTTATTTTGTTAATTCTCCCAAAACAAAAAGGAAACCTTATTTGAGAGACATGGAAAATGTAGTCACTGCTCAGTAAATACAGAAAAAAGGCTGGCGTGCTGCACATTCACTTTTCTATGTTTTGTCACCATCTTGTGGCAACGTGGGGGGAATCCAGTCTTTATCATCTGTACTGTACTAAAGGAGGGGTTACAGTATAGAGACCCCACTTTGGATTACATTATAAATGACATGCACCAGATTATCATTAAAGTACCCCTCTCAGCCCTGGCTGTGGGGCTGTTTATGTTACCATGGTTACAGTCACTGTGTGGTCTGAATTGCACACAGTCCTGCTCAGTAGTTAAGTTTCAATAGCTTTAACTTCAAATTGATACTGACTTTATCTGACTTTGGTTAATGATCATCAGGTGTCGCATCTGTAGTAATAGTGATAATAATAATAATAATAATAATAATAATAATAATAATGATAATACAACCCAAATTCCAACAAAGTTGGGACGGGGGCATGTTTACCACTGTGTTTCATCACTTCTTCTTTTATCAGCACTAAGTATTTGGGAAGTAAGGAAACCAACTGCTGTAGTTTTGAAAGTGAAATGTTTTTCCGTTCTTGTTTGATATAGGATTTCTGCTGCTTTTGTGGTCTGTTTTGTCATATTTTTCATTTTGTAATGTACCAAATGTTTTCAGTGGTGAAGGTCTGGACTGCAGGCAGGCCACTTTAGCGCCCAGACTCTCTTTTAATACGTAATAATGTGTTTTTACATCATCTTGCTGAAATAATCAAGGCCTTCCCTGAAAAAGACGTCATCTGGATGGCAGCATATTTTGCCAAAACTTGTCTATATCATTCAGCATTAATGGTGCCGTCACAGATGTGCCAGTCACCCATGCCATGTGCACTAATGCCCCCCATACCATCATGAATACTGGCTTTTGAACTGTGCACTGATAAAAAGTTGAGTGGTCTTTAGCCCGGAGGACACAGTGTCCATGATTTCCAAAAAGAATTTCAAATATTAATTCGTCGGACCACAGGACACTTTTCCACTTCCTCTCAGTCTGTTTTATGTGAGCCCAAAAGATCACGGCCAGCATATACTGTTTTTTTGGCCTTGTCCTTTACATACAGAGATTTCTCCAGATTCTCTGAATATTTGAATGTTATTATGATGATGATGATGATGATGATGATGATGATGAAAAGCAAAAGTTCTTTGCTATTTTACATTGAGAAATGTTTTTCTTGAATTGTTGCACTATTGATCGTGCAGTCTTTCACAGAGTGGTGAACCCCTCCTCATCTTTACTTCTGAAAGACTCTCTGAGATTTTCTTTTATACCCAATCATGTTACTGACC
This sequence comes from Colossoma macropomum, assembly GCF_904425465.1. Lineage (NCBI taxonomy): Eukaryota > Metazoa > Chordata > Actinopteri > Characiformes > Serrasalmidae > Colossoma > Colossoma macropomum. The sequence goes on along the minus strand of NW_023494796.1, from coordinate 87,088 downwards.
TGTTGCCAATTAACCACCAGGTGGTTTTTTTTGTTTGTTTTTTTTTAGCATTACACAACTTTACTAGCCTTTTGTTGCCCCTTCCCAACTTTTTTGGAACGTGTTGTTGCCATCAAATTCAAAATGGGCAAATATTTTTCAAAAAACGATCAAGTTTCTCAGTTTCAATATTTTGATTTGTTGTCTTCATACCATTTTCAACTAATTATAAGGTTTAAATGATTTTCACTTCATTGCATTTTTTTTTACACTTTGCACAGCATCCCAACTTTTTTGGAAATGAGTTGTAACAATAATAAATACATTTTACTGTTAAATATGACCATTTGGTTGAATAAAGTTTTAGCGGAGAGTGGGGCACAACACATTTTGTTTTTTGCTAAATAATTTTTAAAATATTTAAGTTGGAATAGTCATATTTTTATACAAGCAACATAAACATCTCTGCTACAAACAAACACTTGAACTTTGTTCCTAGCAATTGCCATTCATGTACAATTCCACCAAACGTGACAGTGTTACAGTTAAGCCCATGGTTGGGTTCACTGTAACAGGCAGAGGGTCAGATTAACAAATGCTAGAAAGGTCTGTTGAATCAGTGCAAAGAAAGTTAATTCAATATAATTCTATGTTGTAAGAATGTTTTCCAACCATACTGCATTATATATTATCACCCAGCCCTCTCAAGCCTTTCCAGAAAACATAGTATGTGGAAAAGTACAATAAGTCCAAAAGTTGAAAGTCCACCAGCGCTCATAACCGAGGCCTGTTTAGCGGTACAGTGTGTGACCTTTAGTCTCCACCACCCATTTTCGTATGCATGGTAGGGCTGAACGATATGTTTAAAATATCCAATAGCGATTTTTCTGACTGAGATTGTGACTACGATCCAAAAGCAATTATTAATTTAAGCTCCAGGCCTTTTTTCAGCACCAGGCTTGAGGATTGACTGCTATATGTAAGCGTGCCAGACTGCCAGGTCATGAGTTCAGCGTTAATAAGTTAAATTTCTAACTTAAATATTGCTAAGACAACGTTGAATAATATGAGATGTATTTTGAACTGCAGCTCTTGTGATTTTAAAAATTCTTTCAAATTGAAATTCTTTAAAATTACACTGTTTTTAAAATTGCAAATTATTGTAAAAAAAAAAAAATAAAAACAAATTCTGTACTGGTACATATAAGCTATTCTGTTGCTGTCATAAGAAAACCGTGTAAATCCATTTTTTATGGCTATTTTGAAAGCAGAATGACAGGCTGTAAAACTGCATATCAGTCCTGATATCAGAGTCTCCTCCCTTTCGGTTAGGCTGTAACCCTCCCTCTGAGCAGATCACGGCGGGAAGAGAGGTAAAAAGTCAAGAGGACAATCACCCAACCTTCTGTTCACTCTAACAGGTAGGATTATTAATAATTCAATAAAATAGTAAGAAACAAACTATAAATTGTCTATTTATAGCATCAAATCCTACCAAACATCACTAAATAAGGCAGTAATATGTAAATACTGAGCTGTTGTTTGTACTGAAGGACTGAAATCAGTTCCGTATAAGTTAATAAGTGTCATGACCGTCTAACAGCAACACAGAGATTAATATATTATTATTCACTAAAACTTTCAGATTTTTATAGCTTTTGTTGCATTTGAAGTACAGTTGTGGAAAGGGTTTTCATGTTTGTCTCTATAGTTGAATAATTTGTCATTATTATTATTTTTAGTTGCTTGGAAGTGAAAGAAAACAGGAGGCTGTAGATATCAGAGTTCTAAAGTTCACCTTGCTGTGCATGAATGCGACCATTCAAATGACTAATCACACGGCATATTAGTTTTGGACATTTTTTAAGAAAAAAAAATTGCAATGTAAATTTAAATAACGCAAACTGGACACTAAATGGCATTTTTATGCTATATTAAATACATTAAATATTTTAGGGAACTATTTAAAGTTATTAAATGGCAACATGTCCTCACAATCGTGAGACTAACGTGAGACTAAACATTTCCTATGGGATTCAAATCTGGACACTGGACAGGTCACAACCATCTGTAGAAAGCATTATATTTTGGGCTTTACACATGGTTATATTATATATATGTAAAATATGTAACAAGTAACTGTGTTGCAGGTGTGCTACTGATTTGCATTGTATCATGCACGTAAATACAATAACAGTCTCTTTTTAACATATCACATTTCCTAGCCTATGCATCCAACTGGGATTTTCATTTGCAATACATTCGCAGAATATTCTAAATAATGTTATAAAAGTATAAAATTGCTTTATTAACCCTCTATTACAGGGATCTTTAATTAAAATTTAGTAAGGTCCAGTTAGAGAATTTTCTCAAGCAAAGGTCCAGAACATTAATGTCCAATTTGGATCATGACTCAGTGCCATATACTGTTTACTGAAGTACCCTAGTAGGTATATCAACATCTTATACAGTCAGCAACTGAATGTCAAATCAAATAAAGTACAATTCAGTAACATTTCAACAACATTTATTGTCAGTTTTCTCTTTTTAGATCACGATTTGTAAAATAACTTCACTCTGACTCACTTTCTTCTCTGACTGCTGTTTCTCACCTCGTCCCTCCTCCGTGTGTGCGTCACTCACTCGAGTCTCAGTGCTTATCGTAATGCAAAGATGTGATTGGCTGAGTAGCGTCACGTGTGATATGTACAATGCATGCGATTGGTCTGTGAGTCTCCCGGGCCATTAAAGCTACTCTAAAGGCTAGAAATGTTACGCCAATTAAAATAGGACCACCCTGTCAAAATTAAATAATTCTCCATAGTTTCAGTTATAGGTCCAGGTCCGCATAGGACAGTGTCTGGGTCTTTTACTTTGAATGGACAAATACTTTGACATCACATGATCAGAAATTCTTATTATGATATAACCATACATTCCAAACACCATTTAAAATTGTATTAATTTCCGATATCTGTAAACACTGGGTCATACATTTCACTAAGTATAAGTTGGATGTGTTTGGTCTTGTTTTCAATAAAAAGATGTTTTTAGAGAAATATTAGAATTTATGGTGCTTTTTTTTTATTTTGTGGTGCTTTGGTACGACAACAATAGCCATACAACAACAATTTACCAAATACACCACATTAAATAACAAAGAGTTTTTAAGTATTTCCAATTATTTAAGCAATTTTAAATAACAAAAAAATTAAAACATTATCATGTTTAAGTAATAGTTCATGCAATAGAGTGTTAAAGGATGTGCATTCTTAGCTTATTTTAAAGTCATAAACAGTTTACAGTTATGCCCCAGTATGTGGTCAACACTGTTCCTGAAACCCATTTACCCTGCTAAAGTGGAAAACCTCTTACTTTAGATTAAATTCTCATGAAAAATAGGAAATTAATAAGGTGTTATATGGCATCCATAATGCCCTATTAAACCAGGGATAAGCTTGTATAATTACATGCATAAATCTTCACAAAGCAAGATTCATAAAGTCAGGTTTCATTATGCATTACAATACTTGTTCACAAGAACACTGTAGACTCTAATAACTATAACTACATATAACAGGTTTACAGAGCTTTACTACAGACTTTAAGTGAAGTGAGGTTTTTAAACATCTTTTAAATGTTAAGAGAATTGAATTTCAGTATTTAGTACCTTACAGTGCACTATAAGTGCTCTTCACAGACAGTAAGTGAAGTGAGATAATCATGTGCTAAATGTGTCCTGTGGTAAAGTCCACAGTTCATACAATTGAGGGGGCGTGTCTTATATGCAGAGCATCAGATGTGGATATATTGCTCTGCAGGAACTGTTTAAGGCTTGAATTTGCAAAGCTAGCTTAAAGCTTGCTACTGTTAGCTGTGTTCCTAAACAAGGCAGCTGTCATTTTGGGCTGGAGGTTAGGGAACCAGCCCTGTGACCGGAAGGTCGCTGGTTCGATCCCCTGAGCCGACAGTACGTGACTGAAGTGCCCTTGAGCTAGACGCCTAACCCCCAACTGCTCCCCGGGCACAGCGGAAAGGGCTGCCCACCGCTCCAGGTAAGCATGCTCGCTGCCCCCTAGTGTGCATGTATGTGGGTGTTTCACTGCACGGATGGGTTAAATGTGGAGGTCTAATTCCTCTGTGTGCAAAAACACAGTTGGCTGATGGTTCTGAATTCTAATTCATTAACCATTTAGCTTTGGTTGCTAACTGCTAACAGTCTAGAACCTGTAGGCAGCTAGCCTAGCATTACAGTTTCAATTTATCTAAAAATAAATGAACTCAAATACACCTGGGTGTGCTGTGATGCAGAAAATATCCCAGTGCCTGTGTTATAGTGCATTATAACATGCATGTTTACAGTGATCTTTGTACAGATATTATAATGCATTATGAAAGCTGACAATCTAATGTTGTATACTTTTACTTTATAAACTTTATAAACTACTTAAAAACACATACAATCCTACGACAGACATTATAAGGTATTATGTACACAATATAGTGCTTTATAAATGCTTTTCTAAAACATTATCGGGGGCGTGTCTGCCCACTCAGAGGAATTATCTGCCCATCCAATGAAAAGTTTTCCTCTCTAGTTCATACAGATGCTCTCTGCTTATAAAATATGTCAATTTAAGAGTTTAATTATTTTTTGTATTTTTCAGAGGGTAACAGCACTGAACCCCCCCCCCAAAAAAATCTGAGACTGCAATCATATTTTTCACCGCCCCCCTCCATTAAACTATGTCGTTCTTTACATACCCTATTCAGGAAAACCAACATTTGTTGTTGCCCACCCAACAATTCAAATGCCCACCCAAAGATGGCATCCTAGTAACACCTCTGTACATTATGAATACAGGATTTCATAGAAATAAGTTACTCTTGCTCTCATGGACACACAATATATATCCTGTGAATAACTTTCTAATGACCAACAAATGGCCGACATATTTTGCCAACATTCTCAGTGTAAACTGTGTGGTGCTAATCTTGGGAAGTGCATATGTAACAATTCCTTAACAATCTCATTCTCTCTGTTCAGGTCAGAGAAACTTACAAAGAATAAGCCAACCACCAAGCGAAAGCTAACCTAGCACACATAACTGAGCTAGCAAGAATGTCCATTCTTCTGTTGTTTTGGTCAACCGACCATGCCAGCATTCCCTGGTACAGTGTGTAGGAACTTTACCTTGCTTAATTATCCAAATAAAGGTTGGAAAATAGTTTGTTTCATTATGGAAACACCACCACCCAAACATAGAGCCTGTTTAACTCGTTTCTCTACTTTCGTGTGTTTTTATTTCTGCTTCGCTCAATCTTCAGTGGTGCTGAATATCAGGTCACCTCCAGACAGCTCTCTGACAAGTCCGACTTTATTGGATGCTTATTATAACACTCAATTTCAGTTTTATACATACATTACTAATATTTTACTGTGTGATCTCCTTCCTTTCGGTTAGACTGTTCACCCTCCTCAGCAGGACCAGTGGTAAAAAGTCAAGAAGACAATCACCTGATCTTCTATTCACAGTACCAGGTAGGACTAATAATAATGAAAGTAAAACAATATAACACACTGTACACTGTCTATAGTAGCAAATCCTATCAGAAAAAGCAAAATAAGGCAGTAATATGTAAATGCAGAGCTGCTGTTTGTATTAAAGGACTGAGATCAGCTACATATAAGTTAATGTGTCAAATGACTGTCTTACAGTAACACAGACATTATTATTGACCTAAACTTTCTTATTTTTATATCTTTTGTTGCATATGCAGTACAGTTATGGAAAGGTTGTTCATGATTGTCAACACATCATATAAATGTTTTATTCAATGATAATAATATATGGAATATGGATGTAAATGTGGTAAAAGTAGACACCAAAGAGTATTTTATTATGTTGTATTATAATACAGAGGCTTTATTATAGTATAATGGTATTATATTATATTGTAATATATACAACAGTTGATTCCGACCTTACAATCTGATTGGTTAAAAAGCTGTTATCACAAACATATGCATGGCTTTTTCACACTAAAGCTGTGTCACTCTGCTGATATGTTGCCAAGTAATGAGTGACGTGTTGCCGAGAAACAACAAACTTTAAGCACACAAACCTTAGTTGTTTTGCATTTGTGCTCATACAAAACGAGACCCTGATAAAATAGATGATTTTAAGATAACATTTAATCTGCAGCCTGTTTGGCCAGACTCTGAATAAGACTGTGACTGCAGGCTTTTGCAGATGCACATCAGATTCTGCATCTGCCTTTACCATGAAAATGGTTAGGTTGAGCACAGTGACAGCAAAACAACTAAACTTGCTGGAATTGGCTAGAAACAGAGTACATTCAGCTATAAACTGCTTTACAGATAGGCTGTTAAAAAATGACATTCAGGTTCATTTGGCAACAGTTGAAAAGGCTGAGCTGGACTTGATATTTCTACAGTTCTATGACTCCATCTGTACCACAAAAGCTTAGCCTTACAGTATCAGCAGTTATACTGGACTGTGCACTCGGCTCAGCAGGCCAGGGCAGGGGTCAACAACTCAAATGTTAAGAAGAGCCATTTTGTTGTTACAACAAAAATCAAACCACAACATTTTACGTCCATTTTACCATCTTGGCTGTAAATATGTCTCAGCATGTGCTATTGTGCTAGTATAGGCTAAAAAACATAATATAAACGGAAAAAAGAGTTACTTTGCTCAGCTTTGGCTGCTTTTCTCACATCTCCGGCAGGAAACTTTTTCTCAAAAGTAAGAGTAGTAGTAGTAGTTTCTTGTAAAATATCTCTCAACATTTGACTTTTTACGAGTCAGCTTCTCGTTCTCCAGCTTCTTGTTCAAATTTCCATTTCCACCTTAAATGGTGTGCCAGAATGTAACTGCTGCACCATTTAAGGTGGAACAGGAAAATTCGAATAAGAAACTGACTTCAGCTGCTTGACTTTTTAGTGTTTGACAGCTTCTCGTTGCAAATTAAACGTATCGGGAAACCAGCAGGAGCGCTTAAAAATGAAAATAAGTCCTTTTATCTCCAAATTATCAGTGTTTGCCTTAAATCTTTCTCTTAGCCTTTTTGTTAGCTGCTAGCTAAGTGAGACTGTTGTCTGTGTTGCTATGGTGACCAGCAGTCTAAGTGCCAACCTTCAGGGTTAAAGGGTGAATTAGCAGTTCTACATTAACTCCAGAGTTTAAGACCATTTATTGTTAAACTGTGTTGAACGATCAGCAGAGCTTTATTTTACTGTAAAGGATGATTATTTTATTTTTACCTACAAATCTAATTCTGCTGTGGAGCCACAACAGGACAGTAAAAGAGCCATGCTGCCGATCCCTGGGCTAGGGAATTATTGCCGTTGCATAGCAAGAACTCATTAGTTGTGGAACTGCTTTTTAGAGGAAGGTGTTGTCAGTATTAAAGCATATTCAGTATGAAACTCTGGGCTTCTTGGATTTATTTTGTTTCATTTTATAAAAACGGTTGTATAAAAGTAATAGAACGCTCGAGGTCATGTGTTACCGCAAATAACGTCATGGCTGTGATGATCTACGGCGACCAAATCACAGCCGTGATGTTATTCACAATAACACACTCCCTTTTGTCTTCTATCGCTTAAACATTATACTTGAGTATATGTCATTATTATCTCTTCACATTTTGGAGGTTTTTGAGGTTTTGTTCCGACAGCAACAATATTTGTTGTTTATTAAATTAATTAAGTATTGGTTTTGGATTCCTTAGCCATCATATATTGAAGAGACATAATCTGGATTGTGGTTTTTGTACTACCTTCTACTGGTGTCACATACACACACATTCAAACATATTTCCAGAGCAGCTATTCACATAATATTTAGTCTAGACTTTGGTATTAACTCAATAAAACTACACAACTAAAAAATTCATAACATTTTGATCCATAAAACAGTTAAAACAGGGCAATAGAGTCACACAGGAAAAAAAATATTGAATACAGTAAAAAGATCACTAAACTAGCTGATTCCACTAGTTAGTTCTGCTTGTGCTATTTAGTCAGCTGGGTGGGTAGATTAGTACATTCACTCTTTAAAAAGGGGGACCCACCTCTGAATGTGAGTAAACTTATCATCATTTGTCACCAAGCTGTCAAGGAAGTAACATCTTATGAGGGGTAGAAGCAGAGAGCTCTCACAAGACCTTCATAATGAGATATTAAGATGTTAAGCAGCATAGTAACTCCTGAATAACTCCTAAAACTGAGCCGTTATCTGCAAGCGGAAGGAACATCACTCGACCATCAACCAGCCACACACAAGAGTTCCTCACAAGGTTTACAACTGCAGTCAGAGAGTCAGATGAGTAGCCCAGTGGCCAAGGACCATGAAAAAAGAGCTCCAGAAAGACATGGAAGCAGCGGTTACAGAGGAAGCAACAGGCAACGCACTCCATTGGCCATAGTCTCCATTCACAATCACCTTGGAGGACTCATTACTGAAGAAAAAGCATGTTGAAGCTTTTTGAAAGTTTGCTATATAAAATGTTGAGATGCCTGTAGATTACTAGGAGAATGTAATGTGGTCAAAATAGACAAATATTGAACTTTTCTGCAACAATGTGCCATGTTTGGAGGAGAAATGCTTGGCATATGACCCTAAAAATACCCAGGAGGTGGAAGCATCATGGTATGGGGCTGTTTCTCTTTTCATTGTACAAATTATCGAAGGAAGATTACTGGAGCCATGTACCAGGAAAGTCTTGAGAAGAAAATGTTGGAAGATGAGGATGAGGCTTGGGTGGACCTTCCAGCAGGACAATGATCCAAAACACACTGCAAAGGAGACTCTCAGCTGGATCCACAGGAAGACAGTAAAGGAGTTGGAATGACACAATCAAGCACCAGACTGAAACCCAATAGAAAACTTGTGGAAGGAACTAAAGGTCTAGATCAGACATGTCAAACTGGGGACCTTCTGGGCCGAAGTGTTGTGCATATTAGTGTTTACCCTCATCTAACGCTCTGAATTCAGTTCATAGAGGCCTTGCTGGTTAGCTGATGAGCTGAATCAGGTTTGTTTAACAAGGCAGTGAGCTGAAGTCTGCAGTGTTGTGGCCTGCAAGGGCTGGAGCCTGACACATGTAATCTAGATTCACCAGCAAGCCCCCCCAGAATCTTCAAGATTTAAGGAGTCTGTGTAGAAGGATGGGCCAAAAACTGCTGAGCACTATGAGAGAGTTTCTTTGTACAGGAAGTGTTTTGGAACTGTCATTGTTAACAAAGGCTTTTCCACCACATACTAATTACATTTCAATTAATGTGTTGAATGCTTTTTCCTGTGATATTCAACTTTATTGCACAGAACTGTTTAGATGGATTGGACTGTTACAATTCTTTAGCTGAGTAGCTTTAATGAGTTAATACCATAGTCTGGCCTAAATTTCATGTGAAAAGCTGCAATCGAAATACGTTTAATAAAGAATGTTGATGTGTTGAATACTTATTTCCCTCACTGTATTTATAATAGTTAGTAATGTGTAACCATGTGTGAATGTTTAACCATTTAAATTGTTAATATCTTGTTTTTTATTTGCAGCTATGCTACTGATATGCATCGCTTCTCTTCTAACCTGCTCTGCAGCAGGTAAATACAATCTTTTTATATCTTATATATTTCCTAGCCTAAGCATCCTACATTTCACAATACATTAACAGAATATTCTAAAGAAAGTAATGAGTATAAAATTGTTTCATTAAAAACATGTCATTGTGACATTTATTGCATTGTTAGCTTTAGTAATAATCATTATAGACCCAACGTGTGGTCAAACCTGTTACTGAAACCCGTTTATGCTGCTAAAGTAAGAAGGAAACCAGTAAGTCAACAGGAAATTAAGACCCTTTTTAACACCACTGCCAAAAAGATAAAAAAAATAGAAAATAGCAACAGCTGACAGTACATTTCAGTCAGAGTGTGACTGTATTCTACATATAAATTAAAAAATACATAAGTACATATAAATATGTAGCATTTATATTTATAGAGCGAATGTTATTTAAACTGTTTTATTTCATTTACAAAACTACATCACTTTTAACAGTTCTAGCTAAACAGTGCTTTTTCTTCAATGTGACTGAGTTTCTTGAAGAAACTTACAAGCCAAAGCTAAACCAGAAGACTTAACTGAGCTATCAAGAACGTCTGTTCTTTTGTTCGGCCACACCTGCATTCCCTGAATGCACATACTGTACAGTGAATAAAAGACTTTGCTTTCTTTAAGACGTTGCAATATAAAAGCATGTAGAGCCCGTTTCACTCATTTCTCCATTCTTCACTTGTGCTTTTGTGTTTAGTTCTGATTTAGTGGCATTTAGGCTGGGAGCATTAGGCCACTTCCAGACAGTTCTCATTTGTGAGTTAAGACCATGCCTACCAACATGGTGGTGGTAGTATGAGGGAAGATTTATTGAGGGAGGGGGGATCACTCTGAGAACTTGGGCTGGGGTTCTGGGCAGCTTCTGAAGGCTGGACCCCTCATAGCTGTAGTATGGGAGGAGATGGGGTGGCGGTGGGGATTGTGAACACTTCGTCACAGGAACAGAAGGTGAGGGTGTGAATTTCTAGGGCATTAGATTGGAAGAAGGAGGGGTTTCAGGCATGTTCCTCCTCCACAAATTTCAATTATAACATAAAACATTAAATGGCTTAGGTCAGATGTTGTTGTTGTTGTTGTTGTTGTTATTATATATATATATATATATATATATATATATATATATATATATATATATATAATATACACAGTTGCTCTCAAAATGATTCAACCTCCTCAAAGTTCAAGGCTGTTTGGTAATATTAAAAATGAATGAAAACGTATCAAACAAAGCTTCAGTAAACAGTCAAAGAAGGTTTATTACTACTATGTAATTTGCTATGTTCAAGTGATTTACAGAACATCAAGTTCACTTTACTGCTAACACTAAAAAAAAACATTCTCTCCACAAATGTTCATGTGCAAAATTTTTCAACCCGTAAAGTCAGTATTCCATGACGTATCCTTTACACTTTATAACCTCCAATAAATGTTCCCAGTAGGTGCTCACAAACTTCTGACATCTCTCTATTGGAATCTTTGTCCATTCCTCATTTGCAAAAGCTTCCAGCTCATCAGTGCTCACTGGTTCCTGTACCACCACAACTTTCCTTAAATCCCACCAAAGATTTTCAATTTTCAATGGGATTTCAATTCAGGGGCTGAGACGGCCACTCAGGAACATTCCAGGACCAAACCCTGAACCAAGCTGTGGTCAACGTGGATGTATGCTTGGGATCTTGGGGTCTTGCTGGAAAGTTCAATGATAACCCAGCTTTAATTTATGCACTGAAGGCATCACATTTATCTCCAAAATGGCTTGGTATTTCAGCAAATCCATAATGCCAGTTACATGGTCAAGACTGTCAGTTCCCGCAGCAGCAAAACACTCAAACAACAGGACTGACCTAATGCTTGACTGTGAGGATGGTGTTCTTTTTGTCATAAGCCTTTCTTTTCTCATGCCAGACATACTGCTGATCCATGGGTCCAAATAGCTCCAATTTATTTTCATTATTACATAAAACTGTCTCCCAGAACCCCACAGGCCTGTCCAAATTACTTCTTGCATTTTCGAGTTCACTTTTCGTGTGCTTCTTGGTCAAGAGTGGAGTGCGGCGAGGTGTCCAGGCATGTCCTTCTTGTTGTGTTCACAGATAATTTTGTTTTTATGAGGTCATACTGCAAGTCTTTGGCAGTAATACAGGGGTGTTTTCCCAGCTGTTCTATTGAAATGTCTGATTCCTCAGATTGGGGAATTTCTCCCTTTTTTTCATGCCCAGGTTGGTTTGCTGCCTGTGTCTGGGATATAATTTTGTAGCCATTGCCTTTTTGCTGCAATGTAATAATTTATTTTCTCAGTTTTTTTTTTCCATGTTTGCTGCGAAGCTTGGACTCATGCATGGGTGGGATTTATATCATAGCTGTATCACAGCTGGAGCAACTTAATTGCCAATATAGAGTTTAGGAAAGCTTAAATTGTGTTGTGGTGCAGTTTTGTAGCCTTAAAAAAAGCAGTTAAAAAAAACAGCCGTATTAAATAATTATGACATCGCTTTATTAAAAAAAATATCCTTTTACTCAGAAATATGACATCATACATTTTCACTATCAATTTGAATATGTCATGCAACTGATACACATGTATAGAAACATGTTCTGGGTCTAAATCCATACAGTTGGCGGGGGTTGAATAATTTTGAGTGCAATTCTATAAATATATATATATATATATATATATATATATATATATATATATATATATATATATATATATATATTGTGGGACATAACTTATGTATATAATTACTGTTGCACAAAATGAGTTCAAATAAATTAAAAAACACACATTAAGTCATATAAATAAGACGCACATATTTCACTGAAAAAACAATGATATTAATTTAAAATATTATACACATTAGAGGGCAGTTGTGGGCTGGAGATTAGGGGACCAGCCTTGTGACCGGAAGGTCGCTGGTTTGATCCCCTTGGCCGACAGTACGTGACTGAAGTGTCCTTGAGTAGGGCACCTAACCCCCAACTGCTCCCCAGGTGCCATGGATAGGGCTGCCCACCATCCCGGGCAAGCGTGCTCACTGCCCCCTAGTGTGTGTTTACTAGTATGCATGTATGTGGGTGTTTCACTGCACAGATGGGTTAAATGCCGAGGTCTAATTCCTCTGTGTGCAAACACAGTTGATTAATGGTTCTGAATTTAATTCATTTCAATCTATTTCATACGAAATTTTTCTTTCTCTATTCTCTCTCTCCAGCATCAGAGTTCTCTGTATTTGTTCCTGATACTTCAGTGTCAGAGCGATTGGGGTCATCAGCTGTCCTACCTTGTGGTCTTTCTCCCTCTTTAAACGCTGAGACGTTTGAGGTTCGATGGCACAAGAATGATTACAGCAACCCGGTTCTGCTGTACAATGATCTAAAGGTTCAGGAGAACGCTGGAGATCCTCAGTACAGAGGCAGAGTGTCTCTGATTGGAGAACTGCAGAAAGGGAACGTCTCTCTGAAACTGGAGAACCTCGAACTGGCAGACAGGGGAGAATATGTGTGCATGGTTAAGAGTGTCACTTGGTACGAATGGGCTAACATAAATCTTACAATAAAAGGTAAGACCTTCAGTGAGCTAAACCTGCTGATAAGGCTGCTTTCCCAAAATCATACACTGCACAATTTAAAGGTGCCTTGAATTTTCAGTAGAACTATTTAAAGTAATAAACATATTTAAGGTGCCTCAAGGTGCCTGGAACTTCCACATTATTGAAGGAAATCTTCATAGTCTATAAGCTCTTGTAAGAACCTCTAACTACCTCAACTGGGTTCCATCAAGCACCTTTCTGGGTTCCTGGTGGAACATATAGGTGTAAAAGGGGTATTTTAAGAGGAGTGGGGTTCTTTGAAGTCCTCTTACATTCAAGCAGGTTCCAAAAGTAACCAAAACGTTGTGGTGAGCATGTGCAGTTATAATAACTGTTCAAAGTGTGGTTTCATAACAAGAAGTAGCCTTGATTAGCAAATTGGGGTAACAGATAATCTTAGGAGTCTCATGATTTATTGTTGAATTAAGAGGATAATAATACACCCAATAACCACTTTATTGGAAACCTGTACTTTGTCGCTTCACCCTGCAGCTGTACACTGTGATCATAAGAATGATAACAAATATCTAACATTTCTATAATCAAGGCAGTTAGTGTGAAGCTTTTACTGGGAACTAAGCCACTTTATTAGAAACACACATCTTACTTCCACTCACTGGCCACTTTATTAGAACACCTACCTTGTACTTCCACTCACTGGCCACTTTATTTGAAACACTCCCCTTGTACTTCCACTCACTGGCCACTTTTTTAGATGGATAGATAGACCATGTATGACCTTTATAGATGCATAAACAAAGTGCAATGTGCAATGTTTGTGACAAATAAACAAAGTGGCAGAATGGAATATGTATAAATGTATAATCAAATTGGCAGTGCATAGTAATATAAGCAGAGAGATGTAGTAATGTCCAGTTGGTGCCCAGTGAGCCTGTCCTGTCAGTGGCTCAGTATACAGTAATGTCCCAGCACAGTGATGGTATTGTACAGCGCGATTGCTCCTGGTACAAACAATCTCTTGTACTGTTCCTTACTACAGCAGAGCTGAATGAGTCTACCAACCTTGTCCTTCCACTCACTGGTCACTTTATTAGAAACACCTACCTTGTATTTCCACTCACTGACCACTTTATTGGAAACACCTGCCAAACTGGCTAGTTTGTTTAGCTTCTCTTTTTCCCCTAATATTTCTTTTTTTCTCTCGTCTGTCTCTGTCATAATAAAAGTCTCCAGTACAAAAGTAATGCTACAATATTATTGTCCAATCATGGATTAGAAACTCCTCCATTGCTGGTGTACAGTTAGAGACTTTAGCTCATCTGTTCATGCACAGTTTGTGCTTGTTTTTATTGTCTTTGTCATCACCTGGAAATCCAACTAAACGCAAATTTGCTGTGGCACCTGAACTTCTGCACACAACTGTATGCTTGTTTACTCAAGCTCATGTGTACCTGTAATGTACAATGTATACATACATGTTTTGCATCACTTTTTCAACCTAATAACAAGCTCTCTCTGTCTTTCATAGTACGGGGCTCTTCTCCTCTCCTTTCAGTGGCTCAAGTTGGAGATGAGGTGAATGTTTCCTGTGCATCAGGTGGATGGTCACCAAAGCCCACCCTCATCTGGAAAGACCGAGGAGGACGAGAACTCAGAAACAACTACATTCATTACAAAACTGGTAATAGATCCCAACACAATGCTTTCAGAAAGTACTGAAACTCGGTATTGGATGGTAACTTTAAATACTGGACTCACTTGAGGAGAACTTTGGAAAAGGTTAAGCTTACAGACTCACAACACATGACAACGTTGTTTATTTGTATTTATTCTAATGTTAGGGTGTCATGTTTACTCAGTGTCTATGCTACACATATATACAGTATATACAGTACATGACCAAAAGTATCTAAATACTCCTTCTGATTAGTGAGTTTGGCGTACAGTTAGGGAGGAGTGAAGTGTAGATGTTTAGTTTAACGCCGAATTTCAGGGTTGTTTGGCTGCAACTACTTTAAATAACAAAAGAAAATTAGTTAATTAATTAACTAAATAATAATAATAATAATAAAAAGAACTGACATTTAAAATAATTTGACTGCAGTAAAGACCCACTTGTGCTTATTGTACAGTATGTATTTTTATGATGTTCAATTTATTCACATTATTGTGTCAGTATAAAGTCACAGACCTTTCATTTATTTAATTTTCACTCAAAACAGCCATTAAGTACGTCTCAGTGTGAGGTCTCTGACTTCTGGACAGTACTGGACAAGACAACACTGCATTTTCAAGCATGTCACAGCAAAGTCAGTGACTTCGTTCACCAGCCGTTGGTCACTTTAGGGGCATTAAGACACAAGCATATTGCGGTGTCCAGATTCAAAGTGTTTGGAAGCTGATGACACACTGCATTCTTTTAGGACGGAACAGAGATGCTTAGGGTAAATAAAATAATGGCAAAATTAGATGTTCTGGCATGTTTTCAAACTTTTTTTGGAGCAAAGGGAGTGCATTGAGTAGCCACTTCCATATCTGTTATTTACACCAAGATTTCTTATTCTGTGCAAAACAACCATAAACATAACAGATTGTAAAATCACTTACCTCTATGTAGAATGACGTTGTTCAAATAGCGCTTAAACCTGCTATAAAGTTGCCTGGATAATGAAGAACCTAGCAATGTTTTTCATGGATTGCACCTGGTCTTTAGTTCCAATGATGGAAAATCTTAATGCTACAGCATATGATGGAATTTAAGTATGTGCTTCCAACTTTGTGGCAGTGGTTTGGAGAAGGCCCTTGTACACAAAGTGAGGTCCATAAAAAATAAATGGTTTGTTGAGTTTTGGCGTAGAAAAACTTGAGTAGTCCGCACAGAGCCCTGACATCAATCCTGTCCAAGGCTATTGGGATGAACTAGAATGTCAACTGCGAGGCAGGCCTTATCAGCATCAGTACCTGACCTCACTACTGCCCTCTGTGAGAATACCTGCAGCCATGTTCCAAAATCCACATGAAGAGCAGAGGCTATTTTTGCAGCAAACTTACTATTGTTGCCTATGGTTTTGTGTTATGCGCCAGGGGGTTTGCCCTGAGAGTGAATCAAATTCACAAGACTCGAAAGTCAAGACAGATCTGGGTCAGAGCAAGCTGCATGTAGCAGCATGAACTCAAGACTGAGTGCTGAATGATGTGTGAGCACACCACTCTCCAGAAGCAACTAGAGAACTGGGATCCATGGTCAGAAACAATGTCCAAAGGGGAACCATGGACCCTCACCATAAGTTTTAACAATAAAGTGTTGGTTTCCTTAGCTGAGGGTAGCTTAGGCAGGGCAATGAACTTGCAGGTCATGGACAACCGGTCTACCATGACCATAATCACCATGTTGCATTGGACCCTGGCAACCTGGTGATAAAGTCTATGGAGATCCCAACCCATGGAAGAAGAAGACAGCTGGAACGTTCATCAACCCGAACTGCATTATGAGGTACTCTCCCGAACTGCATTACGAGGTCTTCCACTCGTCTCCCTGGCGAACTCAAATTAGGTTATAGGCACTGCGCAGGTCCAACTTTGTTAAGATAGATGTCTGCTGCAGTGCCTCAAAGGCCACCTGGCAGACAATAGAGCATGGCTTCAAGCACAGAGCAACTGAGGGTCAGGGAAAAGTTGCAACTCAGAAAAGAAATGAAAGTGGCTAAGAGCTGGGAAAACAAGTTAGAAGAAGAATGAAATAAACTTGGTAATAAACATGGTAAACAGCAACTGGTCACAATAACCAAGGCTCGAACCCTCAGTCGCTATGTTGCCAGCTCTACTAACTCAAAGCAGAACTGAACTCAAAAAACTCCCTTCTTTGATCTCTTCCTCACTTCTCCCTAAGCATGAGGGCAAGAAACACTCAAGAGATTTTTTTTTATACTTATACTGGAGAACAACTAGAGAAAAGTAAAGACTCAAAACTTGAGACAGATACCAAGATTACCAGCTGAGTCAGAGCAACTTGCACATAGCAGCATGAACTCAAGACTGAGCGCCAAACGACGTGTGAGCATCCCTTAAGTAGGGTACCCACAGCTGCTACCACTCAGCCCTAATTACTCATTCCTGGAGGCCTAGCATGTTGCCTGGGCAGTACAGTTTTGGAGATGTTAAACCAGCGCCTGTGGCTTGTCCTGGTGTCCACATACTGTCAGTCATGTACCTTTCAATAGGGTTAGGAAGTAACAAAATGCATATTGGAAATATATATTTAGTATTCAGAATAAAGTTACTTTTTACATTATTATTGCTTATTTCTGAACTACTACTACAAACACTGAAGTTCGGACGGAAAAAAATATTGAGAATTTCAGATTTTTATTTAAACAACAGGTGAGTTTGCATGAAATGTATGAAAAGAATAATTACATGATGTAAACTGCCAGCCAGTAACAGCCAGGAATAGTATTATGTTCTTCACCAAGATGTGTTGTAAACGTATTCTGAATATTTTACTTTTTATGTTCTGTAATGGAATATGTTACTGAATACATTTAAGTCAGTGTATTCAGTATTCAGCCATAACTACTTTTTCAAAATATTTTGCTCAACTGTACAGTTCAAGGCCAAAACAGTGGTTTTGTTGAAATTTCATTTTAAAAGTTTACCCCTGCATCATCTTCCTCTCTCTCTGTTTATTAGACTCTGAAGGGTTGGTGAGTGTGAGCTCTTGGCTGCTTTTCTCTCCCTCGGAGTCAGAGTGGATCTCCTGTTCTGTAGGTTCATCTGATCAGGAGATGAAGGAAGGAAGAGTGCAACCAAACAAAGGTCTGTCTACTTTATTCTACTGTGAAATACTCAAATGTTACACACAATTATATCACAGTAAACAAGTTTAATTTCTAGTTCCACATATTTAGTACAGACTAAATGAAATAACATTTTCATTTATACATAATGATATATTTGATCTACTTATTCAGAAATATAAAATGTTTTTGGCAGCTTTGTCTCATACTTTAACTCATCTTTAAATATTTAATACATACTATTTGGATATATAAAAAATATTACAATATCACAAAATAAGATTTTTGACTGCTGTAATTTTATACTATGTACTTTTGTGATCACTAAAGCAAAACTGTTAACTTACTGATAATTTTAAAGCCGCTTTGAATCCATATTTATGTTTCGGCAGAAATCTGGAGGGATGCGTTCATCTCCACTTTAGTACTTTCATTAATTATCATCATCATCCTTACTGCTCTTCTTCTTTTAGTAAGACAAGGTAAGGTTTAAAACTACAACTATTTACAAAAATAAGACGTTTTGGACATAAACTCTGACATACCGCAGCAATAATACAGTTATTTATCATATTTGTTTCCTTAAATAGGTTTATTCCCACACTGCTCATCTCATAAAAATGCAAAAGCAGCAGGTATGATTCCTTTTGTAACATTTATATATAAAAATGTGTAGATATAGAATTTTAGAAATAATGTAACTATAGAAAAACTTAATTATGATTATTATTTATTTTGCAGTAGGTCATCAGTGCTGGCTAGATATTTATCTCTGTAATAGTGTTTTTATCGGAGAGTAAAAAGTTTTCACTTCACACAAATAATTAAACACTAGAACTTAATACAGTATCAGTGATGCTGCTGGAATAGATACATTATCAGTGATCTCAGACAAGATGATATTACAGATATGAGTCAGTAATGTTGCTCTACATGTCAGGAAGTGTATGACATTAAATTTCAATTTTGTCATGCAGTTAATTCTCTTGAATCCATTCCAGCAGAAACAGTTCCCCTTAAAGGTAACCATTATTTATTTGTAATACATATTTTTTTCGGTTGTAATATGTTTTTATTATTTGTATTTTGACTTTTTTTTTCTTTTGTTCAAAGAGGAAGCACCTCCCCTTACAGGTAACATTTCATTTGCACTACAAGTGTGATTTTGGATCAATACTATTAAACTTGCCAGAGTAAATAAAAGGCATCATTTTTATTGTTTTTCATGTTCTTTATATTGCTTCTAAGAGAGCTGGTTAATCTGGACACTGTCATTTCTCTACAATTTCAGAAAAGGCTAAAGAGAAGACAGTTTCAGGTAAGCTGTCTTGTCATTTCTGGCTAGATTAGAAAATGCATTCTAGGTTCCAGTTTAAGCCGCCAGCTTCTCTACTTGAATGTTTTAAAAGAGAACAGTGTTAAAATGAGTGTATCATACAGGTATCAGTTCACAGTCGTCTGTGTCTCCAGAATCTTCTGAAGAGAGATTACAGATGTGGAATAAACTGAAAAAACAGAAAGGTAAATAAAATATTTGACATTCATTTATTTACATGCATCTTCACTGTTCTGCTCAAACAAATGTATTTGTTCTTTCCTTTCTCAGTGAAGCTCACTGTGGATCCTGACACACGTCACAGATCTCTGATGGTGACACGAGATGGAACTGGTGTGTATTGTGGAACACTGAGCTTATCCAACCCTGCAGACCCATTTCCTCACATTCTGAGTAAAGAAGAATTCTCCTCAGGACTGAAATACTGGGAAGTTACAGTGGATCAGAAAGAAAAGAGTAAAAAGTCATGGTGTGTGGGGGTCACTCAAAAGCCCCCCACTAAAGAGACCCTCACAGCTCTCTGTTATGAAGAACGCTGTGGTATTTACCCCAGTACTGACCCTCACATTCAGATACCTGCTGAAGATCACGTTTCCACCCTGGGTCTGATTTTAGACTTCAAACACAAAACTCTGTCCTTTATTAATGTAGATAAACGATCTCATCTTCATACTTTTAGAATGAATAACATGACGAAGAATAAATATTTTGCTCTAATCAGTCCAGGAATAAAAGATAATCACAATGTAAGTTTTCATTGTTAGTAATGTTGTGTTATTGTACAGCCCTTTAAGGTGAGACACTACAAGTAGGTAAATTTTTAAATGAATAGTTATTGGTATTGTGGTGTCTGCATTTCACAAGGAGCTCAAAGTGGCATGGCATGCAAATCTGCACCTGCCTGCGCTTCACCCTCCATTGAAAAGGACAGTTGTTGTTGTTGTTGTTGTTGTTGTTTGTTAGTTTAAGATGTGTTTATGCCTTAGATGTGCTGTATTGTGTTCTGCTGAGGGTTATTTAGTGTGGCTTTAGTGTTTAAAGTCAGTAGATGTTGCATAACTAGAGATTGAGATGTTAATTAAGATGTTAATTTTATTGTGACGATACACTCCAGAGAAGGGATTTTACTGAACAGAATGCTGGAATCTTTAATCCAGAACAGATTATGCACTGGTATGAAATACATAAATATAAGGTCAGGTCATTCTGTAGTACAATATCTGCCATAAATCCTCCTCTTTGTAATAAACTAAGAATCATTGTGCAATGTCTTCCAAAAGAGTTACGAATGAACCTATGAATTTCATGAATGTAGGTATTCCAGAAGCTGAGATTTATGGTTCTGAATGTAGAGAAAAGCTGATTTTGAGAAAAATGATTTTAATAATTAGTCAAAGAACTGTATCACCAAATGATACCAAAGAAAATATGCACTATTTGTGTGAATGTTATTGGTAGTACAATAGAAATATAGACATATTTGGATATTCTACTTAGATTCTACATAATAAGAGCTTTTAGGTGGGTGGAGCTAGGCCGTTTAAGAGAAGTGAAGAGGAGATATGTTGTAGATGCAAAAAACAGGACCAAAATCATAATTTTTTGCCTGTAGTGTCTCACCTTACAGAGACCGATAATAAATAGTCAAGACCAACTATACTTTGGAACTTACTTGAGCAGCAATCAGTTTCATCCCTATTGTTTTTTACAGAACATTCACCTTAAATTTTATTGCCCAAAGCTACAGGGTCAGCCAGTCTTTTGGGGTCAGCCGGTCAAAATATTAACAATGTAATATTTGAAATATCAAATTATTTGAGGCTTGTGGAGAAAGTGTGGAAAAACTTTTTGTTTTTGAAGTAAAAATGTCATTTTTTTATAAACTTTTTATAAACACATTTTTTATAAGAACTTAAGGAATACACTGTAATCCCACTGTGAGTAGGTTTATGCATCATCATGGATATTTAGTTTCACAGTATATAGACTCTGTTCTTAAGACAGAGTTCTTCCTTCACTTCCCCACTACCAATTTAGTGTGTAAAACAGTTTTGGTCATGTTTGCTTGTGTCCTTTGAGAAGCATGTTGTCACTGTAAACTTTGTATCTCCAAAATGGTGAAACGTCAATAGAAGGACAAAACACTTTATTAACTGTTAATGTAACAATTTTAATTGTTAAATTTTAAATAATTTTGGGCAATTTGTATTCCTCCATCGGTTCCACAATGTAAAAGGCAGCTGGCATTTTCAGATAATGTAGAAAAAAACAAATGTGAGAGTTTTGCTCTGACAGTGATGAAATTGAAAAAAAAAACAAATAGTAAATAAATTTGTTTCATCTTTAGAATGTCTAATTTTGAATGTTAATTTTGCAATGTAATAAAAAATATAATTGTGATTGTATAAATTATTATAGTTTTATTTGGCACTGCTAGCTGTGCTGTATTGTTCTGAAAAGGTTGATTGTTCTTGCATACTTTCTTGAGAAATAAATAAGCTTATTATAAAACTTTTACAGCAATGTTAAGTAAACCTCAAATGAGGACAGCCTTTCAGCAAGATAACCTTCACTGCAAATCTATAAATTTGCTGGTTTTCCTGCTTTTACTGTAAAAACGGTAAAATATATCGTGGCAATTTAGAATCAGGATGGTTAGTGTTGTTTCTTGCAACTCAACAAATCCAGAAAAAGGTTGTTACTCTTTGCAGTCACTTGGCTTTCCTTTTGTAATGTTTTGGCGTCACCTTGTGGCCACATTAGGGAAAAGCAACACGTGTCCAATCTGACTGCACTGCAGCGCAGCAAGCAATGTTTAAGCGCCTCTGAGAACTGAACTGCAGTGCATGATCTGCATCAGTACACAGCAAAGAAAGAACACAACCACGCTGTGTTTTACTGCACAGTAGAAGTGGCAATAGGATGGTATTTTATTGTTATCATGATCAATTTTGCTCTCATGATAAGCACTACGCTTTCCTGAGCATGTTATGTGTATCATCAGTACTCAAAGAACACAGCATGTTTTTATAACAAACAGAGCATAATTAGGGCCTGTTTGACTGGATTTAGTGCAGTATGTGACAGACTGATGTACAGCTTTCACACAAGTCGTGATTCTTTACTAACCAGCTGTTGGCATAAACAGGGTTTTCTCAGACAGCTCGCTACAAGCCTAAGCTACACCTTATTCTCCCAACTGACTGAAGCCCTGTTTCATTTCATTTTTTAACTTACCCTCGTCACTTCAGCTCAGCACCCGAATGTGCATCATTCCTCCGTCACACAAGCGGCCACTCGGTGCAGAAGAGAAGGAGGTGATAGTGACACTTATTCAAACAGAACACTCTGGCCCTCGGCAGGTTAGCCTCAGCAAGCCTCGGCCAGGCAAACTTCACAATGCAAAACATTTTTAGACGTTTGAGCGTAACATACATAATCTGTGTGAGTGATTTCTTTGTCTGGCTATGAACTTGGAGTTGAACTGTGGTTCAGTGCCTTTCATTTTGATCTTGTTAGCCGTGAAGTCTTTAGCATGCTAACAAGCCAGCTAGCAGAGTGAAGTGAAGTTGTATCATGGAGTGGTTTGTAACCTGAAGCCCAGTAAACTGACTGTTATGGTTTTGAAATGTTAAACAAGCCGTATTGCTGGGTAAGTTCTGCTGCTGAAGTCTTCGCTGGTGTTCGCTCGATCCCTCGCCCCTCCGAGGGCTCATCTAACACCCTTCACTTCAGAAGATGGCGCTGGGAATCCCCCCTGTGGGGAAATGATGAGTCCAAATGGAGAAGGGTTCTTAAAGCCAGTATTGAAATGGGGGTGGGGGAGGGGTGCTATCTGCTCATAGCACATAACCCCTGGCGAAAACTAGCCCCGCCTTCACAATAAGAGTCCTTATCAGAGTACACATCGCTGCTGTCGGAACAAAACCTCGTATCTCCAAAATGGTAACTTTACAGGAGATGGAAGAAAACGTACTTTACTTTTAATGTAAAGCAATGGAACCAGACCATGTAATTTTGGACTGTTTCATTTGGCCCATTTATCACAAAATTTTACACACAATTTAAAAGTGTGCATGTGTGTGTGTTTATCATTGCTGTTGGAACAAAACCTTGTTATCTCCAAAATGGTAACTTTACAGGAGAATAAAAAGACCCAAAACCTTCGAACCTGCTTAACTTACACTGGAAGTCAAATGTAACAAGATTTTTTTCAGTGGATTATTGACCATTTTCTATTAGTCCATTCATCATGAATTAGTCCATTAGTCCATTTCACACAATAAAAAGGGTTACTGAACTTTTCAAATTATACAAAAAAGGAAAAAGGTTCTTGCATGACAGTGACGATCTGCAGTTTCTCGTTCATTCATTTTTTTTTTTTTTAGTAATTCGCTACCCATAATAAATAGGGATGATGTAGACTTGGTTGTGATTTTTTTCGTATTACTTTCTGGTGGTGTCTCTCTCTTTCTCACACACACACACACACACACACACACACACACACACACACACACATATTGTAGTGGTTAGTAATGTGTAATCATGCGTAAATGTTAAATTGTTGTGTATTTGCAGCTTTGTTACTGATATATTCAGTATACATACTGAAACCCTTTTACGCTGCTAAAGTAAGAGGAAAACCAGTAAGTCACACGATGAACCGGACTCAGTAAGACCCTTTCAAACAGCACTGCCAGGAACTGCACCGTATGTACACACTAAGAAAAAAACCTTATCCTTAACTGAGTAATCAGTAATATCCAATATTCTGTTCTTCTGGTCAGCCGGCCACAGCAGCGTTCCCAGGATGCAGTAAAGTGAATAAGAACTTCACCTTCTTTAAGATCTTGCCCTATGAATGCGAGATAACACTTTCAGTTAGTTTGAATACAACCCCACCCTTACATGCTGATCCTGTTTTACACAGTTTTTTTTGCAGCCTTGCTTGTGCTGTTGCATGTACTTGTGTTTCAGTAGCGTTGCAGCTGTTACGCCACTTCCAGACAGTTTTACGATCTGATGAACGTGGTTTTATTTTATATTAGTTTTATTTTTCTTTCAAATTTTGCTGGATGCTTATTGTAACACTCAATTTCAGTTTTATACCTACATTATTATTATTTTGAACTGTGACCTCCTTCCCTGCGGTTAGGCTGTAACCCTCCCCTTGAGCAGATTCCAGGACGAGAGGTAAGAAGTCAAGAGGATAATCACCTGATCTTCTGTTCACAGTAACAGGTAGGATTAATAATGAAAGAAAAACAAAAATATACTGTATTCTGTTTATTTACAGTATCAAATCAAACATAGCAATAAGGCACTAATATGTAAATGCTGAGCTGCTGTTTGTACTGAAGGACTGAGACCAGTTCCATAAAAGTTAATAAGTGTCAAACGACCGTCTTACAGCAACACCGACGTTTATATTCACCTAAACTTTCTGATCTTTGTAGCTTTTATTGTATCTGAAGTAGAGTTCTGGAAAGGTTTTTCATGTTTGTGTCTGTAGTTCAATATCTTTTCATTATTATTATTTGTGTTGTCTGGAAGTGAAAGAACAAAGGATGATATGACTTCAAGTTCAACTTCAAGATATGACTTTAAGTTCCAAAGTTCAGAGCAGTAGCCTGTACTCTGAAAGGCATAATCCCAGGTCATATGAATGTTTTATTCAAAATTCATTTCTGCAATGTGGATTTAAATGGACACCAAATAATATGTTGAGATGTTTTATTACATTATAATGGCTTCATTATATTATACTGTAAAATATAATATTCATATTTAATAATACTGTATCATATAACTAGAATAGTGCATTTTCTGAAGAAAACATGGTGATTTTGCGGTTGCTATGGTATAAGGCTTGTTTGCTAAGGTGTTGCTAGAAGTTTGCATTGTGTACGGGAGGTTTTTGGAGTTATTGTGAGGGTGTTGCCAAGTTGTTGCTAGGAGTCTATGGGCAAAGAAATTTATAGTGCTTGGGTGTGGGTGAAAATGAACGGGAATCTGTGGGAGGAAGGAGGGATGAAAAAATGATAAATTGAGGAATGCGGGTCAATGTAACTGTGGACTAAAATTTTGGGACCTGCCCTGAGGGAGTACAAACATGCATGCAGCTTATTGGCTGTTTGTCAATGGAAATAATAGGACTTGTGTAGGTACAAAAATTATTGGAAGTCTATGGGAGGAACCAGGAATGAAAAAACGAGAGGAGTGATAGAAGAGAGCGGGTCAGTACGGCTGTAGATTAGAGCTTGGGGACCTGCCCTGAGGAAGTACATGCAGTTTTATGGCTGTCAGGCAAAGGAAAGGATGGGGGCAAAAATGAATGGGAGTCTATGGGAGGAATGAGGGATAAAATGACACATAGAGAAATGTGGGTCAGCATGGCTGTGGATTAGACCTTGGCGACCTGCCCTGAGTGAGGACATGCAGTTTGGGGGCTGTTATGCAAAGGAAATAATGGGGCTTGGTTTGGGCGAAAATGAATGGGAGGAATGAGGGATGAAAAAACGACATACAGAGGAGTGCAGGTCAGTACGGCTGTGAATCAGAGCTTGAGCACCTTCCCTTAATGCAGGGCTCTTTTACTGCCCTGTTGTGGCTCCACAGCAGAATCAGATTTGTAGGTAAAAATAAAATAATCCTCCTTTACAGTAAAATAAAGCTCTGCTGATCGTTCAACACAGTTTAACAATAAATGGTCTTAAACTCTGGAGTTAATGTAGAACTGCTAATTCACCCTTTAACCCTAAAGATCAGCGCAGACTGCTGGTCACCATAGCAACACAGACAACAATCTCACCTAGGTCGTAGCTATAAAAAGGCAAGGAAAAGAAAAATTTAAGATGAGCATTGATCATTTAGAGATGAATGGATGGTGCAGCAGTTACGTTCTGGCGCCTCAGGCATTATTCAAGGTGGAACTGTAAATGTGAACAAGAAGCTGGTGAATGACAAGCTGACTTCAGCCTCATAGAAAGTCAAACATTAAGAGACGTTTTACAATAAACTATTTTACTTTTGTGGAAAAAGTTTCCTGCTGGAGATGTGAGAAAAGCAGCTATAGCTGAACTAAAGCTTAAAGCAGAGCACAGTAAATCTTTGTTTTCATTTATTGTATATTATTTCATTTTTTTAGCTTATATTAGCACGTTAGCACACAGTGAGACATATTTACAGTCAGGACAGTAAAATATTACTCCAATAAAATGGACATAAAATGTTGTGGCTTCCATAGTGGCTTGATTTTTTGTTGAAACAGGACAAAATGGCTTTTCTTAACATTTGGGTTGCTGACCACTGCCTTAGTGAGTACATGTAATTTGGTGGCTGTCAGGCAAAAGAAAGATTAGAGGCTCGTGTTCTAATCTTTCTAGAGGTGTGCAGGTCAGTATGGCTTGCAGTAGAGTTTGAGGACCTGCCCTGAGGGAGTACATGTACTTTGGTGAGTGTTGTGTAAAGGAAATAATAGGGCTTGGATGAGGGCGAAAATGAATGGGACTCGAGGGGAGAAATGAAACGACAAACAGATGAGTGCGGGTCAGAACAACATTGAATTCGTGCTCGGGTGCCTGCCCTGAGATGGTGTATTAGAAATGGTTTCTTTCGGTCAAGCAGTAGTACAGTAGATGGGCGTGCCGCTTTTTCACCCCATTCATTTCTTTAAAAAACTGTAATTAAAAAATAATTGTACATTGGATCAAAAGGCTGTATACAAGCACACCATTCCGGATTAGACCGAACATTCCGGAGTTGGAATGATGTCGATATGTCAAAAACTGCGGGATGAGTTATCGGAAAAAAAAAAATCTGGCAGAAAAATAAGAAAAAGAAAAAGTCAAAAAAGTTGCAAAAACTTTAAATCTCTGCACAATTTAAAACTCCAGTTAAGCTTTGCATTGTTAGAATTTCAAGGTGAACACATAAAGAGAGAAATCTCAAAATTACTTCGAAAAAATCTGTCAACACGTTTTTTCCTTCTCCTGTAAAGTTATCATTTTGGACATAGAAGGTTCCAACAGTGACGATGTGCAGTTTCTAGTTCATTAGTTTATTACAGCCCTGCTGTGGGATTCCCTTCTTATAGTAAATTTGGGTGACACAGCCTGGGAAATTTAGACCAGACATTGGTATTAACTCAATAAAACTACACAGCTAAAGAAATCTTAACAGTACAATCCATGAAAAAGTTATGTGAATAAGAAAGGAAAAAAGTATCGAACTCTGTAAGAAAAGCCACTGAACCAGCTGATTCCACTAGTTCGTTCTCCTCCCTGTGCTAATTAGAGTCAGCTGGGTTAGTGCATGTTGGTAGGTCAGTAGTTTCACTCTTTGAAAAGGGCATGTTGAAGCATTTGCAGAAGCCCGTATATTACTGGGAGGGTGTAGTGTGATCAGATGAGATAAAATTGTTTTCGGCAGCAGGGTGTGCCATGTTTGGAGCATAAATGCTCTGCATATGAAAATACCACAACTACAGTGAAGTGTGAAGGTGGAGGCATCATTTGACGGGGCTGTATCTCTTCTAATGGTACCCGCAGAATTCAGACTATTGAAGGGAAAGTGAATGGAGCCATGTACAGGGAAATTCTTGAGAAAAACCAGTTTCCAGCTACCAGCATGATGAGAATGATAATCTTCCAGCAGGACAACAATCCAAATTATACTGCAAAGGAGACTCTCAGTTGGTTCCACATGAAAAAAAAAAGATGTTGGCCCAATCAGTTACCAGACTAAAACCAAACAGAAACGTTGTAGAGGGAAACTGAAGATCAAGATTCACCAGCAGGCCGTCCAGAACCTTCAAGATTTAAAGAGCATCTGTGTAGAAGGATGGGCCAAAATTGCACATGAACACTATGAGAGTTTCTTTGTACAGGCGTTTTGGAGCGGTCACTGTTAACAAAGGCCTCTCCACCACATCAGTTAATGTGTTCAATACTTTTTTCCTGTGATATTCCACTTTAACTCTTTATATTGATCGGAATGTTGTGATGTATTTAGCTGTGTAGTTGTATTGAGTTAATACCAATGTCTGGCCTGAATTGCATGTGAACAGCTGCAATGGAAATACGTTTAATAAAACATGTTGATATGTTGGATACTTATTTTCCTCACTGTTTAACCACTTACTTTGTTAATAATGTGTTTTTTACTTGCAGCTATGCTACTGATATGCATCACTTTTCTTCTGACCTGCTCTGCAGCAGGTAAATAGAACAATTCAACTACAATCTCTTTTTATATATCAAATTATGCATGCACCACATTTCCCTTTCCATTATACATTTCCAAGTATAAACTTGTTTCATTAAAAATGTGTCCTTGTGACAATAATGTGTATTGCTGGCTAGTAATAATCATTACAGACTTCATTATAGACTTACGTCCAACATATGGTCAACCCTATATATGTACTGAGGAAAAAAACAATACAACCCCATTTCCAAAAAAGTTGAGACGCTGTGCAGAATGTAAATAAAAATAGAATGCAATGATATGCAAATCATGTGGACCATATTTTTAAAGGAAAATACTACAAAGACAACATATCAAATGTTGAAACTGAGAAATGTTTTTTTTTTTTTAAATATATGCCAATTTTGGATTTAATGCCGACAACACATTCCAAAAAAGTTGGGATGGGGACATGTTTACCACTATGTTTCATCACCTCTTCTTTTAACAACACTCTGTAATCCTTTGGGAACTGAGGAGACACTGCTGTAGTTTAGAAAGTGAAGTGTTTTTCCGTTCTTGTTTGATACAGGATTTCAGCTGCTCAACAGTTCAGGGTCCTCTTTGTCGTATTTTTCATTTCATAATGCAGCAAATGTTTTGATGGTGACAGGTCTGGACAGCAGGCAGGTCAGTTTAGCACCTGGACTATTTTAATACGGAGCAATGCTGTTGTAATACATGCAGAATGTGGTTTTACCTTGTCTTGCTGAAATAATCAAGGCCTTCTCTGAAAAGGACGTTGTCTGGATGGCAGCATATGTTGCCAAAACATGTATATATTGTTCAGCATTAATGGTGCCTTCACAGATGTGCACGTCACTCATGCCATGTGCACTAATGCACCCCTATACCATCATGAATACTGGATTTTGCACTGATAGCAAGCTGAGTGGTCTTTAGCCCGGAGTACGCAGTGTCCATGATTTCCAAAAAAATTTTCAAATGTTGATTTGTCGGACCACAGGACACTTTTCCACTTCCCCTCAGTCCATTTTAAATGAGCTTGGGCCCAGAGAAGGTGGCAGCATTTCTGGATTCTTTTTATATATGGTTTCTTCTTTCCGTTTTAGAGTTTTAACTTGCATTTGTGGATGCAGCGACAAACTGTTTTCACAGACAGTGGTTTTGAGAAGTGTTTCTGAGCCCATGCAGTGATTTCCATTACAGAATCATGTCTGTTTTTAATGCAGTGCTGCCTGAGGGCCCAAAGATCACAGCCAACAAATACTGGTTTTTGGCCTTTTCCCTTACATACAGAGATTTCTCCAGATTCTCTGAATCTTTTAATGTTATTATGTACCGTAGATGATGAAAAGCAAAAGATCTTTGCTATTTTATGTTGAGAAACGTTATTCTTGAATTGTTGCACTATTTTGCTTGTCTTTCACAGAGCGGTGAACCCCTCCTCATCTTTACTTCTGAAAGATTCCACCTCTCTGGGATGCTTTTATACCCAATCATGTTACTGACCTGTTGCCAATCAACCACCATGTGTTTTTTTTAAGCATTACATAACTTTACCCCGTCCCAACTTTTTTGGAACGTGTTGGCATCAAATTCGAAATGGGCATATATTTTTCAAAAAACAATAAAATTTCTCAGTTTCAACATTTGATATGTTGTTTTTTTACTATTTTCAATGCAATATAGGGTTTAAATGATTTGCACATTGTCACATTTCGCTTTTAATTACATTTTGCACAGCGTCCCGACTTCTTTGGAAATGGGGTTGTAATCAAACATAAGTTGGTCAACTGGCCACAGTGAAGTATTGACATGGTGGCATCTTAAAGGAAGGTAAAGTGAATAAGAACTTTCCTTTCTTTAAGACGTCGCCATGCAAAAGCTGGATAATAGTTTTGGTTAGTTAAGGACGCAGCACCACCCATACTCGTAAAGCCTGTTTCTCCATGCTTCACTTGTTCTATTGTGTTTAGTTCTGCTTCAGTGGCACTGAAGGTCATGTCCAGACAGCTCTGATAAAGGGCTACCTTTTACTGTGTGTGCCGCAATATATAGGCTATCAGCGAGATATTCACTGATGTCAATAAATCAGTGGGTCCTCAAAATCAGACAATATTATTAACCTATATTAATAATAATGACTTTAAGTATTATGCACATCTATTTCATGACAATTTTTATGTTGGGACAAAAAAATTAATTTCAAATCTTCAAATCTCTCTTTCACTTTCTCCTTTCTTTCTCTTCAGCATCAGAGTTCTCTGTATTTGCCTCTAAAGCTTCAGTGTCAGAGCGACTGGGGTCATCAGCTGTCCTGCCGTGTGGGACTCTCCCCTTCTTTAAACGCTGAGACGTTTGAAGTTCGGTGGCACAAGGATGATTACAACAAGCCAGTTCTGCTGTACAAAGATCTAAAGGTCCAGGAGAACGCTGGAGATCCTCAGTACAGAGGCAGAGCATCTCTGATTGGAGAACTGCAGAAAGGGAACGTCTCTCTGAAACTGGAGAACCTCGAACTGGCAGACAGAGGGAGAATATGTGTGCATGGTTAAGAGCACTGCTTGGTACAACTCAGCTAACATAAACCTTACAATAAAAGGTAAGACCATCAGTGAACTAAACCTGCTGATAAGGCTGCTTTCCCAAAATCATACACTGTACAAACTAAAGGTGCTTTGAACATCCAAGAGAACTACTCAAAGAACTGAAAAACACATTTTAGGGTCTCAAAAAATTTCCATATGAAGGGGTTACTGGAGGAAATCTTTGTCTCCAAGCTCTTGTAGGAACCTTTCGCTATCTCAATGGGATTCATCAAACACCATGCTTCACTTCTAGGTTCCTGTAGGAGCTCTTGTCTTTTGAGAGACCCCTAAAGCACCTTTTGGGGTTCCTCAAACTCCTCTTGTTTTTTAGCAGATCGCCACATAATTACAAACACCTATATTGTGCTTCCACTCACTGGCCACTTTATTAGAAACACCTAGCTTGTACTTCCACTCACTTGCCACTTTATTAGCAAGCAAGCAAGCAAAGTTTTTTTATATAGCGCTTTTTATAACAGGTGTTGTCACAAAACAGCTTTACAGAACAATCAGCATTACGGAGAAAGAAAAAAGAAAAATCCGGGTCCGAGCCCCCATGAGCGTCGCCAGTGGCGACAGTGGCAAGGAAAAACTCCTTAAGAGCAAGAGGAAGAAACCTTAAAGGGAACCAAGACTCAGATGGGGAACCCATCCTCCTCTGGTCAACACCGGATAGTAAACATTGTTAGTACAAAGTATTATAGTACAAATTGGGGAAAACAGGTGGAGCAATGGTTAAATAGATTGGTTTTAGTTTAAGCAGCAGCAGCAGCAGCAGCATCATCGGGAGGGTCAGTTCATGAGGGTGAGGATTACACAGCGTTGTACAGCATGAAGCTCGATGGTGGTCAAGCCGGTCCAGAGGGCTGGCGAGTAGTGGCTCCCAAATCAAGGCAGAAGAGGCAACAGCATCAGACGCACAGGATGGGCAGCTGTTCAACTCGGCAAAGAAAGGAAAACACACGGAGAGTCAGTTCTGTAATGAGTGACTGATAACAGATTACAGTATTAACAGAGCAGCAGAGACTCCGGCAGGTCTGGATCTGACAGGGAAAACTAATTACCAAAGGCTTGACTATACAAGTAAGTTTTTAGCCTAGACTTATTAGAAACACCTAGCTTGTACTTCCACTCACTGGCCACTTTATTAGAAACACCTAGCTTGTCCTTCCACTCACTGGCCACTTTATTAGAAACACCTAGCTTGTACTTATTGTCCACTTTACATGCTCTGCCTATTGAGCTGATGAGATTGTGTGCAACATACTATTATCTGATCGTGGATTAGAACCCCCACCCTTGTAGTTCCATCTTGCTGATGTACAGTTAGAGACTGTAGCTCATCTGTTGATGCACTGTTTGTGTTAATCATCCTCCAACCCTTCATCAATGGTCAGTTTCTGACCACAGAGAAAATCATGTCATTTGGCTGGGGTGTCCAAGCTTTTGCATATGACTGTATGCTTATTTACTCAAGCATATGTACCTGTAATGTACAATGTACACATGCAAAATGATCATAATGTACAATGTATACATCATGTATACAGGTTTTGCATCACTTTTTTACCCATTAACAAACTCTCTCATTGTCCTTCATAGTACTGGGCTCTTCTCCTCTCTTCTTAATGGCTGAAGTTGGAAATCAAGTGAATGTGACCTGTAAGTCAAATGGATGGTCACCAAAGCCCACCCTCACCTGGACAGACAAAGGAGGAAGAGAACTTGCAAACAGCCACACTTATTACAAAACTGGTACTAGATCTCAACACAATGCTTTAAGAAAGTATAGAAACTAGGTATTGATGGTAACTGTAAATACTAGACTTCATTAAAGAGAGCATTGAAAACACATCAAATCACGATTTATTGTTTATTTGTACTTATTCTAAAGTTAGTTTGTTTGCTGTGTACAGTATATACACTACATGACCAAATGGATGTTGATTCCTCTTCTAATTAATGAGACAGGTCTCTGACAGCACTGTATTTTTAAACTCGGTAATAATAAGTCATTTCCTTTGCCAACTGCTGGCCACTTTAGGGGCGTGACTAAAATACAGGCATGTTAAGGTGTCCAGAGTCAAAGTGTATGCAGTTGTAGGCTAGTTGAGTGCCCAGAAGTGTCCTAATATTATTTGTAAAACGAAAGTTTCTCCCAGTGTAATTATTTCCTATATTTTGAATACGTTAATTTTACCAACCTTTGTAATTACCTTGCGCATTCAAGTATTAAATTATTAGCATGTAGCTTGATTAAGGGGCTGCCACAATCGATTACTGTGCCAGTCATGGTCGTGGAGTTGCAAACCACCCTTGGAAGCTAATGACAATGCAAATGAAACACTGCATTCACTTATTGTAGTGAGGTACATGATTAGGTTAAACAAAATAAAGCTAAATTAAATGTTTTGGCATGTTTGCAAACTCTTTTCTGGAATGAAGATGCGTAAATTGAGTTGCTTCTTCCATCTCTGTTATTTACACCAAAAATTACTCATCCCTTGCAATTCAATCATAAACATTAGAGACAGTTTGGTGGAGGGGGAATAATGGTCTGGGGCTATTTTTGCACCCAGTCCTTTAGTTCCAGTGAAAGGAAATCTTAAATGCTACAGCATATGCATAAAAGTTATTACTGCAGGGGGAACAAACTTCCTAATATTGCCCATGGTTTTAAAATGAGATGTTCAACAAGCACTTGTGGATGTGATATGTGGTCCACATACTATTAGCCGTGTACCTTTCAAGACCAAAACAATGTTTTTCTTGAAGTTTTATTGTCATTTTAAACTTGTACCTACCACACCTTACTCTCTCTTTCTCTCTCTGTTTATTAGACTCTGAAGGGTTGGTCAGTGTGAGCTCTTGGCTGCTCTTCTCTCCCTCTGAGTCAGAGTGGATCTCCTGTTCTGTGGGTTTATCTGATCAGGAGATGAGGGAGGGAAGAGTGCTGCCACTCAAAGGTGAGAACATCTCTCTATCCACTTTACTATGAATCAATCAAATGCAGCAGAAAATTAAATAGTAATAGTAAACAATTTATTTTTCAGTTTCACATATTTATTACAGACTGTACTATAACATTCCATATATACAGTCGAATGATACATTTGATTTACTTACTCGGGAATAAAAAATGGTATTTTGCAATTTAGCCTTATACTTTCACTAATCTTTCACATTTTTAATGCACAGTGTTTGGGTATATAGAAAAATATTACAATATCACAAAATAGAATTTTTGACTAATTCCGACGTTTATGGAGAACATCTGTAATTTTATACTATGTACTTTTTGAATCCATGTTTATGTTTCTGTAGGAATCTGGAGGGAGGCGTTCATCTCCACTCTAGTTCTTTTACTAATTATTGTCATCACCCTCACTGCTCTTCTGCTTTTAGTAAGAAAAGGTACTGTTTAAAATTAAAACTATTTATAAATAAAGATTTGGACATAAACTCCAACATACCATAGCAATAATGCAAATATTTATCACATTTGATTCTTTAAACAGGTTTATTTTCACACTGGTCATCTCGTAAAAAGGCAAAAGAAGCAGGTATGTATTATCTGTTTGTACATTCCCTGGTAGCAGCACACAGAAGCCCACTTAAACATATAAGCTAACTTTGTTCTTGGTTTGGTCAGTAGTTTTTGGTATTGGCGTTAATAAAAAGTATCAGCATTAATGTTTTAGCGCATCACACACACACACACTGACCAGCTACTTCATTAACTCCTTAAAATCCCAGGTTTATCACATACTAAGGCTTATTATTCAGTAACAACAGGGACTTGAGCTATGCTTAGGTTATAGAAGTCTGTAGTAAAACTTTGGGCCCACCTATGGGCCCTGGCCATTTGAGGGGTCCCTACATCCTTTTATCAGCTCCACTTACCATATAGGTGCATTTTAGTTCTACAATTACAGACTGTAGTCCATCTTTTTAGCCTCCTTTTACCCCTGTACTTCAATGGTCTGGACCCCCACAGAATGTATTATTTGGGTGGTGGGTCATCCTCAGCACTGCAGTAACACTGACATGGTGGTGGTGTGTTAGTGTGTGTTGTGCTGGTACAAGTGGATCAGACACAGCAGTGCTGCTGGAGTCTTTAAACACTGTGTCCACTCACTGTCCACTCTATTAGACACCCCTACCTTGTCAGTCCACCTCGTAGATGTAAAGTCAGAGACGATAGCTCATCTGCTGCTGCACAGTCTGTGTTGGTCATCCTCTAGTCCTTCATCAGTGGTCACAGGACACTGCCCACAGGACGCTGCCCACAGGACGCTGTTGGCTGGATATTTTTGGTTGGTGGACTATTCTCAGTCCAGCAGTGACACTGAGGTGTTTAAAAATGAATGCAGATACAAGGCAGGTGTACTTAATGAAGTGGCCGGTCGGTGTGTGTTGGCGTATATATTTTCTCAGCGCACCACTCAGCATTTTGCCATTACTACATTAAATAAAGCCATATTGCGACCAAAGAGAGCCACAGTAGATCAGAAGTGGCTGGAAGTTTACAAGGAGAAAGGCATCCAGTCTTTTAGATGAACAAACATATACTAATGGTCTGGTACCTCAGCTAACATTACTAGTCTAGTCTTTTTTCACCTCATATTTTTCAGCACAAAAACATTGAGTTTGTGAGAGTTAGTTAACTGATGCCATTATAAATGATGCTGAAAGTTTTATTTCTTTAAATCTCTATATAAAAAATGAACATGAACTTGATGTTCTTGATGTCTGTGTTCTCACTGTGACCCATTCTATGTAGTATAGCAGCGCTCTGCTATGTGATGCGTCCAGTTTGTGGTGGCCTTACACTGTAAAACATGTTGAGACAAAAAACCAATGACATTTATTGTACTTATACTGTTCTTTAATCTTGCTACTAAATGTCATGTGGTGTATTACACAAATCATTCTTACAAATAACTCAACACAATGCCTCTTACTCCTCTCTGTGTAGGCTTGCTATCCAGTTAACTACTATAAATTATTCACTATCTACCATGAAACTAAGGTGTAAGCTTTGCAGTTTTGTGGACTTACATGTAGTCCCTTACATTTAAAGGGATTAATAAGCACAATATAATATTATATATGTATAAATTTACAGTGGAAACACTGTATGCCTTAAGCTTGTTTTAGAGTTTTCATTGGATACAAACACTAAAAACCAGGAGTTTCAACAACAGTGACACACATTGGAATGTGGAACACAGTATTTCATCCTATTTTAAAGAGTGAATTGTTTGACTCAACAGTTTTGACCCACACGCTGAAATGGGAAATGTGTGATTAACTCTCCTTTTTTGTCATGCTGTCACTTCCTATAAATCCACCAGAGGAAATGCTTCCCCTGACAGGTAACAGTTTTTCATTTGCACTAGATGTATGATTTAGAACACAAACTACTGAACATATCGGAGTAAATGAATGTTAATGTTTTTCATATTCTCTATGTTACATGTAGAGATGATTAATCTAAACAGTCATTTCCCTGAAATTCTTCAGCTACCAGCTTTTATGTCTGAATGTTTAAAAAGATAACAGTAATAAAATGAATATACAGGTCCAAATGAAGAAAGATTAAGGATGTGGAATAAGCTGAGAAAAGATAAAGGTAAATAAAAGTGCATTCATCTTTAACATTCATTCACTTGCATGAATCTTCACTGTTCTGGGCAGACAAACTCATTCCTCTATTTCTTTCACAGTGAAGCTCACTGTGGATCCTGACACACGTCACAGATCTCTTACAGTGACACAAGGTGAAATTGGTGTGTACTGTGGACAACTGAACAAAAGCGACCTCTCTCAATCTGCAGACCCATTTCCTCACGTTCTGAGTAAAGAAGAATTCTCCTCAGGACAGAAATACTGGGAAGTTACAGTGGATCAGAAAGAAAACAGTAAAAAGTCATGGTGTGTGGGGGTCACTCAAAAGCCCCCCACTAAAGAGACCCTCACAGCTCTCTGTTATGATGAACACTGTGGTATTTACCCCAGTACTGACCCTCACACTCAGATACCTGCTGAAGATCACGTTACCACCCTGGGTCTGATCTTAGACTTCAAACACAAAACTCTGTCCTTTTATAATGTAGATAAACAATCTCATATTTATACTTTTAGAATGAATAACATGAAGGATAATACATATTTTGCTCTAATAAGTCCTGGAACAAAGGATAAACAGGGTGTAAGTTTTCATAGTTAGTAATGTTGTGTTATTGTACAGACCTTTAAGACACAACACTACAGAGTATTTTTTCAAACAACACTTACCATAATTATTTTTTGCCAGTTTGTCATTGATATTTTAAGTAATGATTACAAGTATAACATAACTCAAAATCTAGCTTTTGAATAATGTTCACATTAAAATGTTTATATTATTGTGAAGACATATTCCAGAGAAAGGATTTTACAGAACAGATTACTGGAATCTCATTATATTTTTTATGAAGAAAACTCTATGCACGGTTATAAAATAAAGAAACGTAAAAAATATAAAGTTTTTTAGGTTATTCTGTAGTACAATGTCCAGCATAAATCCAGCTGTTAGTAATAAATTAAGAAATTGTTTCGTAATGTCTTTCAAAACAGGGTTGAGTATGAACAGGTATTCCAGAAGCTGAGATATCTTAAAAAAACATGCATTATTTGTGTGAATGTTGTTGTCACCGCATCCCCACTGTTTTAGAGCCTTCACCTCAAAGGTTATTGCCCATAACTTCAGGGTAACACAGGATCCCTTCCCAGTTTTGTGGGTCAGTTGATTAAATTTTTTAACATTGTAATTTTTTGTGTCTGTTTATTTGGGGGCTTGTGGAAAGAGTTATTCATTTGGCTTTAAAAGGCTGGAAAAAAAAAAGATTTTAGATTTTTTTGCGCCAGACCACCTAGCGGGCCGGCCTACAGGAGGTATTTTCACTCACTGACTGACAACTTTGTTAAAAAGTGCATTTGCGATGAGTGTAGCTAGGCCTCAGTAGGTGACGGGAAGGCACCCTAATTCAGCCTGCCAACCACCATTCGTCCATGAAATGCACAATGTAAAGGGCAGCTGGTGTTTTCAAATAATGTGGAAAAAAAGATAAAAAGGGAGATACTGTGTTTTGTTCTGATAGTGATGACATCTAAGGTAAAGCAGCAGCGGTTACTAATTAGTTTGTATTTTATCTGTAAAATGTTGTAATGTGTAATGAATTCAATACAATAAAATACACTGGCACTGTGTACACTGTGACTGTAAACAACCTCTTTCTTGTTTTTTGTAACTCTGCTAGCAGGGATTTATTGTTCTGATATGGTTTATTGTTATTTTCACTACAATTTCGCTACAGGCTTCAGATCCGAGCAAAATCTGAACCATATAACGTGGTCGGTAACTGGGCTGGTGGCGACTGTGCCTTCGCAGACAGTTCAAGCAAACGGTCACTAGCTGATCACCCTTACTAGCAGGCTTAGCTCAGGGGTCAGCAACCCAAATGTTAAGAAGAGCCATTTTGTCCGTTCAACAAAAAAAAAATGAGACCACCCTGGGAGCAACATCATTTTGTGTCCATTTTACCATCTTGACTGTAAATGTGTCTCAGTATGTCCTGATGTGCTAATATAGACTAAAAATATAATACAAACGAAAAGACAGACTAACCTTGCTCTGCTTTAACCTTTAGCTCAGCTATAGAAGCTTTTCTCGCATCTCAGTCAGGAAACTTTTCCGCAAAAATAGCTAGAGTTTCTTGTAAGATGTCTCTCAACTTTTTATGAGGCTGAAGTCGCTTCTCATTCGCCAGCTTCTCGTTCAAATTTTCCCGTTCCACCTTAAATGGTGCCTGAGGCGTTATAATGTAACTGCTGCACCATTTAAGGTGGAACAGGACAAAATTCAGTGTTAAAGGTTATTGAATTAGCAGTCATACATTAACCCCAGCGTTTAACACCATTTATAGAGCTTTATTTTACAGCAAAGGGGGTTTATGTTATTTTACCTAAAAATCAAGTTCTGCCGAGGAGCCGCAACAGGGCAGAAAAACAGAGAAAACCCCTGGCTTAGCTAAAGCGGAAAAACATTTTCTTAATAGACTATTTCTAACAGTACTGCGCAGAGCCAGGGTCAATGATGAGAATTTTGAGTCTGAAGTGTTGCTGAAGTTTAAAGGACTCCGAATGTCATGTCTGTACAGATCTTGCTGAAATGTTTAAATTGGAGTAGTTTTATTTCAACAGTTATCAATGCTTTGCCCAAAGTTGTTTGGTTTGTATTCAGTTATTTTTGTTGATTTTTGTCAGGAACAACGTGGAATGATTGACTTTGCCTTTAATTAGTCAAAATTTTTGTTGGATATCACACCTTCGGTTTTGTAAGTTTGATTGTTGGTTACACTTAAACTCACTTTTTGGTGATCTTTGTATATTTGCAGTTTTTCAATTGTATGTTTCTTTCTGGCACAAGATTAAATGCAGTGTCTTGTTCACACTGTCAGTTGGGCTTGTTTGGTGTGTCAGGTGGGAATTCACAAACATTCTGACAATCACGCTTTGAAAGTAGCTAAAAAGTAATGCACTACTTTTTCTGGAAAAGTAGCTAAATTGTAGCTGCTACAAATTTTAGGAAAGTAGCTACAAAGTAGCTAACTACTAATTTTTTAGTAGCTATTCCAACCCTGTTTGTTAGTTGGTTTGCCTGCTTTCAGCTTAAACATGATAAAATGTGTCATGACAAGATAGAATCAGGGTGGTTAGGGTGTTGTTTCTCAAAGAAAGATTGAATTGTTTGATAAAGAAGAGATTTGGAAAACAAAACACACACACATACACACACACTCTACTCGACAAATACAGATAAAGGTTGGTACTCAATTGTTTTTCTATCTCTTTCACATGCCACTGTAATAAAAATCGTTTGGGGACTGAAGCTACCAAATGATCCAGTTTTGAAAGTGGAATTATGGAAAAGTGCCATTCTTTCTTTATACATGTGTTCAGTTGCACAACTGTATCTGTCTTTCATTGTTGTATTTTGCACGTTTTCAAAGGGAGACAGGTCTGGACCAGAGGCAGGTGAGTCTACCATCTGCATGCTCTGATTACTCAGTCATGCTGTTGTAACACATGCAGAATGTGGCTTGGTGTCATCTCTCTCTCTCTCTCTCTCACACACACACACACACACTCACACACTCACTATACTTAACAAATTCAAAAATAGGTTGGTACTCTTTGCAGTCACTTTGTTTTCCCTTGTGATGTTTTGGCGCCACCCTGTGGCCACATTGAGGAAAATGCAACACGCTCAATCTTACAGCTGTGCAACATGCAATCTTGTCCTCTGAGAACTAAACAGTAATTCATGAACTGCATCAGTGTACAGTGAAGAAATAACAAAAACACCGTCCATGGCAGAGGTGGGCAATATAATATTGTGTCGATACCATGATAAATTTTGGTATTGTCAGGAATTACTTTCTGGTCATATTATAGATATCATTTGTACTTACAGAAACCTGTGTTTAAATGAAGCACTACTAGTGCACTGTGTCTGTGTCAAAATATTTTAAATATTTTGTAAATTTAAGGAGGGTTTTACTCCAATGTGTCCTAAATGTAAAGTAGAGATAGGTATCTTCATTCATTGCTTGTGAATTTGTTACAGAATTCTAAATTTTGGAGGGAGATCTCACAGGAACTGTACAAGATTTTCAGAACTGATGTAAGTGTGCACCCAGTGTGTTTATTGCTTGGGTTGCCAAATAATTATATTGCTGACAAATTTAAGAAAAAGCAATGTTTTAACATTCTGTGCAAAGAAATGTATTTTGTTGCAATAGAAAACATATAAAATAACCTCTATAGCGAGCTGGCACAGAGCTGTTTTTGAACAAGTCTACTTGACACACCTATTACGTTCTAAAATGAACATTTTCTATGATATTTGGTAACCTTTTCTGGTGAATATCGGGTCAGATAGCTCAAGTATTCTAATGAGAGTGTTTGTATAATTCACTGTGCTGTTTTTAAAAGTTTGTGCTTTAGTCAGCATAAACATTTGTTTATGTAAGCTGGGTTTTTTTTCCTCCTTCCCCTTTTTTCCTGCTATGCATGTGTGATAAATGCTTCTTATGTTGAGAAAAACTTAATAAACATAATATTTAAATATATTTTTTTTGTGTTTGTTTTTTTTTTTTTGATACTTTTATGATACTTCCTGTGAAAAATTAAGTATTGTGATAGAGCCATGTCAGTAAAAAAAATCAGTACATGAGGAATATTCCTGCCAATTAGTAACAACTGCTTTAGCCGAAAACCCTATTCATACATCCAGCCTTCTCAAATGCAGCTCATAATACTGCAAACAATATATAATCTATGATGATATAATTTATTACTATTTAAAAAGAAAAGAAAAAAAAACACTGTCAACAGAAAAACTTAAAACTAATATTTAGTTAGTTACTTATTATTATTAGTTAGTTTGTTAGTTAGTTATTACTAAGTTAGTTAGTTATTATTATTGTTGTTGTTGTTTTTGTTGTGCCCTGTGATGGACTTGTGACCTGTCCAGGTCACCTGTATCCTGCCTTCCACCCAGTGACTGCTGGGATAGGCTCCAGCTCCCCCCACGACCCAGAAGGATAAGCGGCTTAGAAGATGTGTGTGTGTTATTGTTGTTAACGTCAGCTACACCGTGTGAATATTTCATGATGAGTGGACCAACAGAAATGGTCTAAATGTTATGTTAAAAGATTTTAAGAATGCTTTTACTTCTCCTATTTTGGTGGTGAACTTTTAAATACAGCTTTTTTGCATTCGAAGTTCAGTGTAAAATGTTTCTCATGTTAATCTCCATAAATTGTTAGTTTATTATTATTATTATTATTATTATTAGCTGCTTTAGAGTTGAAATTCACAGGAGGCTGCAACTACCTCTTAGTTCCAAAGTTAT
Organism: Colossoma macropomum; assembly: GCF_904425465.1. Lineage (NCBI taxonomy): Eukaryota > Metazoa > Chordata > Actinopteri > Characiformes > Serrasalmidae > Colossoma > Colossoma macropomum. Next base: position 45,014 of record NW_023494796.1, on the reverse strand, counting down.
ACTTCCTGGTACTCAAAGCATGTGCATCATTCAAAAGAATCATGTACAATAATTATTTGTTATTTTTGTTACTTTCAATAATAACACATCTACAATGTAGATTTAAATAATTTAGAATAAGTAAAGTGAATTTTTAGATGTTTTACTGATCATACAAATATAGCTTGTATCAGGGTCCCCCTTATTAATAAGTGTCCACTTTTCCTTAGCTTGTCCTTTTTAAAACCTATAAGGCTGTGTACTGACTGATTTTAACTTCTGCATGATGCCGAACTTTTGAAGGGCAGTTTAAATATGAATCACAATTGTTCTTAATTGTTGTTGGCAATTCTTAACAACGAAAAAAAAAAAAATCTTTACAGACACATACAGTGCTCTTCACAAATACTGGCACCCCCGGTAAACTATTCTTGATTACTTAAGGTTTAAGGTATAATGATTAAAGGAAAAAAAAAATACACTCTGGCATGAAATAAATGTTTTTCTTAAATCTATGTATGCCACAATTATCGGCACCCCTAGAAGTTCTTAAGAGTGAAGTCTAACTGAAGTATAAATAGTATAAGTATCCCATTCATATTTTATGTTTTAAAGCTCACCTGAATGATTAGGAACACTTGAATGGTCAGCCATGACTTACTGATTTACTGGGGAATATATATATGAGATGAAACAGCAGCTAAATTCCCTCAGTGATCAATCACCATTAGAAAGATGAGAGAAAACAGCAATGATGTAAGACAAAGGGCTGTTGAGCTGCATAAATCAGGAAATGGCTACAAGAAAACATGTTAGAGATGTTAGAAATCTGCTCGCAAGAGGACGTATGTCTATGCTGTGCACAGTGAGGAGGATGGTTTGAGTGGACAAAGAATCTCCAAGGATCACAGTGGGGAATCACAGACATTAGTCAGGCCTTGGGGTCAGAACATCTCCCAAACTACAATCAAACACCACCTATATGACCAAAGGTTGTGTGAGAGGGCTACCATATGGAGGACTTTACTGTCAAGGACCAACAAATTCAAGCAACTACAGTTTGCTAAACGTTACTGGAACTTTCAGTGGGACTGTGTTCTCTGGTCAGATGAGACCAAAATAGAGCTTTTTAGCCAGAGGTGAGTTTGATGTGGATGCAAAGATAGCCATGCAGAAAAGTACCCCATCCCCCATCTGGGAAGTATGGTGGTGGTCTGTGTTTTTGTAGGGTTGCTTTTCTTCCAAAGGCCCTGGACAATTTATTCAGATACATGATATCACAGACTCCATCAACTACCAGCAGAAATAAAATCAAAACCTGACTGCCTCAGCCAGGAAGCTTAAACTGGACCATAGTTTGGATCTTCCAGTAGGACAATGATCCAAAACACACCTCAAAATCAATGCAAAAATGGTTCACTGACCACCGAATTAGGGCTTACCATGGCCACCCCAGTCCCCTGACGTAAACCCCATTGAAAACCTGGTGAGATCAGCTGAAGAGGAGAGTCTACAGTGTGGAGATCTGAATCTGAAATATCTAGAAAGGTTCTGTGTGGAGGAACAATCTCAGATACTTTGCCATGTGTTCTCCAGTCTCATTCAGCATTATCAGAGAAGATTTAAAGCTGTTAACTTTGCAAAGGGAAGCTGCACAAAGTATTAAATGAAGGGGCACCAACAATTGTGGCACACAGATTTGAGAAAAATATTTATTTCCTGATAAGATTTAGTTTTTTAATCACTGTACTTCAAATAAAGGTTAGATTTGTGTTTGTCTTTTTGATCTTTCATTCAAAATACTAACAAAGAATGACTTTTACTGCCTGTTTTGCTAATGTTTAGCAGGGATGCCAATATTTGTTGAGGGCACTGTATAATAATTCTGAGGTGTTGCACAAATATTTGAACATCATATCTGGGCTGCTTTTTAGTTTTTGAATGAATTGTCTTATGATTTGCAGCTGCTGACATGTATTGCATCTGTTGTTGTTAGCTCTGCAGCAGATAAAAACAAAAGCAGTTTCTTTTACATATCAAAATTAGATAAATTTAACCACGATATAACAATATATACATGTTTTGGCAAAATGCTGCCATCCAGACAACGTCTTTTTCAGGGAAGGCCTTGATTATTTCAGCAAGACGATGTCAAACCTCATTCTGCATGTATTACAACAGCAGTGCTCCGTATTAAGAGTCCAGGTGGTAAACTGGCCTGTCTGCAGTCCAGACCTGTCACCCTTTGGAAACATTTGCCGCATTTTAAAACAAAAAATACTACAAAGGAGCCCCTGAACCGTTGAGCAGCTAAAATCCTGTATCAAACAAGAATGGAAAACATTTCACTTTCTAAACTACAGCAGTGTCTCCTCAGTTCCCAAACACTTACAGAGTGTTGTTAAAAGAGGTGGTGAAACACAGTGGAAAACAGGCCCCCGTCCTGTTGGAACGTGCTTCTAATACTTCAGTGTCAGAGTGTGCAGCTGGGGTAATAAGACAGACGAGGCTGAAATTGGCTTCCTATTTGCCGACTTCTTGTTAGAATTTTCTCATTTTCACATTAAATGTAGCAGCAGTGGCTCCCAAGTGGCGCAACCGTCTAAGCGTTGGCGGTATCATCAGGAGATCATGAGCTCAATCACTGGTGAGGCTACAGCCGTCTGTGGCCGGGAGTCCAAGAGAGCACAATTGGCCTCGCTCTCTCTGGGTGGGTAGGATGGTCCCCCCTTCTCCCCCCAGCAACCACCGGGATGCTAGTCAGCACAGGTGTCTGTTAGCTGACATAACAGATCAGGCGGTTGGCACTTTCCTCTAAAGTGTGTTCAGCTGTCCAATGACGTTGCGTGAGCGGCAGTTCAAAAACATGCGGTGGGTCTTCACAGGACTCGGAAGAAGCCTGTGTTAGCCTTTGCCCTCCTAGCGCTGGTGATATCATGTGACTGGGGGAGTCCTAACTAGTGGGTGGAATTGGAGACAACTAAATTGGGGAGAAATCTGGGGGGAGTGAGGTGCCAGAATGTGACAGCTGCACCATCTTAGGTTGAATGAGAAAATTCAAACAAAAAGCTGGCAAATAGGCTGAGGCGCCAGTATGTAACTGATGCACTATTTAAGATGGAATAGGCAAATTCAAACAAGAAGCTGGTGAATATGGAGCTGACTTCAGCTTTGTTCAAGTCAGTGAGTATTTTTAAAACAGTGGACTTTTGTTTTGGGGATAACAGGCTTAGCTTTAGCTACCGTACACAGGCAGCCATGCATCTATCTAACACTGACAGAGTTATGAAAAATCCACATGACCTGGTTTATAATTTGCAAACAATAAAAACACTGCAAACCTATTAGCTGAACAACTTACAGTGTATTACTCATCTTGCTATTGTCAAAGTTTAATCTTATGCTTGTCTAGGGCTTGCTCGTTTAGGTTCAGTGTCCTCAATATAGCAACCCATGTGAGCATCGAGTCTGGGGAGGAGGGGGCGGGCCAGACAATTCTCTCCAATGTTTTGAATTTGGACTGCAGTACCCAATTTAAACACTGGCTGTCAGTATTATATATGGCTCCTTCATGCTTGTTACAGTGTTTTAATTGGAGACAGAGATCAACAAACTTTACACAGGGTTTAAACAACTGTGACACAGAGTGGAATGTGAAACATAATATTTAGTCCCATTTTAAAGAGTCATTTGACCCACATGTTAAAATAGTAAATGTGTAATATTAACTTTTCATTTTTGTCGTATTGTTGATTCTCATTAATCCACCACAGAGGAAACACTTCCCCTGACAGGTAACTGTTTTTCATTTGCACTAGATGTATGATTTAGAACACATACTACTGAACATATCAGAGTAAATGAAAGATGTTTTTAATGTTTTTCATTTTCTGTATATTACATCACGAGAGAAGGTTTATCTAAACGATCATTTCTCTAAAATTCTTAAGCTGCCAGCATTTCTATCTCAATGTTTTAAAAGAGAACAGTACTAAAATGAATATATCTTACAGGTTGAAGAAATATTAAGGATGTTGAATAAGCTGAGAGAAGATAAAGGTAAATAAAAGTCCATTCTTCTTTGACATTTATTCACTTACATCCATCTTCACTGTTCTGGTCAGGCAAATTAATTTGTCATTTTCTTTCACAGAGAAACTCACTGTAGATCCAGACACATGTCAAAAACCTCTGATGGTGACACAAGATGGAGCTGGTGTGTCCTGTGGGAACACGGAGCAGATCTGATATTGTTCACACATTTCCTCACGTTCTGAGTAAAGAAGAATTCTCCTCAGGACTGAAATACTGGGAAGTTACAGTGGATCAAGAAGAAAAGAGTAAAAAGTCATGGTGTGTGGGGGTCACTCAAAAGCCCCCCACTAAAGAGACCCTCACAGCTCTCTGTTATGAAGAACACTGTGGTATTTACCCCAGTACTGACCCTCACACTCAGATACCTGTTGAAGATCACGTTACCACCCTGGGTCTGATTTTAGACTTCACACACAAAACTCTGTCCTTTTATAATGTAGATAAACAATCTCACCTTCATACTAACATGAGTAATAATACATATTTTGCTCTAATCAGTCCAGGAATAAAAGATAAACACTCTTTAAGTTTTCATAGTCAGTAATGTTTGTTATCTTTGAGCCCTTTAAGGCGAGACACTACAGGCTAAGTAGGTAATTTGTCAAATATCACAATGAACCTTTGCCAGTTCATCATTGGCATTTTTAAGCACTGATACTAAAAGTATTACATAACACACAATCTAGCTTTTAGATTATGTTAGTCTTAAAATGTTTATTTTGTTGTTTTCATTTTTTGATTGTTTTCATTTTCACACCATCTTTTTATAATGTAGATAAAGAATTTCATCTTCATACTTTTAGAATAAACAACATGAAAAATAATAAATATTTTGCTCTAATCAGTCCAGACATGAAAGATAGAGACCCTTTATGTTTTCACCAAAAGTAATGTTACATGAATTCAAATGGACTCCGAAAACAGTTTTGTCGGTGCTTTAAGGTGAGACACTGCAGGTAAATGAGGTAATATTTTAAATCAACAGTTTTTACAGTAAAACTCTAGTTTTACAAATGTTAGGTTGAAGTATTAAATGACATTTAAAAATGAAAATGAAATATTGTGTAACTAATTATACATACAGATGCATACTTCTCAAAATCTAAAAATTCTGGTGTTTGGATGATGTTAGAATTAAAATGTTTATTTAATTGTTAAGACACTCCAGAGAAAGTACTTTACAGTTGGAATCTCATTATATTGTTGTTTAATCAAGAAATTCGCTATTAACTGTAACTGTGAAATGATTTTCAGGTCATTCTGTAGTACAATATCTACCATATATCCAAGTATTAGCAATAAACTGAGAAACTGTTTTGTAATATCTTTCAGAATAGGGTTAAGAACAACCCTGTAAAATGTAATGAATGTATGTATTCCAGAAGCTGAGACTTCTGGAATACATACTGGTTCTGAATGTAGAGAAAAACTGATTTTGAGAACAACAATTTTACCAATTGGCCTAAAAACCGCATTACCAAGTGATCTCAGAAAACATGCACTGTCTGAATGTTGCTTTTACTACAAAGAACTTAGACAATCATACAAAAACGGCCAAAGCTTAAGATCCTAATGGTTTTTACTGGTGGTTCTGGCCTGGTCAGTGTCCAGATTTAAACCCTGTAGAGAATATTCGGTCTCGCATTAAACACAAATTAGCTCAGCAATGTTTTTCAACAGTTTGAAGCCATCAATGCTGAGTGGAACAATAGAGACTCGTCTTCCTGTAAAAGGCTGCCTGCAGGTTTACTGACAAGACTTCAACATTTAAAGAAACCAAAGTGAACGTCTGTCCTGTACTAACTTACTGTGTCTGTTTGTTTAATTGTTGCTAATTTACTGACCAATGATTTGTTGTTTTGCCATTTTGGGCTTGGCCCTTCTTTTTGCACAGAAGTGTAGACATATTTGGATATTCTACTTAGATTCTGCAGAATAAGAGCTTTTCATGACATGGATGTGACAAGTGTGGGCGGAGCTAGGCCTTCATTAAAATTAAACATTTGGAAAATGCTGTAAGACATGAGTGGACATGAATTAACAAAACATCCTTAAATAAACATGGTACTGTGAGTTCTGATATTATTCTAATTACAGTTAAATATAATTGAAGATATGTTATAAATGCAACTTATCAATAAATAAGTAAGTAAGTAAATAAACAAACTGAAAACAGGACCAAAATCATAATTTTTTGCCCGTAATGTTTGGCGTTAAAGAGTCTTTACTCTTTATAATAAATGTTCAAGACCAACTCTACTTTGGAACTCATTTAAACAGCAATCAACATCTTATCCCACTGTTTTTTACAGAACATTCATCTAAAAGGATATTGCGCAAAGCTTCACAGTAACATGGGGCCCAGCAACTTTTTGGGGTCAGTTGATTAAAATTTTTACATTTTGTCATATTTTAATATCTATTTATTTGGGGCGAGTAGAGAAAGTTGGCTTTAAGAGATAAAAAAATTCATGATTTTTCTTTTGATGCAAAATGTATATTTTAATAAATGTGAATAAGAATTTATAATCCCACTGTGAGTAGGTTTATGCATCATTGCGGAAATTTAACTTTACAGTAAAGGTATGCTGTTCTTATTACAGGAAAAATTTTACATGTAAAAACAGTTTTAATTATGTTTTCTTGTGTCCTCTGAGAAACATAATGTCACTGTCAAAACTAAACTTCTTATCTTCAAACTGGTACATTTTCAAGAGAAGAAGAAAACACATTACTAACCTTTAAAATAACAAGATTTTTTCCCAAGTAATTTTGGCCTTTATATTCTTCTATTCTTCATTATTTTTTCTACAATGTAAAGGGCAGCTGGTGCTGGGTTTTGTTCTGACAGTGTTGATATTTAATGAAAAGCAGTTACTAATTACTTTGTATTTTATCTTTAGAAGATTATAATGTATAATGAACGTAATGAATAAAATGTGATTGTACAGTAAACGACCTTGTTCTTGTTTTATTTGACACTGATGGTGATTAATTGTTATGATAATGTTTACAGGTTTGATAAACTTCCTGATGGGAGAAAAAATAGTTTATTATTATAGCAACGTAAAGTAAACTTTAAATGAAGACAGTTTCTCAGCAAGATAACTTTCAGTGCAAATCTGTAAATTTGTTGTTTTCTATGTTTATAATTTGGTTTCCCTACTTTCAAACTCAAAATGTTAAAATCTATCATGGCAAAGTAGAATCAGAGTGGTTGGTGTTGTTTTTTGCTACTCAACAAATCCAGAAAAAGCTTAGTACTCTTTGAAATCGCTTGGCTTTACTTTTGTAATGTTTTGACCCCACCCTGTGGCCACAGTGGGGAAAATACAAGACGTCCAATCTTACTGTACTGCAACAAGCAATCTCTAAGATCCTCTGGGAACTGAACAGTAATTTATGAACTTTATCTGTGTACAGTGAAGAAATAACACAATCAACACAACCTGTTTTAGTGCAGGGAAAAAGCTTTCAACAGAACCTTTAGAATAATCCATGGCAGAGGCGGGCAATATGAAGACATTCTATCGTTATCGTGCTAAATTTGGTCATTGTGATAAGGCATAGACTATAAAGGCCAATTTGGAGTGGACACCATGGTTACATCACTGGCCAGCAGAAACAAGGGGAGCGAAACGGGTGAGATCCACAGAATAATGACAAAAAATGTTTTGCTGTTCTGTTGAATGCCAAAATACTTATGGAGAAACACATGACCTTCATTTTTATATAATACCATCATCAAAGATGCCCTTGCTCTGTCTATCTCTACCATCCTACATTAGAGCATGAATTTAATGTAAACAATAGATCTAGATACTCAAACAGTAGAACACGAGATCTAGAACACATGTTCTATTGCTTTTATACAACAGTTAAATAAATAGAGTAATAAATTAATAAACTGGGCCGTGAACGCGGCGTTTAATATGTTTATGTTCGCAGTTCCTTCACCAAATTATAGTTCCTTAACAAGCAGCTTGTTGCTTCATTTAATAAACACAAGGACTGACTAAGTGGAGGTTCGCTGAGATACCAGGTGAGCCCTGTGTGAAGTCCAAGAAAACTGCTGATGCTGTAAGCCTCGACTTTTGAAGTACGGACTGAGCCATAAAACTGCCGCAATATCAAGTTTAGCTCAGTTTCTAGATCAGTATTAATGTTGTTTTGTTCCAGCCAGTCTGTAAAGCATCTTACAGCCCATTTAGTTTGGCGAATGGTGTTGGGTTCATTTCTGGCTGATTCCAGGTTGTTTAGCTGTTCTTCTGTCACAGCTGCCGACTGAAAAGCTGCTCAGTGGTGATGACAGTTTGGGAATTTAGTGTCGTCTCATCGTCAGAGTCTGACCAAATCGGCTGTCGGTCAAATGTGATCGTAAAAGTGTCCATTTTTGGTTTGTGGCAAAGTAAGAAGTAAAAACGTTCAAATGGCTCGAGCGTCTCCTACAGCTTTCAAAGTCGTTGCTTAGCAACAGCGCCTCAGCGGAGTGATACAGTGTTTGTGAAAAACCCGTGAGGTTATGGCAAAATAACACCACAGTTAGAACACTTAGCAACCAATCAGCTTGCGTGGCCAGAACTAACTGTTGTATAAGTTTACATATGAAATTCACAGAGGGCCTGTTGTATTAGCCCTACAGCTACAGCTACAATTAACTAGAAATAACATGTACATACGCCTAGATACGCCTCTTTTATATACCTCAGTGAAATGCGTCAGGAGAATTGTATGCCTTGTTTTTCTTTTGTAAAGATGCTGGGTTTTCAACAGGGTAAATGAAGATGTCCAGCCACTGTAACTTTAAGTGTCTGAAACCACATAAGCAAGTCTATTATAAATTACTTAACACAGTTAGAGGTAAGTGATGCTAAGTGATGCTAAGTGCTGCGGTGTTACATCAGCCTCTTGGCTCCAGTACAAAACTAAAGAAGCAAACCTCAGACAGCAAACATAACTGGGCTGACTGACTACATTTCATGTAAATTTTCAGGGATTTGATTTTATAAAGATGTTAAGATTTGATTTTTCAGTCTGTCACTTTGCAGATTTACAGTTCATGGTTTCAGGTTTGGACTGCTTTAAAAGATACACAGTCATTTATGCACTTTGTGAGGACGTCTATGACAGATGAAGAGTCTTTAAACATGCTGCAGTTTTACAGTTGAACCAGTCAGGCAGCATTTTCTCTGTCTCTCCAGTTCAGCTCTGATCTACTCGCTGGCTGCCTGCATTTCAGTCTTGGTTTCTAAGCAGGTGGGAGTGGCCAAGGTGTGGCAGATAAACAACAGGCATCTATGTCTGTAGTGTAGTAATGATCTAAGATGATATATTTTAACAGGCCTTTGTGATGTACGTTTTAATGTGTGTATATAAAGTTAAAGTCTACAGCTCAATTGGTTCAGTGTTTGTATGTGTGGCTGAATATCAAAGGCAGCCATAAAAGTGTCATTCCACGAAATTTCAACTAAAATGGCTTCTATGCTCCCTCCTAACAAGGTTACAACAGTTTTTCGAACAGTAAATAACATGATTTTTCTGGAAATATTCCAAAATAATTGAAAAAAAGCCACAAAACAAACAAATAAACATACGTTTCCAAAGTTTAATGAAAGCATAATGTTCCAGCTTTAGAACCTAGCTACTCCGAAGGCTTAAATTAAAGATATGCTGACGTATTTTAACATTAATGTGGAAACATACATTTCCACAATAGAAATGACCTGGATGTAATAATCCTAATATTTAAGAATTTCAATGTCTATATGGGCATGTAAATTCCTTCATAGGTCGGTCCAAAAAATCAGCAACTATCCAAATATTTCTAAGAGCTTAACCCTGGGTTGATTCAAAGTCCTTATTGGAAAGTTAGCAGTTACTTCCACTCATACAAGACCAGCCCAGTCTCTTTGAATGGGGAGAGACCTAAAAACTGAAACTAAAAGCTAAATTAACGTTTTAAAAATATCTGAAATCTGAAAAAAAACAACATAAATATATTACCCTTACTGAGAGTTGAATGACAGTTTACGTCTGACATCATATTTGTAGACGTAAAGCCAGCTGGAAGGCGGAGCTTCCCAGCATTCTTACTGATACTGTTGGTTTCTGTTAATTGGCTCTTATTTGTCCTATTTTCTGTTATTTTCAAATAAAATTCCTTTTGGATTATAAAAATATCCTCATGTTAAACATGGAGTTTGGATTCACTGTACTGGCACCTGTTATTGTAACCATGATGATGTTTTGTGGTCGGCTCGCATTGCAGTTATGAAGGTTATAAAGGTAAACAATTGGTTGTGATCAGCTTCTGACTTAGACTGGCAGAAGTACCAATGGAAACCAATTGTAGTGAGTGAATCTGATAATTTTGCAGCCAGGTGTTTGTATTTATGCAGTAGTCCATTAATCAGTGTTCACTTGTTCCAGTGTTCATGTATCATATTCAAAATATTTGCAGTACATGACATATTTGAGTTGGTGGAACTCAGGTCGTTTAACACCATCAGTTATCAAAAAATTATTTAAGTAGCCGTTCGTAATTTAGAGGATCCACCACGGTAAAGACCCTTACTATGGATTATATGAAATAAGACACTTGATTAATAAACAGCCTACTCCAAATCCAGTCAACAAAACTGTCAACATGTTTCTACAGCTTGATTCCCACCCCCTGTCTGTTTCCTCATTCTTCTGGTGCTTCCAGTTGCGGCGACAGTTGAAAAACAAAGCACAGCGGCTCTGAATCAAACTCCTTATAATTGTAGTCTAATGTTCCTCCTCCAGTGTTCAACAGCTCTTAGTAGTAGTAATCCAGACTCATCCCGACTCTCTTCAAGATCATTTAACACCTTACATTACACCTCACTGGCTCCACATACAGGTAAGCTGGGTATTTACTCTGTGGCTGCTGTTTAAGTCTGTGCCAATAATATTTTATTGTATGTTTTCATTCATCTTAACACTTTTGTGGCTTGTTTTTTGGAGTTATTAAGAAAGTGAAAGTAAAATGGATTCAGGTTTAGAGCTGACAGTTAAGGTGTAAGATTACATTACACACGTTCTATATGCTGAAAGTGTGCATTGTGTTCAAAACATATGCATGTAATGTTCATGTGAAATATGTATTATTTCTAATGATGTTAGTATTCAGCAGCAAATACTTACTCATTTGACTGGGTTTGTTTTTCATTTAGCTTTCATTGATAAGAGCACCAGAGCCGAAAGACAATGAAAACAGGTGAGTCGAAGGTTAAATTTCTAATGAAGTGAATGGAGACCAAAAATCACCTAATATCAGTAATTTAATATCTGTTATGCCATCAGTAACAGCCAGTAAAAGGTTCCAGTTATTATAAAATAAATTAAATCTAGATATTGTTACACTGTGTGAGATCATCTACATTTTTTAAACACAGAACATGCAACAAAAACATCAACAACATCAACAACAATAATAACAATAATCACTAACATGGTTCTGTCTTTGACAGTTTTGCTGTTTTTATGGATCATGTTCACTCTTCTCAGCACCTCAAAAGCTGGTAACCTTTTTTCTATTTTAGACCTAAATTTGCACTTTTGTTACATTCTGGAAAATGTAATAAAACCTGGTCATATTTCTCTCTTTCAGTGAAATTTTCGGTGCTGGTTCCTAATTCAGTGTCAGCTGTGTTGGGATCCTCAGTCGTCCTGCCTTGTGAACTTTCTCCCTCCTATGATGCTGAAACGTTTGAATTTCGCTGGTACAGAAATAAAGACTATGACAACCCCATTCTGCTCTACGAGAACCTGAAAGTCCAGGAGAACGCTGGAGATCCTCAGTACAGAGGCAGAGTGTCTCTGATGGGAGAACTAGAGAGAGGGAACGTCTCTCTGAAACTGGAGAACCTCACAGTAGCGGATAATGGGGAATATATGTGCAATGTTGAGAGCCCACAGTGGTATGACAGAGCCAATATATCGTTACTAGTGAAAGGTAAGAACGGCACCTCACACTTTACCTCAAACAAACCCATGTCTAATCGAATACTGCGAAATCTGAGAGTTTAACCCCCTTCAGTTTAGATTCTGGACATTTTAATACAAAAAAGCTACACTAGAGCAGCCTAAATCATTTGCAAAGTAAAGACACCTGCACATGGATGGATGAATAAGAAATATGTAAGCTGTGAAATCAATTATGTGACATCATTTCCATCAAAACTAACATTCCAGTACAAAACTAACAGCTATGGATTAAACTGGTAGGAGCCTAAAGATAATCATTTTATTCAAACAAAACCAATCTGTAAGCAACATTTACAACAACACTTACATATTTACTGATGTTTAACCTTCCAACTCTCAAACTTTTCTTATCTTCTTAAGCCCTAGGAACTGTTCCTGTTTTCTCCTTTGCTGAAGTTGGAGCATGGATGAATGTTACCTGTGCATCAAGTGGCTGGTCACCAAGGCCTACAGTCATCTGGAAAGACAGAGGAGGAAGAGAACTTGAGAGCAGTACTGATCACTATATAACAGGTTTCTACACTGAAATCAAATGTTTTTAAGAGGTATTAAAATTGGTTTGTACTTATCAGCATTCATGATGCCTTTAAATCAAAAAACGAATCTCCAGATGTTATAAAGCACCAAACTTGGACTGATCCTCCACCACGCTTCACTGATGGTTGTAGACATGGTTCGGAGTCTTTCATTGCCTCAGTGGCCCATTTCCAAAGATCTCACATTCAGACTCATCTCAAACCTCCGCATCTCAGATACCCTGTTTAGGTGTTTTGGTGCAAATTTCCTTCTTTTCCGTCTGTCTCCTTTTCAAGTCAAGTAAGGCTTTGTTGTTTCAGCTCTATACAAGTGAAATGAAACAACAGTGAAATGAAACAACATTCCTCCAGGAACAGCACAGGAACACAAGTGTGAGACAGTACAATAACACAGTTCAGACAATACAGCACAATAAATAAATACAAAAGACTTACAGTAAATACAAAACAGAACACAGGCAGTACACAGTACTGAGAGTAAGTGGAGCTGTGCAAAGGAGGATGTAACATACTATGACATATTAGCAGCTTAGCAGATAGCCTAGCATATATGAGCATAGCAGTCACTGAGGTAGCAACCACAACAGCAATGGTGAACAGTATTTGGTTGATACAGTAATTCTAGCAACTAAAACTGTTAAAGTAAAATGTGCAAAATGCAAATATTCAGATCTACAGTCATATCAAATGAAGTGTTTCAGTGAAATGCAGTATAAATGCAACTATATTTAAATACAGTGCTCCAGACATAATTTGGAACTGCAAGAAGTGGGGAGTGAGTTAGTCCCATGTTGTTATGTACATGTGGGTGTGGGTCTGTGGGAGTTGAGGAATCTGGTGGCTTGTGGAAAGAAACTGTTGCCCAGTCTGGCTGTGAGGGCCCGAATGCTGCAGTACCTTCTTCCAGATGGCAGAAGAGAGAACAGTTGGTGTGAGAGGTCCGTGATGGAGGGAAGAGAGACCCTGATGATCTTTTCAGCTGTCCTCATTATTTGCTGGAGGGTCTTGCGGTTGGAGGCAGTGCAATTCCCAAGCCAGGCAGTAATGCAGCTGCTCAGGATGCTCCCTATAGTGCCTCTGTAGAAGGTGTAAGGATGGTGGGAGATGAGCTTTCCTCAACTTCCACAGGAAATAGAGACGCTGCTGGGCTTTCTTGGTTATGAAGCAGGTGTTCAGGGTCCAGGTGAGGTTCTCCGCTAGGTGAACACCAATACAGTGGAGTTGTTGATGGTGAGTGGAGAGTGGTCACTCTGTGCTCTACTGGAGTCAACAACCATGTCATTTGTTTTGTCCGCATTCAGATGTAGGTTGTTGACTTTACACCAGTCTGTCAGTCGCCGCACTTCGTCCCTGTATGCTGATTCATCGTTCTTGCTGATGAGACCAACCACAGTAGTGTCATCAGCAAACTTTATGATGTGGTTGGAACTGTGAACTGCCAGACAGTCATGAGTCAGCAAAGTGAACAGCAGTGGACTGAGCACACTGCCCTCGGGAGCTCCAGAGCTCAGTGTGATGGTGTTAGAGATGCTGCTCCTGATCTGGACTGACTGAGGCCTCTTAGTAAGAAAGTCGAGGATCCAATTACAGAGGGAGGTGTTCAGGCCCAGCAGGCTCAGCTTTCCAAAGAGATGCTGAGGGATGATTGTGTTGAATGCTGGACTGAAGTCTATGAACAGCATTCATAAGTGTCCTTTTTCTCAAGATGAGTGAGGGCCAGATGAGGAGTGGTGGCTATGGTGTCATCTGTAGAGCGGTTTGAGCGAACTACAGAGGGTCCAGTGAAGGAGGCAGTTGGGTTTTGATTTGCCTCATTACAAGCCTCTTGAAGCTCTTTATGATGATGGGTGTGGGTGTGACAGGACGATAGTCATTGAGGCAAGACACTGGAGATTTCTTCGGCACGGGGGCGATGGTGGTGGCCTTGAAGCATGCTGGAACAACAGATGCGAGATGTTAAAGATGTCCATTAGAACTCCCGCTAGCTGGTCTGCACATTCCCTGGGCACTCTGCCAGAAATAATGTCTGGTCCAGCAGCCTTCTGTGGGTTAAGTCTGCACAGTTTTCCTCACATCAGCAGTGGCCAGGCACAGTACCTGGTTGCTGGGTGGAGGGGTGGTCTTTCCTGCTGCCACGTTATTCTGTGCTTCAAACCGTGCATACAAGTCATTCAGTGCATCTGGCAGGGAGTCATCACTGTCGCAGGAGGGAGATGTTTTCCTGTAGCTGTTGAGGGCTTCAATGCCCTGCCACATGCGCTGCGTGTCACCGGTATTGTGGATGTGTCCATGGGGTTTTCATGGCCAAAGAGCTGCCTAAGATCACTATGTGCAATGCCAAGCAAAAGCTGGAGTGATGTAAATCACACACCAAACTACATTGGAAAAACATTGTCTGGAGAGATGAATCACACTTCACCATCTGGCAGTGGCTTGTAGCAGACCCTTTTTCAGCATGTTAGTACCCCTCTGCACAAAGTGAAGTTCATGAAAAAATGTGTGCATGACCTCCAACTCATTCAACACTTTTGAGATGAAGTGGTAGACTGCGCACCAGGCCTTATCAATAAACATAAGTGCCACCTCACTAATCACTAACCTCACTCTTGAGGCTGAATAGAAGTGAATACCTCCATGCATGTTCCCATATCTAGTGTAAGACCTTTCAATAAAGGGAAAATAGTTCGGGGGGATTCCATGTTATTGGATATAAAATAGAATGAAATGTTCATTGAGCATATATGGATGTGATGTTCAGATATCTACAAATCACGTAGTTTGTGTGTAGAGTACATAAAGATTTATAATTTCATTGACAATAAAAATAACAGTATTTGTGGAGTCATTTTAAACCTATTCCTCTCACCCACGTTTTTCCTCTCTCACTGTCACCCTCTAGACTCTGAAGGGTTGGTGAGTGTGAGCTCTTGGCTGCTTCTCTCTCCCTTGGAGTCAGAGTGGATCTCCTGTTCTGTGGGTTTATCTGATCAGGAGATGAGAGAGGGAAGAGTGCCGCCACTCAAACCTGTCTCTACAGTGGGTAAGACCCATAATACTGTCTCTGAATATCTGTCTATCCACTTTACTGTCTAATTTCCAAATGTAGTACAACGTTATAAGGTGTTAAATAAGCAAGTTTCACGTATATAGTATAGACTGTATTATAGCATTTCATATAAATAATTATACATTTGAGTTTGTTCAGGAACATAAAATGATATTTCGCAGTTTTGTCTCATACCTTCACTCATCTTCAAATTTTGAATTCATCTTTCTTGAATAGAAAAATATAACAATATCACGAAAAACATTTTTGACTTGTCTCAACATTTATGGACAAAATATATCACCACTAATCCAAAACTCTGTTATTAACCTGTTGATAATTTTAGCGCCACTTTGAATCCATGTTTATGTTTCTGCAGAAATCTGGAGGGAGGCGTTCATCTCCACTCTAGTACTTGCATTAATTATCATCATCATCCTCGCTGCTCTTCTTCTATTAGTAAGACAAGGTACTGTTTAAAACTAAAACTGTTTATGAATAAAGTTTTGGGCATAAACTCCAACATACCGCAGCAATAATATAGTTATTTTTCATTTTTGTTTCTTTAAACAGGTTTGGTCCCACACTGCTCACCTCATAAAAATGCAGAAGACGCAGGTGTGTTTTATACTTTAGTAACTTTCCCTGATAAAACTTCTGTGCTTGCAGTTTTTATAGATTAGTTTGTACTAACTATAGTCAAAAATAGCACATTTCTAAAGAAGTTATCTAACTATATATCTATTTATCTATCTAATATAGAAATGTGTGAATATAGAACTTTGGAATTAAGGGACTTCCAGAATGTAAATAAGGTCAAAAAGGTAAAAGACAAATGAACTTTACATTTGTCTGTTTCTTAAAAACATGCTACAAACATTTACAAACATTTAAACATTTAGCAAATATTCCAAGTAGTAATAGAACCTCCTCAGTCCAGAGACTGGACACTTTTAAAACAACAATCTTTTGTGATGAAACATGTTCTCTGGCGCATACTAAATAACATAATACATGACTTTTTTTTGTTTACTGGGCAAAACATAATATTCAGTGTTTAGTGGACATTTGGGTTGAGGCACATGAAATGTGAGAGTTTTGAAAAATTAATATTTGTATTATAAGCAACACAAGAAGAAACAAATCAAGCACTGAACTGTTTACAACGCACAGCTGCATTGAAAAAAAAGTTCCTTAATTCTTAGAACTACCTGGATGTCTGCACGCATGGCTCCTAAAATACTACTACTAATAATAATACTAATATTTTCAGCAAACAAAGAGCTTTTTTAACACAAAGCATACACACTGTCTTAAATTAACAAATGGTTGAAACAATCAAGGTCACTTAAGAAAAAAGTCAGAAAACATTACATTAACTACAATACATATTCCATAGATTTATATGTAATTGTAGCGCCCCAGCTAGGTACCCAGTAGATTGGTGGTTAGTGATTCAATCTAGCTGGGGGCCCTGGGGTACTCAGTAAATGATAAATCTGGTTAGGCTTAGGTGACTAATAAATGTCTGTGACAACCTTATCTGACAGAACTTTAAGTTAGCACTATACACTCAATATGAACATGAAATACAATTACAATACTAGCAGATAACTTCTGAATATGCAAAAGACAGAAAACATCCAACGCTGTAAATTTTAGTTGAAAATATTAGCCTGAACAAATAAAACAAAATAAAAAAGGGCCCACACACACTCACGCACAGCTTGCGTGGACAGAGTAGAGTCTCAGAGTAGTGTCCAGTAAACGAACCAGTTCTCTACCCCCCCTCGTTGCAGGCCTGATATGGGCTCAGGTGCATAGGAGCTGATAAAAAATGCAACTGGCCTCTTCACTCCGAAGAGCAATAAACAAAGCGAAAGTTACACCTGCGGGAGTGGCTCTGTCTCTCTACCACACCTGTCTCTCTCTCTTGCGCGCTTTCTCTCTGCAGCAGTGGAATGGAGCACCATAGTCGAGCAGCCAGACACACAGGGCAGTGACGTACTCAAATAGCTAGTGGAAACTGGGGCTTTGCCGGTCAGCCCAGTCTTTAACTGGAAAGTCTGTACTCTGGTAGACTTGGGAAGGCGATGATAATAAACACACTATAGAAGAATTACGTTTACTGAGCTAGTTAACGTACTAATATAAAGGCCCAATCCCTTTTTTCTACCCCTACCTCTTGTTTTCGAGTGTCACCTTAACCCCTTGGAACTGAGTTACAGGGTAGTGGTTGAAATCATATATGATATGATATATCATAATCATATATAGTACAGATAATATGATGGTTATCATAATTTTTAATGGAGAAAATTCTCACATTTGTGGGTTTCTTTGGTCTCTTGTTCAGCCATCTCGCCAGTTTTTCTTTTTTTCTCATATCTCTCTGTTTGGAGTCTCTGAAAAACCTCTGTTTGGAGGGCCATGTAGCCCTAACACTTCACCCCACCCTTCTATCTCAACAAGAATCGGGACACCCTACCCCTAGACGTGAACGCGCAAAACAGAGGGCTCAGTGGTAGGGCTCAGTGGTAGGGGTGAGGGGTGAAATGGGATTGGGCCAAAGAGTATAAAGCTAGGGTGCAATTTAGCAGCCTGTGTTAGCCTACTACAGCTTGACTTAGCTGTAGTTAGCTTATCGAGCTAAGCTCTTAACTCAGACGTTCGACGAACTGCGTGTGAAACTCCTACACAGGCTCTCTATTCACCAACCCTGCACTGGAATGTACTCACAGAACGTTCGGACAGTCGTTCACTCGAACATAATAAACTTCAGGTCGCACATATGAGCTATGAGCGCCAAATAGTTCAATCTGTCTCCCCGCTCCTTTCCCTGCTCCTTATGGTGTGTTCTCATTTCTTTTTTCAGAAAGAGGGAGAAATAAGAGTTATTTCAGAAATATAATTAATCAAATAACCCAAACTTTTAGATTCACTTGAATCTATTTTTGAACTGCTACTTCACTTAAAAAATAAAAAAAAAATAAACTGAACTGAAAGTTTCAACTGGGCTACATAATATTATACATATTACAGTTTATACGTGAGCACAGTGTCATAGACAGAAACAACATTCCTGTGTTTCAGAAATGACATTTCTTAAACACACAATGTTCAGTTTTTAGATTAGGTCTGTTAGGGTGATGACAAGAAAGATGCTCATTTTTCAAAATCTTGCAGATGTTATATGCTTAATTTAAATGTCCAGTTTACTGGACAGCAAAATCCATTGAAATCACTAAAAACAGCATTAACCCCAAATTCACAGAACACCATCTACTGACACTCCTAAATACACGTAAAATTCTACCGTTAACAAAATCTTGCATGATTGAGTTTTGTAATGCATGAGTCTATTATACTAATCAAAGCAACTTACTAAGTCCAAACGTCCAGATTACTGGACATTAAAATCTATCTTGAAACTTCTGTATGTAGAAATGAATATCTATTACTTTCTTTTTTACTTTTCACAAGAGGGACCTTCTAGAAGGAAGTATATGTACAAAAACATTTCTAAAATACATACAGGATCATGTGTGTTTGTCTCATCAGCTGCCAAGTTTATTCTTGATATATATATATATATATATATATATATATATATATAGATAGATAGATAGATATGCTTTCAAGCAGCACTATATGGTAGCGCACTACACAGTGATGCTGCAAAGTTTGTTAACCCTTTAGAATTCTATATTTCTGCATAAATATGACCTAAAACATAGTTAGATTTTTACACATGTCCTAAAAGTACATAAAGAAAACCCAATTAAAGAAATAACACAAAAACATTTTACTTGGCCATTTTTAATTAAGGAAAATGAGGGGCAAAAGTATTAGAACCTTTGCTTTTAGTATCTGGTGTGACCTCCTTTTACAGCAATAACTGCAACTAAGCATTTCTAGTAACTGTTGATCAGTCCTGCAAATCAGCTCGGTGGAATTTTAGCCCATTCCTCCGTACAAAACAGCTTCAGCTCAGGAATGTTGGTGGGTTTCCTTACAGTAACTCCTCGCTTCAGGTCTCTCCACAACACTTCCATAGAATTAAGGTCAGGACTTCGTCTTGGCCATTCCGAAACACTGACTTTATTCTTCTCTAAACATACTTCGGTACAATGCCTTGCGTGCTTAAGGTCGTTGTCTTGCTGCATGACCCACATTCTTTTGAGATTCAGTTCACAGACAGAAATGCTGACATTTTCCAATTCACTGGTTTACCTAAAAATTCACTGTTCCATCAGTGATGGCAAGCTGTCCTGGCCCAGATGCAGCAAAAACAGGCCCAAACCATGAAACTACCACCACCATGTTTCACAGATGGGATAAGGTTCTAATGCTGGAATGCAGTGTTTTCCTTTCTCCAGATATAATTCTTCTTATTTAAAGCAAAAAGTTCTATTTTGCTCTCATCCATCCATAAAACATTTTTCCAATATCCTCCTAGCTCGTCCATGTGATGGCAAACCGAAGACAGCCATAAGTGTTCTTTCTGGGGAGCAGTGGCTTCTCCTTGCAACGCTGCCATGCGTTTTCATTTGAATTTTAAATAACACAACATAAACAAATAAAAATAAACAGACACAAGCTAATTGTGTCACCTCAGCAAACGTTAGTAGCCTGGTCTTTTTTCACCTTGTATCTTTCAGTGCTGAAACAACAAGTTTGTGAAGAGTTAGTGAACTTCTGCCAAGTGTTATAAATGATATTGAATTAATATTTATCTGCACTCTCACTGTGATGTATGTAGTACAGGAGCACTCTGCTTTGTGATGCTACACGGTGTGATGCATCCAGTGTGCAGTGTCAAACGTGCTCAGATAAAAACCCAATGACAATTAATGTATTTATGCATGTCTTTAATCCTGCTACGAAAATGTCATGAATTATTAGACAAATGATTTATTAGAAATCTAACACTTAAACTGCAGGCTTATTATTCTTAAGAATCTTAAGTCTTTTTCAGCAACTGCTGTAAATTATATCTACTCCAACACTAATGTATAAGCCCCCCATACAGACCCTTTGAGTCTGAGAAGAGATGAACAACTATATTCTTCTATATGCATAAAGTGACAGCAGAAACACTGCAGTGATCTACTGTATACTTTTATTTTACTGGGTTTTCATTCTCACAGGGGTTTTAACAATAGTGATAGAATATATTGAGCCCCTTTTAATGAGTACATTATTTGAGTCGACAGTGTTGATCATATTTTAAAATGGTGAATGTGTGATATTAACTTTTTATTTTTGTCATAAAATCGATTCTCATGAATCCACCACAGAGGAAAAGATTCCCCTTACAGGTAACAGGTTTTCATTTGTACTTTATTTGTGATTTATGATGTGTGATTAGAATGAATATTACTGAAAATAAAGTAAATAAAATTAAATGTTTTTGATGTTTTTCATATTCTGTATTTAACATGTACAAGACATGGTTAATATAAGCTTTTCTACTTCAATGTTTTAAAAGTGAACAGTGTTAAAATAAATATATCTCACAGGTTCGGGTGATGAAATATTAAGGACATGGAATAAGCTGAGAATAGATAAAGGTAAATAAAAGTCCATTCATCTTTAACATTCATTCACTTACAACCATCTTTACTGTTCTGGGCAGACAAATTCATTCCTCGATTTCTTTCACAGAGAAGCTCACTGTAGATCCTGAAACATGCCAAAAACCTCTGATGGTGACACAAGATGGAGCTGGTGTGTCCTGTGGGAAACGGAGCAGATCTGATGTTCACACATTTCCTCACGTTCTGAGTAAAGAAGAATTCTCCTCAGGACTGAAATACTGGGAAGTTACAGTGGATCAGAAAGAAAAGAGTAAAAAGTCGTGGTGTGTGGGGGTCACTCAAGAGCCCCACACTAAAGAGACCCTCACAGCTCTCTGTTATGAAGAACGCTGTGGTATTTACCCCAGTACTGACCCTCGCACTCAGATACCTGCTGAAGATCACGTTACCACCCTGGGTCTGATTTTAGACTTCACACACAAAACTTTGTCCTTTTATAATGTAGATAAAGAATCTCACCTTCATACTTTTAGAATGAATAACATGAGTAATAATACATATTTTGCTCTAATCAGTCCAGGAATAAAAGATAATCACCCTGTAAGTTTTCATAGTTAGTAATGTTGTGTGACTGTACAGCCCTTTAAGACACAACATTAAAGGTCAAATAGGTCATTTTTCAAATATCACAATGAACCTTTTCCGGTTCACCACTGATATTTTTGAGCACTGATACTAAAAGTATTGCATAACACAGTCTAACTTTTAGACGATGTTAGAGTTAAAATGTTTATTTCGTTGGTTTCATTTTCACTCCATCCTTTTATAATGTAGATAATAAATCTTATCTTCATACTTTTAGAATGTCGAACATGAAGAATAATAAATACTTTGATCTAATAATTCCAAGGACAAAAGATTGTGACCTTTTATATTTTCTCTAAAATTAATGTTACTTGAAGTCAAATGGACTCCAAGAACAGTTTCGTCGGTGCTTTAAGGTGAGACACTGCAGGGAAATAACCTAATATGAATCTTTCTCGGCTTATTACTGATAGTTTTACTTAAGTTAAGTACAAGTATTAAACTACATTTAAATATGCAAATGAGACACTGCATAATTAATTATACATACACAGGATGATGTTAGTATTTAAATGTTTCGTTCATTGTGAAGACACGGTGGGTCACGGTGGGGTGCTGGAGCCTATCCCAGCTGTCATTGACCCAGAAGGATAAGCGGTTTAGATGATGTATGTATGTATTGTGAAGACACTCTGGAGAAAGTAGTTTACAGTGAAAGTAGTTTACAGCTGGAATCTCATTATATTGTTGTTTAATCAAGAAAAATGCTGTAACTGTGAAGTGTTTTTCAGGTCATTCTGCAGTACAATATCTAGCATATGTCCATATATGAGCAATGAATTAAGAAATTGTTTGGTCATATCTTTCAGAACAGGGTTAAGAGTGAACCTGTAAATGTAGAGAGAAGCTGATTTTGAGAACATGGCCTGAGAACTGCATTACCAAGTGATCTCAGAAAACATGCACTGTGTGTGTGAATGTTGCTGTTATTATTAAGAATGAACACAAATGTGCAACAAAATGGGCCAATTCCAAAATACTAATAGTTTTTCCTGGTGGTTTTGGTCTGTCCAGTGTCCAGATTTAAACCCTTTAAAGAATATTTGGTCTCACATTAAACACAAAATAACTTGGCAGTGTTTTTCAACTATGTGATGTCATCAGTGCTAAGTGGAAGAATATAGACTCTTCTTTCTATAAAATGTTGTCTGCAAGTTTACTTACAAAATGTCAACATTTCTAAGTGAAAGGCTATCATTTACTAACTTATTTGATCTGTTTGTTTGATTCTCTGTAATTTACTGACTAATAATTAGTCAAGACCATTGAAAGTTTAATGTTTTGCCATTTTGGATTTAGTGCACAAGAGTGTACACATATTTGGATATCCTACTTAGATTTAGAGTATAAGACATGGATGGTTGTGACAGGGGTGGGTGGAGCTAGGACCTTCATTTAAAGTGAACACTTGGAAATACAGTTAGATGCAAGTGGACATGGATTAAAACATGCTGAAATTAACATATTTCTGTTGAGTTCTGATATTTTAATTACAGCTGATTACAAGAGACGTGAAGACATGTTATAATAAACAAATAAATAATCTGACAACAGGACCAAAATCATCACTTTTTCACCTGTAGTGTTTGGCTTTACCAAAAATACATGGTCAAGACCAACTATGGAACTCACTTGAACAGCAATCACCATCTCATCCCCACTGTTTTGTAGAAACTTCATCTCAACGGTTATTTTGAGGGGTTATTTTGTTGATCAACATTTTAACATTGTAGTAATTTAAATATGTGACTAAAGGGGGCTTGTGGAGAAAGTTATTTATTTGGTTTTAAGAGGCAAAAGAAGAAGTTTTGTTTTTGTTTTTTACTTTTCAAGCGAAAATGTAAATTTTGATTTATGTGGCTAAAATAAACTCAAAGAATAAACTGTATTCCCAAACTTTTGAGTATGTTCATGGATATTTAGTTTTCCAGTGAATGGATACTTAGTTTCAGTTATTTTGCTTGTTTCCTTTGAGAAGCATATTGTCACTGTAAAATTTATATAGGACTAAGAGGACTTTCATTTTTCAAGTAATTTTCAGCCATTTCTATTCCTCCAACCTCCAAATTATTCCACAATGTAAGGGACAGCTGGCATTTTCAAATAATGTAAAATAATAATAATAATAATAATAATAATAATAATCATAATAATAATACATGGACAAACTGTAATTATACAGTAAATGACCTCATTAAATTTAATTGAGATTTTTTATAAGATATAATTCTCTTAAAAAAACAATATTATAAAAGCTACTATAGCAACAATAACTAAACTTCAGCTGAGGGAAATGCACACATTGGGGAAATGCAACACATGTCCAGTCCTACTGTACTCCAGTGAAACAAGCTTTAAGATGCTCTGAGAACTTAATCTTTAAGATTATCTTAGAACAGAAACTGCAGTGCATAGACTGCATTAATGGAATAGGAATAACACCACCACAATGGCCTCTCAGCCACTGTTGAGCCAAATGGTTCTCAGGGCCGTACTGTGCCATTCTGCGCTGGTCCAGACTCATGACTAGTCTTTTTCCATCTATTGTGCCGCTAAATCAGAGCCAGGAAATACTCAAGAAAATTATGCAAACAAGTGGCTAACAGGCTAAAAGCTACATACACATCACCCATCACAACCCAGTGCAGCCTGTACTGCGGTGGGTTTCACCTGTAGCCAGATAACTACACTAGCATTAGTGTCGCCGGGCAGGTTACAGCTCAAAGTTCCACAGAACAACTGTGTTTTTGCTATTTCTGTTGCTCCAACACCAGTCATTTGAATCTGTAATCTCAGATACGTGTCTTTATTCTATAAATGGGTGTTTTTAATCATCAGTTTGCTAGAACTGAGCCTGTACTGCAGTGGGAGGCACCGTACGGTTGTGTAGCCTAGCAGGCTACAGCTTAAAGCACAACAGAACCGGCTGGATTTCAGATTTCTATTACTCTACTGCCAATCAGTCAACTTTGGTCTTGCTGTTATTAGTTTTTATCATCTATACTTGTAATAGCAGAGCACCAGTTAGTTAAACCTAACCTGCACTGGGGTGTTTGGATCTCTTCAGCTATGCTAATTTAACTAGGAGAGAGGAGCTGGCTAGCATTAGCTTAGCTAGGAAGCTCCAGCTCCAGACACCAGAGAACAGGTTTAATTTCAGCTTTCTGTCCCTCAAACATCAGCCACTGAACTTCGCATCCTCAGAATTGAGTCACTGTTATCTAAATTTGTGTCAATAAAGCTTTTGTTAGTCAGAATCCAACCTGTTCTGTGGTGAGCACAGTTGGCAGCACGCAAAGTAAGCTAACGCTAACCAGCAGCGCTATTTACCAATTTGAAACT
Organism: Colossoma macropomum; assembly: GCF_904425465.1. Classification (NCBI taxonomy): domain Eukaryota; kingdom Metazoa; phylum Chordata; class Actinopteri; order Characiformes; family Serrasalmidae; genus Colossoma; species Colossoma macropomum. The sequence continues at coordinate 19,821 of NW_023494796.1, read as the reverse complement.
GGTGTTAGATTGAAGTTCTGACATTGAATGGTGTGTTTTAAATCGTGCCCTGCTTTCATTTGCTGTCTGTTTGAGCGAACTGGACTTATGTTAGCTGACCATGCTGAAAAAACAGGCTGAGCCCTTAGCATTCCGTGTCAAACCGCCACAATTAGCCTACGTGCGCAGAACTGTTTGGCCCTGCAGTGGAAAAGAGGCTAACGTGTTTCAGAGCAGAGTAGAAATGGGCAATATGATGATATTTTATTGTTATCATGACAATTTCTTTTTCTTGATAAACCTTACACTTTGCTGAGTATATTTTGGATATAATGTCTACTTTAAGAACACTGACCACCTGCATGTTTCACTACAAATACAGCATAATCAGGCCTGTTTAACTGGATTTAGACCAGTGCAGAATGTGAAACACTGAATAAACATCACTGTATAGTTCATAGTTTTTGCAGTGTTTAAATGTGGAACTACTAGTGCATTGTGTCTGTGTGAAAATATTGTGATATGTATTGTGAAAATGAAGTATTATGACAGCCGTGTCAGTACAAGAGTACTGAATATTCATGCCAAGTCCTAACATGTACAGCGTAGCCCCAGCTAGTGTTAATTAACATATATTTGCATGTCGGTTAATTTGAAAACGAAAAAGCAAAGTGGGAAATGAAAAGTAAATCTCCAACAGATGGCATCTGTGTTTGTTTCCATTTGACTTTTTATTCTGACACTTAAAAGGCATCCACACAGAAAATTTTCATTTGTCAGATATGCAGCCTATTGCTATGAAATAGAAATAAAAATGTAGACATTGCATTTTGATTTTAGTTTTGACTCATACTCTGCATTTCATGAAGAAAAGGCATAGCCAAAGTGAAGCTTGGATTTTCTTTCATCTATTAGCTTTTCCATTTCAGATATGGCCATGAAATACCAGAATATGGACTAAAATAAAATGACAAATAGCTGTTTTAAATTTATTTTTATTTTTGTCACAAATTACCCATGAAAAACTAAATTGCAAATGTGGGTCATTTAATTTCATTTTCAATTCTGACAGGATATTTGCACAGATGTTTGAAAAAAAGAAATGGCTGCATTTACATTTTATTGTTTTAATTATAATTAATGCTTTGGCTGGATTTGCCTCCCATAGCTGACCGCCATTCGTCCAGTAGAAGAAGGCACCAGCTTCTCTTGTTATACAGCATTAGGTAAGCTAAAGCTAACGCTAAGCTGTTGCTTTTCATGTGGATGTGGGTCTTTGCTTGAAATGTTATGCTGTGGGCTGCTGCTGCCACGTGCTGGCAGAAACTTCAGTATGAGCTGAGGGAGCTCTAGTGGCTCCTCGTCAGCTCTTTTTCAGCCAATTAGGCGCGTAAAATCAGCATTAGCCAAATGGAAGCTGCGGGAAACAAAAGATAGAACAAACACGTAGTTTAGCCAACATTAAGTGCAGAGTAGCAGAGTTTTATCACTAGGGACAGGCACTGGTTATTCTGATGTTCAAATTATTTGAATCTCAACAAGAAAATAATTTGGAGAAAAAAAGCAACGCAAAAATAAACGGTGACAGTAGCCCCAATACTTTTAATGAATGGTAGTTCATAGTGCCTTTCCTGTTTAAATGGTCACTTAAATAGCCCTTCTTCCATACCCAGCAGCCAGCTAACGGTGTTGTTTTTCTTTCACTTTCAGTTTTCGCTGTATTTACACTATATGGACAAAAGTATTAGAACACCCCTGCAAATTACTGATTTCAAGTGTTTTAGTCACACCCATTGGTAACAGGTGGATACAATTAGGCACATAGTCTTGCAGTCTCGATAGACAAACACTGGCAGTAGAATGAGTCGTACTGATGAGTGACTTTTAACATGGCACTGTCATAGGATGCCACCTCTGCCACAAGTCAGTTTGTGAAATTTCTGTGCTGCTAGATCTGCCCCAGACAACTGTAAGGACTATTATTGTCAAATGGAAGCACCTAGGAGCAACAACAGCTTGGATATAAAGCGGTAGTCCATACAAAGTGGGGCTGGCGAGTGCTGAAGTGCACAGCGCCTATTCTCTGTTAAATCACTCACTAAAAAGTTCCAAATTGCCTCTATAAGCAACATCAGCAAAAGAACTGCACATTAAGAGCTTCACGAAATGGGTTTGCATGGCCGAGCAGCTGCACACAAGCCTGAGATCAAAATGCACAATTCCAAGTGTCGGGAGGAGTGGTGTAACCACCACTGGACTCTGGAGCAGTGGAAATGCATTCTGTGGAGTGACGAATCAGCTTCTCTATCTGTCAGTCTGATGGACGAGTCTGGGTTTGGCGAATGCCAGGAGAACATTACCTGCCTGACTGCACTGTGCCAGCTGTAAAGTTTGGTGGAGGAGGGATGATGATATGGGGCTGTTTTTCAGGGGTTGGTCTAGAACCCTTAGTTCCAGTGAAGGGAAATCTTAATGCTTCAGCACCAAGACATTTTAGACAACTGTAGACTTCTTACTTTGTGGGAACAGTTTGGGGAAGAACCTTTTCTGTTCCAGTATGACTGAGCCTCAGTGCACAGAGCAGCTCCATAAAGGCCTGACTGGGTGAGTTTGGTGTGGAAGAACTGGACTGGCCCTCACAGAGCCCTGACCTCAACCCCACTGAACACCTTTGGGATGAACTAGAACGGAGATTGTGAGCCAGGCCCTCTCGTCCAGCATCAGTGTCTGACCTCACAAATGCTCTTCTGGATCAACGGGCAGAAATTCCCACAGACACTCTCCAACATCCTGTAGGAAGCTTCCCAGAAGAGCGGAAGCTGTTACAGCTGCAAAATGGGGACCAACTCCACTTTAATACCTATGGATTTAGAAAGGGATTCATAAAAGCTCCTGTAAGTGTCCCAATACTTCTGTCCATATAGTGTAGCTTATGAGATGGTGAGCCTTTTAACTGATGTGAGACTGGCTATTTAAGGCTGGTGCAGATTTGTTTGGGGTTTGGAAAGTAACGTAGATAGAATTGTGAGATTACTTCTCCCTGGCAGTAACAAATAAAGTGAACCCATTACAGTTTGAGAGAAGCAGTAATTTGTAATGGAATATTTTTTGAGTAACTAACCCCACCACTGGTCACTGATGGGTCAGCTTCTTATTTTGGAGCATAAACATAGTTTTGTGTTCTTGGAGCAGATTGTGTGTCTAGCTAAAACCTTCAAAGGCTAATGTTGGACATTATGTGAGCTGGTTACCTTTCCTGTGGAGTATGACTGTATATTGCTGCCCCAAGCACTCAAATTGGCTTCACTGTTAAATGCACATACTGCTCCAACCTTTATCATAGTAGTACTGAACCTACAAGTGTGGGGTGTGGGGTTTTAGGGGTGTCATGTACTGACAACTGTGTCCCCCTCACTTTTAAAATGGTTGCTTTGCACCTGGTGTTATTTACCAAATGCTGCGAGGGAGTGGGTGAGCATCCTGACAGTCCGGCAAAACTAGTCCTGCCTAGTCTTGTTTCTTTGGAAGCAAAAATGTAAACGTTGATATGTGGGGCAAGAATAAACTTGTGGACCACTGTGAGTAGGTATGCATCATCATGGATGTTTAGCTTTATAGTAAATAGATTATGTTCTTAAGAAGGACTTCTTCCTTCATTTTCCCTACTTCCAACTTCATGTGTAAAACAGTTTTGGTTACATTTTCTTGCACCCTTAGAGAAGCATATATTGCCACTGTTGGAACAAAACAGACGAAAATGGAGATACAGGGTTTTGCTCTGATAGTGATGACATCTAATGTAAAGCAGTAGCCGTTACTAATAAGTTTGTATTTTTTCTCTTTAGAATCTTATAATGTATAATGAATGTAATAACATAAAATACACTGGCAAACTAATTTGACAGTAAACAACCTCTTTCTTGTTTTATTTGACTGTGCTAGCAGCGATTTATTGTTCTGATATGGCTTATTGTTCTGACAAACATTGTGGGTGAGGAAAATAAACACTTGTTACAGCAACATGCTAAGTAAATTTCAAATGTCTATAATATGACCAGAAAAGTAATCCATGACAATAACAAAATTTATCATGATACTGATAAAATACTATATTATTATATTAGAAAGACGGTTGTTATGTCTTGTACACTGATGCAGTTCAGGAATTTCTGTTTAGATCTGAGAGGAGCTTCAAGATTGCGTGTTGCACTGCTGTGAGATTGAATAAGTGTTGCATTTTTCCCAATGTGGCCACAAGGTGGTGCCAAAACATTACAAAAGTAATGCCAAGCGACTGCAAGGAGTACCAACTTTTTCTGGATTTATTGAGTGTGTGTGTGTGTGTGTGTGTGTGTGTGTGTGTGTGTGTGTGTGTGTGTGTGTGAGACAACACCAAGCCACATTCTGGGTGTGTTACAACAGCATTTCAAAGAGAGGCTACATAAACTATCAAATGAACTGGTGCCAACAATTGTGGCACAGAGATTTGAGAAAAAAAAGTCCTGATAAAATTAAGTTTTTTTTTAATCACTGTACTTTGAATGAAGTTTAGACTTTTGTTAGTATTTTGAATGAAGGATCAAAAGGGTGAGCAATAAAGAATGATTTTTACAACCTGTTTTGCTAATGTTTACCACGGTGTCAATATTTGTTGAGGGCACTGTATAGTAATTCTGAGGTGTTGCACAAATATTTGAACATCATATCTGGGCTGCTTTGCTGCTTTTTAGTTTTCCAATGATTTGTCTTATGATTTGCAGCTGCTGACATGTATTGCATCTGTTGTTCACTTTGCAGCAAGTAAAAACAACAGCAGTTTCTTTTTACATATCAAAATTAGATAAATGTAACCGTGTGGTGGATAAAAAGTGTTATGTTCTGGTATGAATAAAAAATCTATATTTAGGAAATTATAGACGAGTAAATATAATTAAAGTAGATTGACCATATTGTGGTGGATTCCAGATGTTCCCAAATGATAGCTGTTTTTTTCTGTAGCTTTGTTATTGTACAGATTGTTTATTTAATTTTAAAGTGAAATTCATAATGTAAAAGATAAATAAATACATCAGTGGCAACAATGACAGCTTTTGCATTGTATTGTACCTGTTTAATGTAACAGACAGTGTAATACTGTACAGCCACTCCTTTTAGAGGAAATGCTTACCAACTAGCTCACTGTGGTTAAAGTTTAACAGGCAGTGGGCTGTTCGTTTTCTGACACATTCTCTTTTCATTTAAGCTTCTACAAAGCAGTTTGTATTAAAAAGGCTTTTAAAAGATGATCAATGTTAACCGTTATTTAAGAGGCTTTTTTCAGCCTCTGTTCACTGACCTGAGGACTATGGCACTGGGGACACTCCGAACAGGTGAGTTCCAAAGAACACAGCTTTAGCATAGAGAGTCATAAAGACACCTGGTGTATATAAGACAGAGAACATTGTTAAACTGGTTCATAGTGACTGTAACTAACTCAAAATTCTGATTATAGAATATTGAGGTTTGCCAAGAAAACTGTATCTTCAGGTACAATACATGTGAAGGGTCAAGGTTCGTATATAAAACCAGGAAACAAACTACAAAGTCAAAAATGTTATTCGGTTTTAGCCTTGGGACGATTATGAATATAATTAAATATCACAGAAAATAATTGCAGTGCAAATTGGTGTTTTTTCTGCTCCCTTTCACATGCTACTATAATAACAATCAAACAATCATTTGGGAACTGAAGACACCAAATGATCCAGTTTTGAAAGCAGAAAGCATGGTAACGCTGAATGATGGTGCACACGCAGTGGAAAAAAAGCACATGAATTCAGATCTGAGCGTCACATTGAGGTTGCATGGCCACAAATCGGATACATATCTGACCTAGGACCACATATGAAAAAAAGACTGCCTTCACATTACCAGGCTGAAGTGGCACAAATCCAATTTTTTGCCCTAATGTGACTCAGATCTGATGTTTTCAGGGCTGTGTGGACACAAATCTGATCTTTTCAAATCCACTCAGAGCCACTTTCATATGTGGTCCTAGATTGGATATGTATCTGATTCGTGGCCATGTGACCTTAATGTGACGCTCAGATCGGAATTCATGTGCTTTTCCCCCCCATCATTCAGTGAACAGAAGTTAAAGCCTGTAAACGGTGAAAAGCAGCTCATCTCACCTTTTTCTCCTTCGTCTCGCTCTAATAATGAAGCTGAGAGCTGATCAGAGTTAATGATCTTCTCAGCGAAGCTCGTTCTGCTCGTTAGTTTGTGCTGATGATGAACGTGATTCATTCACGTGACGTTACTGAGTAGGATGTGCTCATGCGGGTCATTTCAGGACGCCGGTTCGTTCACATTAATGATTCAAGTCACTTACCTAAACGAGTGTGAAGAGAGATCGGATCATCATGTCAGAGAGATCGGATTTGAGCAAAAAATTGGATTAGAGCAATTAGGCTTGTAATGTGAACGTAGCCAAAGTCGCTCAGGTCGAATTTGAAACCATCAGATCTGAGTCGCGTTAGGGCAAAAAAACGGATTTATGCAACTTCAACCTGGTAATGTGAACGTAGCCTTATACACATGCTGAGCAACCATACGAGGCCTTTGTTGTTGTATTTTGCACCTTTTTAATGGGGGACAGGTCTGGACTGCAGGCAGGTTAGTCTAGCACCCGCAGTCTCTGATCACTCAGCCATGCTGTTGTAACACATGCAGTATTTGGTGTTGTCATGTTGAAATACGCATGGAATTCCCTGAAAACGGCAGCATATCTTGCTATATGTTGCTGTACTTTTTTCTCAGAAAATATGATGTCCATTAGTTCCATAAACAATCTGAAAGGTTGCTCAGATCAGATGTATCAGTCCAACTCTGATGAGCTCAAGCCCACTTGGAGGTGTTTCTGGACATTGTTGACATGAGGCTTCTGCTGTACATAGTACAGTCTTGCATTTGAGGATGCAGCAACAGTGTTTATGGACAACATGTTTGTCAAAGTATTCCCAAACCCATGTGGTGACATCCATCACAGAAGCACGCCTATCTGTAATGCACTGCTGTTTTTGGGCCTAATGCACAGAGATTTCTGCACATTTATTCCCTGAATCTTTTGATGATATTCTAAAACTGTTGGATTACTCTCTTTTTAGCAAGGTTCAATCTGTCTTCACTCAAAACGGACTAGGCCTTTCTTTGATGATCCTTTTGCATCGCCAGTTTAATATGTGTTTGGAATATTTCACAATGTTCCTTGTCTTAAATTGTCCCTGTCCTGACTGCTTTGTAACATGTTGCAGACATTGATTTCAATAGAACAGAATAGAACTTTTATAGAATTTGGGTTTGTACTTCAAAGACAATTTTGTCAGAACTGCATCACAGAAAATGATTGTTTTATGTTTTAAAAGGATATTAAAGGGGTTACCTACGGAGCCCCGCTGGTGACATCCTGTATGAATCAAAATAATGCGTGGCCACGGCTTAGCAGGGCGTGGGAATGAGATAATTAATTCATGGCCGTAACTTAGTAAGGCATGGGAATGAGATTCTAATGCGTGGCCACGACTTAGCAAGGCATGATCCCGTTCCCATGCCTTATTAAGTCATGGCCATGCATTGGGATCACGTTCCCATACCTTACTAAGTCATGGCCACGACTTAACTGTCATTCCCACGCCTTACTAAGTTAAGGCCACGCATTACGATCTCATCCCCATGCCTTACTAAGTCGTGGCCATGACTTAATTATCTGATTCCCACACCTTACTAACTCATGGCCACGACTTAATTATCTCATTCCCACGCCTTACTAAGTCATGGCCACGCATTAGAATCTCATTCCTATGCCTTACTAAGACGTGGCCACGACTAAATTATCTCATTCCCATGCCTTATTAAGTCGCGGCCACACATTATTTTAGTTTATATAGGATGTCACCAGCGGGGCTCCGTAGGTACCAGTCTCAAAATCTTGAATCATAATTGTCAATCACAGCACAATTTTTCTCCAAAATTATTATTACAGAGAACGTTTAAAATGATATTTGTTAAATGTTTCATGCCGAGCTCTGTGCTTTTATGATACCTGTGTTTTTTTGAGTTTTCAACTACAAAGAAATGTCTATTAAAAACATGCAATCAATGAATCACCTGAATAACTAATATGTTTTAACACTTACAGCTGTGCTTGTTCTGTGGATATTGTCCAATAACAAAAGTTGCTCAGTTGCAGGTACTTATCTTTTTACTACCTTCCTTTCTAGCACTACCATATCTATTAGTTATCTATTACTACCATACATTTTTTCCAATATTAAATATAAAACGGCATTTCAGATTTGAAACCTAATTTGAAAATTTAGCGACACTGAGTACATTCTCCCATTTAGGTACATTCTCTTTGTTGGTTCCTGATGGGTTCATCTCAGCTCAAATAGGATCTTCTGTTGTCCTGCCATGTGGACTTTCCACTGCGTTGGACATTAAGAGCTATGAAGTACGCTGGCATCGTCCCAACAAAAAAGAAAACCCAATTCTGCTGTACAAAGATCTAAAGGTCCAGGAGAACATTGGAGATCCTCAGTACAGAGGCAGAGTGTCTCTGATTGGAGAACTGCAGAAAGGGAACGTCTCTCTGAAACTGGAGAACCTCACATTAGCAGACAGAGGAGAATATGTGTGCTTTGTTAAGAGCACTGAATGGTATGAGAGGGGTAGTGTAATCCTGAATATTACAGGTGAGTAACTGTTTTACTTAGACTTGAGGCTTTTACTTAATAGATTTATAGACAGATTCTGATCCAGCTAATCTGGAGTAATTCTTACCGCAGTGGTTGGATCTCCGCTTCTATTCTCACTGTCTGAAACTGGAGAACAGGTGAATGTTACCTGTGTGTCAGATGGATGGTCACCAAATCCCACCCTCATCTGGAGAGATAAAAGAGGAAAAGAGCTCAGGAACAGTGTTTGTCACAACACAGGTATTTAAATGAAGTAAAAATAAAAACATGCATGTTTAGAGTGACTGGTATGGGTAAATTTGAAACTCTGAAACTCTGTTTCAGTGCTAGTGGAATGTACAATAATAGCATCAGAGCCAGAACAACTTCAATCTGGCTTTCTAAAAGTGTTTTAAGGGATGTTTACAGTACCAGGCCAAAGCATCACATGCAAGTCAAAAAAGGTGAAAACTCACATCACAACCGTCTTGGAGGAGGAAAAAATGCAGGTTCTTATGAGTAACATGAATGTTTGCTCTCACAAATTTCGACTACACACACACACACATCATCTAAACCGCTTATCCTCCTGGGTCGCGGTGGGGTGCTGGAGCCTATCCCAGCTGTCATCAGGCGGAAGGCAGGATACACCCTGGACAGGTCGCCAGTCCATTGCAGGGCAGACAGACAGACATACAATTGGCCTGACTGCATGTTTTTGGACTGTGGGAGGAAACCGGAGTACCCGGAGAAAACCCACACAGACACGGGGAGAACAAATAGGCAAACATGCAAACTCCACCCAGAAATGACCCTGGTCGCCCGGCCGGGAATCGAACCAAGGCTCTTCTTGCTGTGAGGCGACAGAGCTACCCACTGCGCCACCGTGCCGCCCACAAATTTCGACTATATAAAGTTAAAGACCTGAAACCACAGTAAACAATTTTTTCCATAAGACTGCAGTTTTGTTTAACTATATCCATTAACATAGGAGGGCTAGCATGCACACTTTTTACTGGCGGCATTTTAATAAAAAGTATAGCGCATAAAAAGTGTTTATGCACTTTTAGATCAACACTGACATTTTCACTGACATTAACTTTCTGTAAACAACAGTATATAAAGAGAAATAAAAAAACAAAGAATATAAAGATCTGTCAACAATGTTATTTAAACTAGTTGCCCTGTCAGCTAGCTAATTCTAGTGTTAGCCTAACCCCTTTCTTTGCCTCACATAAAACCAAAGTTAGCTAGCTAACAAACAACCTAGTAAAAGTCCGACAGCTATACTGGCCATAATTTTTAACAAATCCATATTGTAGATGGGCACCTTCACTCTGTAACTACTTACTGTTTCAATTTGTATATAATAGATTTTAAATAAGGTCTAATATTTATTTTAGTGAGGTTTTAGCCAAATCCTGTCTTCAGCTTCAGCGGTTGCCGACTTGCATTAATTTGCAGAGTGAGTAAAACCGGACACAAGCCCCCGGGTCTGATATGATTGGCTCAGTAACAACTTAAGGGGCCAGATATGATTGATTAAGTGACCCTTATTAGTCCTACAACAGGGAAATTTAACCTCCGCATTTTAACCCATCCATGCAGTGAAACACCACATACACACTAGTGAACACACACACTAGGGGGGCAGTAAGCACACTTGCCCGGAGCTATCCGCAGTGCCCGGGGAGCAGTTGGGGGTTAGGTGCCTTGCTCAAGGGCACTTCAGTCACATGTCGTCGTCTCAGGGGATCAAACCGGCGACCTTCCGGTCACAGGGCTGGTTCCCTAATCTCCAGCCCATGACTGTTGTTGGTTTACAACTTACGAGGTCTGATATGATTGGCCAAGTCGGGCGTTCCACTTTTCATGTTATGTTAGTAAATCTCTGGTAGTACAGCACAGGCAGTGCTGTATTAGAGCAGCAGCAGCGCCTCCCCCTCTAAAACTGGCCTAGCAATGCCCTGGCTGATTATTTCCTGAATCTGCAGCTCCTTTGGATCATTATACTGCATGATTATTGTACATTTATTCTTCAGTGGTATAAAAGACAGCAAAATGGTAAAGTGATGAAGTATGATAAATAATGTAAAAGATTTGGGAAGATGGCTCTCTCTCACTGTGCTCTCTCTCTCTCTCTCTCTCTCTCTCTGTCTCTTTCTCTTATTGCAAAGACTCTGAAGGGTTGGTGAGTGTGAGCTCTTGGCTACTCTTCTCTCCCTCTGAGTCAGAGTGGATCTCCTGTTCTGTGGGTTTATCTGATCAGGAGATGAAGGAGGGAAGAGTGCTGCCGCTCAAACCTGTCTATAAAACTGATTCTGTTAGTGATTCTGACTCAACATTAGAACCAGGTGAGTGTAAAACCATTAGACCTGACACTGTACAACAATCATCTAAATATTTTTACATTTGTCAGATGTACTAAGAAAACACATATATTTGATCAGGAGTTTCTCCAGGATGGAAAGCCTTCATCATCTTACTGGTTATCAGTCTGTTGGTTTTCACTGTAATGGCAATTTTCATCATCCCCAAGATCAGAGGTAAAAATGTTCAGTTATCTGTGAATCTTAATCACAGACCTCATTCTATCATAAACAATTCTAATTATTATTTTTTGTTTTTCTGGAATATAGACCATATTTTGCCAAAGAATCCAAAGTCTGCTACAAAAGGTAAGATTCAAGATTGATAATGCTGTTATGAGAAAGATGCATCTTCAAATATTAAATAGTTTTAATTATGTCCATGCTAAAAGTAACACACCATGGAATTACTGACAGAATGAAAATGAGTCTTTTGTTATTTCATAATATATTATCACTTCTTCTGCTTGTTATTATTATTATTATTATTATTATTATTATCATCATTATTATTAAAGTATAATTTCAAGTTTTGTGTACTCTTTATAAATTTTGTGGGTGCATTTTTCCTCTTTTCTGTCATTTAGAAGAGCAAACACATCTTGTTGGTGAGTAGACTTGAAAAATACCTCTAATCATTTCACTACATGAGTTTTTGAAAAATATATGCCCATTTTGAATTTCATGCCAACAACACGTTCCAAAAAAGTTGGGACGGGGACATGTTTACCACTGTGTTTCATCACCTCTTCTTTTAACAACCCTCTGTAAGTGTTTGGGAACTGAGGAGACACTGCTGTAGTTTTCTCATTATAGTCTGATACAGGATTTCAGCTGCTCATCAGTTCAGGACCTCATTTGTTACATTTTTCATTTCATAACCCTCCAAATGTTTTCAGTGGTGACAGGTCTGGACTGCAGACAGGCCAGTTTAGCACCTGGACTACTTTAATACAGAGCCATGCTGTTGTAATACATGCAGAATGTGGCTTGGCATTGTCTTGCTGAAATAATCAAGGCCTTCCCTGAAAAAGACGTCACCTGGATGGCAGCATATGTTGCCAAAACATGTATATATTGTTCAGCATTTATGGTGCCTTCACAGATGTGCACGTCACCCATACCATGTGTACTAAAGTCCCCTATACCATCATGAATACTGGCTTTTGAACTGTGCACTGATAATAAGCTGAGTGCTCTTTTCTGTCATTTAGAAGAGCAAACACGTCTCGTTGGTGAGTAGACTTGAAAAATACCTCTAATCATTTCACTACATTTACATTTATCAAACTGTCCATTTGTTTACTGAATCTATATCACTGTGAGCCAGTTAACAATGTCAGTGTTTACATTATGTGCAACTGCTAATATCAGGTATTACAGCAGATGATCTCCATACCAATAATCTAAAAAGAAATAAATACAACAAACTAATGAAATATTACTTGAATCACTACTGTAATATACTGTAAACTATACTGTAATAAAAATCAATAAATCTAAGCTTGCAGTGAGAAAACATGCAAAGAAAGAAATTCCTTATAAAAAAAATACGTTTTTCTTAAAAAACATGTGGAGATAAAATATGATTATAAACAGTTGTGTTAATAAAGCAAAAAGAGTCTAGAGTTTATATAGTATATAGTAACTTTACACTGTGAAGCTCTTGAACTAAGAAACATCTTAAGCTGGAGACACTAATTAGCATGAAACATTACATAATAACAACCGCATTAAACCTACTTATTTAAATGTAATTAATTACATGTTTGTCTGTATTTTTCATTAAAATGTATCTATTTTAAAGGAGAGTTCACTCCACCACACCCAGTTTCAGCTCTGAGAGAAATAAGCAGAACTGATGGAGCCACTCAAACCCCAGGTAACACTGTCATATAGTTAATTACACAGAGTTAAAACACTTTAAACACTTAAAACCTGATAAATTTTCCACACAACATCTCAGCAAGAGTAAAAGTAAAGATGTAGACAGTAAATCGTTAAATCAGTAATTAGGACCTGCACTATGACATGAACTACATACGTTCACAGCTGAGCCACTTGAACTACAGTAACTCTTCTTAAATACATGAAACATTTTCAAATAGTGTTTCCACTTCAATCATGAGGTTTAGAACAGTGTTTCCTGACTCTGGTGCTGGACTCTGTTTGTTTTTTTGGAACCTGTTTGTGTTTTCTCTGCTGTACCCACTGAGTTACATCTTTAGCGAATCATAAACTTATTCTGAATCAGTGAAAACACAAAACTCTGCTGTTCAGGGGCTCCAGAAAGTGGTGAAACACTGATTTAGAGGTGAGCTGAAAAGATCATTTCAAACCGCTGACAAAAGAACACTGACATTGTTTTTCTTTGAATAGTTTCTGAAAAAAAGGACAAAGAAACGAATACAGAAAAAAGAAAAGAAATTCCAGGTAAATCTAAACACACTGGACTGGTTTCTGTTGGTAGAAAATATTCATGTTATAATAAAGCTGCTCTTTCAAGATTTGTACTAATTCTTACTATTTTCTTTCACAGACTGGGAAAAGATGCTCGCATGTAAAGGTAAAACATTGAATCCAACACAGATCCGAGCTGAGATCACTGATCATTATTACTGTGTAAAGAAAAAGGAGTGAGGAGCAATGCTGCTCATAATATACTGAGAATTATAACCTGTCTTTAAAAGTTAGAATATAGTAATATTACAAATCACTAATTTAACACTAATTAAAATAGGATATCAACGTGTTTGTAAATATCCACAGATTTTGTTTGTTGTAGTTATGACCATTTGTTCTACTGTCTGTATGAACATTTTCCAGAATTGTTTTTAATCTCTTTAATACAGCTTGGTGTTCATTTCATATTCTTTTTTATGTTTATTTTTCCAGTTGCCATCAGGCCAGTCACACCAACTGTACCTTCTCTTGATGTTGGAAAGAAAAAGTCAAGAGTAATGTGTACATCAGATCTTAATGACAAGACAGCATTTATTCATGTTCTTTGTGAAGAGAGAATTAGTTCAGGGCGGTACTACTGGGAGATAACAGTAATGATAGAACCACATACCTCAAAGAATGGAAAGTCATATAAGTGTTCATCATCCTGGTATGTTGGAGTGACCAATGAAACAGCAGAGAAGAGGAGAAAAGTTCCTTTAACTCCACAGAACGGCTACTGGGTTCTTCACTATGAGAAAGAGAAAGGTTACTATGTTAATGATCCCTCTCAGACTCCTGTTCTAGTGAGAGATCAGTTCTCAAAGCTGGGAGTGTTTTTAGACTGTGAGAAACACAAACTGTCTTTTTACGACTGTGATAAACAGACACATCTCTACACTTTCTATGATGTACATTCACCACCTCTGATTCCAGTTTTAAGTCCTGGAGACAAACAACAACATACAATCATGATAAGTCAAGAAAAATGTGTGAAATGTGATGAACTTTATCAACCATGAGGATCGAGTGTCGTGAGTGCTGACTCAAGATCAGTCCTCTGTGTTTTTATTGTGTATGTATAGTAATTCAAAAGCTCAATTACTTATGAATGAACTGTTTAAAAAATGGCACATTTGGTTGAGAGGGGCAATGAAACTGGAGAGAAACGAAGTACAGAGAAAAAAAGAAGATCTGAAGAAAGAGCATCTTTAATTTCATAAATGATTTAGAACCAGCTGCCTGTCACTCTGCTCAATAAAATAAACTTTTGAAAAAACAAAAAAAAGATTGTCAGTTCAAGGTCATTCGCTTCCTCACTTTGCTAAGTGCTGAGAGAGATTCTGAAACTAAAACGAGTTTGCAGTAGTTATTACTGAACTGACTATTGTCGTTTCTGTTTTGAGAAATATTTTATTAAAAGGTGTGTACACATTCACAGCATTAGAGGAGCACTTAATTTGTGTTCTCATGTTCTTTCAGCCAGCTTAAACCTTTCTAAGATACAGGCAGAAGAAACGACTACATATAACAAATGTCTCCTGTGAAAGTACTGGAACAGCAAAGCCATTTTATTTGTTTTTGCTGAACACTGAAAACATTTGGGTTTGAGATCAAAAGACGAATAAGACACGATAGATCAGAATTTCAGCTTTTACGTCCTGATATTTACATATAGATGCATTATTTTTTTTAGAACCCATTTGAGCAAGAATACTGGAACATGTGACTGACAGGTGTTTCTTGTTGCCCATTTAGATTGTGCCCTGTTAGATTTACTGTTTAAACACTCAATAGCTCTGAATGTCTGCTTCTGGTTTGAGCCCTGGGTTTGTGAAGACTGCATTTGTTGTTAACCCTCTACTGCACACATTGTGGGAGCAGTTTAAAAAATAGATATAATTCACTTTTTTTGCATAAAATTGTCCTTGATTTATTTTTTCTCACCCAATTATTAAAATAAAAAAATGTGTGCAGGAGTCGTGTTCCCTGAGGTGGTGGCTTGTGACTGGCTAAATCCATTCCACTGTGGCACAGTGTTGCTTCTAGGCAACAAACATATTTCCACAAAATATGTCTATCATCAACTACATGCTTTTTATTGACTCACTCATACTCCGCCCTTTATTGTTAACCCCATCGTTGTCTTTAAATATGTATAATGTTATTGTAAAGTGAGGAAAATGAGTTTGTTGCCCTGAGGCAACATCGTGCAATAGAGGGTTAAAAAGGATAAATCAACATTAAGACCAGAAAGCCACCTATGGAGAAAAGGAAGCCATTTTGAAGCTGAGAAAAGTGGGAAATTAAATCAGGGCCTTTGCACAAGCATTGGGCTCAGACAAGCCATTTGAAATGTCCTGAAAAGTACAAATAAGCAGAAAAAAAAACACAAAAACAGAAGTTTTGGAGTTGAGGGAATAGCTCTGTGCAGTCCAGTTGCATTCTTTCACACCACTCTCTAGATATATATAGCAATATATAGTATATAGCTACAGATTTCTGTGCTGCATTCAGTCCTAATACATGTCTAATAAATAGCTAATACATATCAAATTCCTAAACATCAAAATGATCAGTGTTGGGGTTCAAAGGGTACAATGCTGTGAAAGTATCCCATGAAAATGTGTTTATATCATATTTACACATATAGACATTTGATCTTCCTCATTTTGCACACATAAAGATGATGTACTTATCCAAAACATTATAAACGCTACCTTCTCATTGCATTATCGTCGACAGCTATAGTGCTTTTGTGGATGTCCACTCTCCTCTGCCTTTCAAGAGCTGGTAATCATGTCTTCTGCTCTAGTTCTGAATCCTTATTCCTGCTACATTCTGGAAATGATTTTTGAACTGAACTTCAAAGCTATATTTCTCTCTTTCAGTGACGTTTTCAGTGCTGGTTCCTAATTCAGTGTCAGCTCCATCAGGATCTTCAGTCATCCTGCCTTGTGGACTTTCTCCCTCCTATAATGCTAAAACGTTTGAATTTCGCTGGTACAGAAATAAAGACTACAACAAACCCATACTGCTGTACCAGAACCTCAAAGTCCAGGAGAACGCTGGAGATCCTCAGTACAGAGGCAGAGTGTATCTGATTGGAGAACTGGAGAAAGGGAACGTCTCTCTGAAACTGGAGAACCTGACACTGGCAGATAATGGGGAATATATGTGCAATGTTGAGAGCCCACAGTGGTATGACAGAGCCAATGTATCCTTAGTAGTGAAAAGTAAGCAACTCAAGATTCATCACCTCACAACCTCAAAGAAACCCAAGTGTACTTACTCAGTTCGACCCATTCTGACCACCTCCTTGTTTCTACACTCATTGTCCATTTTATCAGCTCCACTTACTATATAGGTGCACTTTGTAGTTCTACAGTTACAGACTGTAGTCCATCTGTTTCTCTGCATACTTTCTTAGCCCCCTTTTACCCTGTTCTTCAGTGGTCAGGACCCCCATGGACCCTCACAGAGCAGGCACTATTTGGGTGGTGGATCATTCTCAGCACTGCAGTAACACTGACGTGGTGGTGGTGTGTTAGTGTGTGTTGTGCTGGTCTGAGTGGATCAGACACAGCAGTGCTGCTGGAGTTTTTAAACACCTCAGTGTCACTGCTGGACTGAGAATAGTCCACCAACCAAAAATATTCAGCCAACAGCATCCTGTGGGCAGCGTCCTGTGACCACTGATGAAGGACTAGAGGATGACCAACACAAACTGTGCAGCAGCAGATGAGCTATCGTCTCTGACTTTACATCTACAAGGTGGACTGACAAGGTAGGAGTGTCTAATAGAGTGGACAGTGAGTGGACACAGTGTTTAAGAACTCCAGCAGCACTTCTGTGTCTGATCCACTCATACCAGCACAACACACACTAACACACCACCACCACGTCAGTGTTATTGCAGTGCTGAGAATGATCCACCACCCAAATAGTACCTGCTCTGTGAGGGTCCAAGGGGGTCTTGACCACTGAAGAACAGGGCAAAAGGGGGCTAACAAAGTATGCAGAGAAACAGATGGACTACAGTCTGTAACTGTAGAACTACAAAGTGCACCTATATAGTAAGTGGAGCTGATAAAATGGACAATGAGCGCAGAAACAAGGACATAAAAATGGTGATAATGTTATGCCTGATTGATGTATATGATCTATAAATTAAACATAACCAGCCTAAAAATAACTCAACAACGTGTTTAACAGAGCAACTCACTCTGAAATCCCTCCTGTCTGTTCTAAGTAATAGGAGCTGTTCCTGTTCTCTTCTTCACCGAAGCTGGAGAACAGGTGAATGTTACCTGTGCGTCAGGTGGATGGTCACCAAAGCCCAAAGTCATCTGGAGAGACAAAGAAGGAGGAGAACTCAGGAGCAGCGCTGATCACTACAGAACAGGTTTGAACATAAAAGCGCTCTGTAAAAAGAAACTGTACCAGCACAAAATGGCCAACGACCTAAAAGACAGAGAGGAAAACTGGTGTTACCACCCCGAGGTACGTCTAGGGTAAATCAGGAGTCAGTCACAAATGGCGAAAAGTGGAGGGCAGAATGAAGCAGTGACCAGGGGCTGTATTACAGAAACTTCCCATTTTTGTCTTAACTGAAGATCCGACAGGTCAAGATAAGATTTTTCACAAATTCATATTACAGAAGCAAATCTGATCTTAATTTAGGAATCTTATCTTATCTTTCAGCATCTTTTCTTATCTCAAGTTAGGAAATCTCAACTTTCTCGATTCAAGTCAACAATGAACTGTCGTGTTTGTTGCCTAGCGACTGACCATATGTGCACAGCTGAAATGTAAACACGTAATCAGGTTAGCTAGTCAGACAGCTAACGTTAGCTACCGTTACTGATTTAAAAATGGTCAAACAAAACTAAAGCGCGATAACTTTCAGTTTAAGAACACTGTTTCAGTGCTTTGTGCTGTTTATCAGAACGTCGCCGTCTCCAGTTTCAGTTTCAGTTTCCCAAACACTTTAGCTGAGCGCGCTAACGTTATTCCTCCCAATAAACAGACACCCGTTCAGCTCTGACTCCTCATTATTCACCACCATCACTGTGATACTGTAACTGAGGAGTTTTCATCAACAATAATAAAATTTAAAAAGTTATTTCAGAGCCACTCAGTTCTACCTGATGGAAACTGTTTGCCTTCAGTGTTTTGTGCTTATGATAAGTTTAATAGACATCAGCGTCACTAATTAATGACATTCTATTAAAAGATTGGTTTACCAAGAGAGACACTGGAGTATTTTCACCTAAAATGAGTTGATGAAGCAGAGTCTTGTTACAAAAATGATAATAGGAAATCAGAGTCATAATTAATCTTTCAGTACTTTTACTTTCGATATTTAAGTACATTTGAAGGTAAATACTTTTGTACTTTTACTCAAGTGGAAGTCTAAAGGGAGGAACTTCTGCTTTTACTGGAGTAATATTTTACCTTGGGTGTCTCTACTTTAACTCAAGTACATGATTTGTGTACTTCGTCCACCACTGGTATTTATACAGAGTAAAACAGGTGGTGGTGATTAGAATTCAGGTGACTGTGATCTGCTGGGTGGTTTGTGATTGGTTGGAGAAGTCTCGTGACTGATGGAAAGATTCTGGGATATGGAGTCCTTTACAGTATGAGAGTTCGTCTGAGAATCAGGAAGCATGACAAGTTGCTTCACTATCTAGCATTCAGTGACCCAGTAAAGTAAGAGACTTTTAGAGTTTCAATTTCAATCTTGTGTGAATAACAACAGAATAAAAAAATGGAGAGAAAAGAAAGAAACACTCCACTAAAGTTAGCCTTTCTCTTAGGTTCAAGGGTTCTGTGTTGACAAATTCCAAGTATTCTAGCAAAAAATATTAACTTGTTTATTTATTCATATATCCTTTGGCAGATGTTCAGTCCATGTTTGATGCAAAGCAGCTTAAGGCATTGGGAAAAGGTGGACAGATAAACTGCCTGTGCACTATTTTTTCCTTTTGACAACTTATGCATCAGCCTAAGCTAAGTTTATATAGTCTGTTATGTTAGCAGTCGACCACTGTGTCTGGCCGGTGAAGCATATTTAACTGTTAAATGTAAACATGTGGCTGGAGGTTGGATTTAAAAGGGAAATTCCACCAATGTTTCATCAATGTTTCATAATTTAATGGGTAAGATGTAAACAAAGTCATTCAGAGTGGTTCTTTACAGTGGTGGTGATAGGAACCAGGGGTCGCCATGACTACAACACAAATATAGACATTTTATTTACCATCCAAAACTACCAGTGAACCTACACAAGTCTTCTGAGTTTTACATGTAAT